>NC_082709.1:191804360-192161548 GCF_030144855.1 Hypanus sabinus
GAGCAATTCTCAACAGTACATCCCTTTAGCATCAGCCAATGCTTCAGCAGTTGGTTCCACCAGAAACTTATTAACCTCCATTTCTGCTGTTTTCCACACACGAGAAAATCAATAGAAGATTAGCCAATAAGATCGATAATCACTCAATCAACAAGCCCCCAAAATTTCAGAATAGCTCCCACCAATTTGTTCATATCCCGGACGAGCCCCCAATTTTGTTACATACCCGGTAACGGGTTAAAAAGGACCAGCAGAAATGGAGCACACCTGGAGTCCAAGTATTCTGTTAAAAGCACTATTTTATTATTAACTACATAATGTAATATAAAACAAGATAAGGCAAAACAGGTTAGCAGAGTATATACATATATAAGTGAGTAAATAAAGTTACCAAACTTCTCCCCGCTCAGGTGATAAATGATACTGTCTTATGATGGTATAAGTATGAAGTCAGTTCAGTTTGTGATATTGAATTGAGTAGATTGAGGAGAGAGAGCGAGCAGACATTGGAGAGCCTGCAGTCCTCAGAGTCGCCACATGCCGGTGGCCAGAAGTGGGGACATTGTAAGTGGTGTGTGGGGAAGTGGAAGTGAGGTGAGCAGGCAGGAGTCTGTGCCAGGAAAAAAGCAAGCCCTAACTGGCTGGCTCTCCCATCCATTCTGCTCTCCAATGGACATTAAATTGGACTACATCTGTGGCAGCAAAATACTTGGCGGGAGTACAGAGATAGATGGAATCCCGAACACTGCCATTCAGCTGTTTATTTATGTAGCAGGTTTTTCCCCCAAGGCATCGGACTACCAACCTACTGCCCTCTGCTGTGCCTATCATCTTGTTTATTATTTATTGTAATACCTGCACTGTTCTGTGTACTTTATGCAGTCCTGGGTAGGTCTGTAGTCTAGTGTAGTTTTTGTGTTAGTTTACATAGTTCAGTGTAGTTTTTGTATTGTTCATGTAGCACCGTGGTCCTGAAAAACATTGTCTTGTTTTTACTGTATACTGTACCAGCAGTTATGATCGAAATGACAATAAAAAATGACTTGACTTGACATGACTTCTAATTTGTCTTCCCAGTGCTGATGCCATTGAATCTTCCACACCATCCTCCTGCTCCTGAACTCTTGTTAAAGTCACCACCTGTGACTGCACAAAAGAGAATGCCGTTTTCACGTGTTGAAGTTATCAACCCAGGCAAGGGTTAAACACACCGACAGCATCCCACTGATCACCTCTTTTCCACAGTGTGAGCAAAACCTACCCTTGCAGTGGGCACACAAAGCTCATCCAGTGTCAATTTCGTCAGTGTCTTCTGTGTTTCTCTGTGTGTCCAGTGTGTCTGACTACAAAGCCAATTGACCTTGTATATATTCCACAGCTGTACAGCATAGAGCTCTTCGTTGCTGTTTCCAAGGCAACCTATGGGCTGTTTGTTGCTCTCTCTCTCCCTCTCTGAATTAGCACACATGCTCTCTCTCTTTTTAAAGGAACAGTCCATATTGAATAATCCTTCAGATCTCGTCACAACCCTGTAACCTGTCCCTGTGAGTGAACCTGTTACCTGTCACTGTGAGTGAACCTGCAACCCATCACTGTGAATGAATCTGTAACCCGTCACTTGGTTTGAACCTGTAACCTGTCACTGTGAGTGAACCTGTAACACATCACTGTGAGTGAACTTGTAAACCATCACTGAGTGTGAACCTGCAACCCTTCACTGTCAGTGAACGTGTAACCTGTCACTGTGAGTGAACCTGTAACCTGTCAGTGAGTGAACCTGTAACTCGTCACTGGGTGTGAACTTGTAACACTCTGGGTGTGAACCTGTAACCTGTCAGTGTGAGTGAGCCAGTAACCTGTCACTGGGTGTGAACCTGTAACCCGTCACTCTAAGTGAACCTGTAACCTGTCACTGTGAGTGAACCTGTAACCTGTCACTTTGAGTGAACCTGTAATCCGTCACTGTCAGTGAACCTGTAATCCGTCACTGTCAGTGAACCTGTAACCTGTCAGTGAGTGAAGCTGTAACCTGTCACTGGGTGTGAACCTGTAACCCGTCAGTGTGAGTGAACTTGTAACCTGTCACTGGGTGAGAACCTGTAACCCGTCACTCTAAGTGAACCTGTAACATGTCACTGTGATTGAACCTGTAACCTGTCACTGTGAGTGAACCTGTAACCTGTCTCTGTGAGTGAACCTGTAACCCATCTCTGTGAGTGAACCTGCACCCTGTCACTGTGAGTGAAACTGTAACCTGTTAGTGAGTGAACCTGTAACCCATAACTGAGAGTGAACCTGTAATCCATCACTGGGAGTGAACCTGTAATCTGTCACTGTCAGTGAACCTGTAACCTGTCAGTGAGTGAACCTGTAACCCGTCACTGGGTGTGAACCTATAACCCGTCACTGGGTTTGAACCTGCAACCTGTCACTGTCAGTGAGTGTGTAACCTGTCACTGTGAGTGAACCTGTAACTTGTCACTGGGTGTGAACCTGTAACCCGTCAGTGTGAGTGAACCTGTAACCCATCACTGGGTGTGAACCTGTAACCTGTCACTCTGAGTGAACCTGTAACCTGTCTCTGTGAGTGAACCTGTAACCTGTCACTATGAGTGAACCTGTAACCCATCTCTGTGAGTGAACCTGTAACCTGTCACAGTGAGTGAAACTGTAACCTGTCAGTGAGTGAACCTGTAACCTGTCACTGGGTGTGAGCCTGTAACCCGTCACTGTGAGTGAACCTGTAACCCGTCACTGTGAGTGAACCTGTAACTTGTCACTGGGTGTGAGCCTGTAACCCGTCACTGTGAGTGAACCTGTAACTTGTCACTGGGTGTGAGCCTGTAACCCGTCACTGTGAGTGAACCTGTAACTTGTCACTGGGTGTGAGCCTGTAACCCGTCACTGGGTGTGAACATAGCCCATCACCAGGAGAGACCCTATAACCCTCCCTGAGGTCCCAGACAGACATTGTTAGTGATGGCACTCACCAGTCAGCCGCTTCCTGAAAACCCACTCTGCCTGTTGCCGCTAAAGCCTTCTGTCTGTGGAGACAAAACCCAGCAAAGTCTTCACTGTGGCCGTGGTTTTAATTTTGACTGCAGCTGCCGCTGGTATTGAAGTAATGATGTGCATCCTGAGCTGAGAAACAGGCATTTCAGGCCATCGTGTGCATCTCCACTGCTCCCATTCCCTGTATTAAGTCTTCCTACCAACATATCCATTTAAAGGTCTCTTAAAACTTTCACCTTATCTGACCAGCACCTCCTCCTGCAGCAAGTTCCAGTTATCATTCACACTATTTCAGTAAAACATCTTTCTCAAGTTGCTTTTAAAACCCATCCTTCTCACCCTAATACACGGCCCCTCTGATTTGGACTCACCTACAGTTCCAGAAGTGGGGGGGGGGGGGTACAGGAAAGGCAGAAGGAAAGGGAAAACAGAAAACAGAGAGAAGGCCAGAAGGGTGTCAGCAGTAACCCTAGAGGTTTCACTTTTCTGGGAGAGCAGGAGAAGGGAGTGTCCCCTTTAGAAAGCAGAACAGACATTTACAAATCTGAACAATGTTCCAGCTAGGGGAATACCCAGTCTGAGATGGAGCAACCCGGGGGAAGTGATGTCAGAGACAGTTTGGTGTATCGTCGGTGCCGCTCCCTAGTGTTTACTCAGTTGAGGACAAACTGGATTGAGTTGGTCCGTGGTCTTCATATCCATGAACTTAGGGACTTGCGCAATAGATATATTAGTTGTGTGTGTGACTATATGTTCACTGCTACCTTACACGTGCTATAAGTGTCTTGTGTGTGACAGTTCGTACCACACTTTGCATCTTTGCCCTGAGGAACACTCTTTTATTTGGCTGGATTCTTGGGCATTTATTTATAGTTGATTTGTTAAAAATTGAAGTTGAATGTAAAGTTTTTGGATACACTTGATTAGGGAGCTTAAGGTAAAGGAACCCTGAGGAGTCAGTAATCATAATATCATAGAATTCACACTGAAGGTGAAGTCTTGGGAAAGGTAGAGATACAGAGAGAATGTGAGGGGTCTGGAATCTTCCTCCCATCATCTTATACACCTCTATCAAGTAACCTCTTATCCTCCGTCGCTCCAAGGAGAAAAGACCGAGTTCTCTCAAACTATTCTCATAAGGCATGCTCCCCAATCCAGGCAACATCCTTGTAAATCTCCTCTGCACCCTTTCTATGGTGTCCATGTCCTTCCTATAGTGAGGCGACCAGAACTGAGCACAGTACTCCAAGTGGGGTATGATCAGGGTCTTATATAGCTGCAACATTACCTCTCAGCTCTTAACCGCAATCCCACAGTTGATGAAGGCCAATGCACCGTATGCCTTCTTAACCACAGAGTCAACCTGCGTAGCAGCTTGTGTGTCCTATGGACTCAGACCCCAAGATTCCTGTGATCCTCCACACTGCCAAGAGTCTTACCATTAATACTATATTCTGCCATCATATTTGACCTACCAAAATGAACCACTTCACACTTATCTGGGTTGAACTCCTTCTGCCACTTCTCAGCCCAGTTTTGCATCCTATCAATGTCTCATTGTAATCTTTGACAGCCCTCCACACTATCCATAACACACCCAAAATTGGTGTCATCAGCAAATTTACTAACCCATCCCTCCACTTCTTCAACCAAGTCCTTATAAAATTCACAAAGAGTAGGGGTCCCAGAACAGATCCCTCAGGAACTCCACCGGTCACGGACCTCCATGACCCATCTATAACTACTCTTTGCCTTCTGTGGGCAAGCCAGTTCTGGATCCACAAAGCAATGTCTCCTTGGATCCCATGCCTCCTTACTTTCTCAATAAGCCTTGCATGGGGTAACTTACCTAACTGAATTTTTTGAGGATGTGACTAAGCACATTGATGAAGGTAGAGCAGTAGATGTAGTCTATATGGATTTTAGCAAGGTGTTTGATAAGGTACCCCATGTAAGGCTCTTTGAGAAAGTAAGGAGGCATGGAATCCAAGGGGATATTGCTTTGTGGATCCAGAACTGGCTTGCCCACAGAAGGCAAAAAGTGGTTGTAGATGGGTCATGGAGGCCGTTGACCAGTGGAGTGCCTCAGGGATCTGTTCTGGGACCCCTACTCTTTGTGAATTTTATAGAGGACCTGGATGAGGAAGTGGAGGGATGGATTAGTAAATTTGCTGATGACACCAATTTTGGGTGTGTTGTGGATAGTGTGGAGGGCTGTCAGAGGTTCTAACAGGGCATTGATAGGATGCAAGACTGGGCTGAGAAGTGGCAGATGGAGTTCAACCCAGATAAGTGTGAAGTGGTTCATTTTGGTAGATCAAATATGATGGCAGAATATAGTATTAATGGTAAGATTCTTGGCAGTGTGGAGGATCAGAGGGATCTTGGGTCTGAGTCCGTAGGACACTCAGCTGCTATGCAGGTTGACTCTGTGGTTAAGAAGGCATTGGCCTTCATCAATCGTGGGATTGAGTTTAGGAGCTGAGAGGTAATGTTGCAGCTATATAGAACCCTGATCAGACCCCACTTGGAGTACTGTGCTCAGTCCTGGTCGCCTCACTATAGGAAGGACATGGACACCATAGAAAGGGTGCAGAGGAGATTTACAAGGATGTTGCCTGGATTGGGGAGCATGCCTTATGAGAATAGTTTGAGTGAACTCGGTCTTTTCTCCTTGGAGCGACGGAGGATAAGAGGTTACTTGATAGAGGTGTATAAGATGATGGGAGGAATTGATCATGTGGATAGTCAGAGGCTTTTCCCGAGGGCTGAAATGGTTAACACGAGAGGGCACAGTTTTAAGATGCTTGGAAGTAGGTACAGAGGATATGTCAGGGGTAAGTTTTTTACGCAGAGAGTGGTGAGTGCGTGGAATGGGCTGCCGGCGGCAGTGGTGGATGCAGAAACAATAGGATCTTTTCAGAGACTCCTGGATGGCTACATGGCGCTTAGAAAAATAGAGGGCTATGGGTAAGCCTAGGTAGTTCTAAGGTAGGGACATGTTCGGTACAGCTTTGTAGTCTGAAGGGCCTGTATTGTGCTGCGTGTTTTCTATGTTTCTATCAAATGACTTGCTGAAATCCATATACACTATCTCTACGGCTCTACCTTCATCATTGTGCTTAGTCATGTCCTCAAAAAATTCAATCAGGCTCGTAAAGCATGACCAGCCTTTGACAAAGCCATGCTGATAATTCCTAATCATACTATGTCTCTCCAAATGTTCATAAATCCTGCCTCTCAGGATCTTCTCCATCAACTTACCAAGCACTGAAGTAAGTTTCTGAGAATTATGTGCTGGACATGGAGGCTGGTGGGGTGGTGGGTGAGGACAAGAGGAGCCCTGTCCCTGGTGGGGTGGTAGGTGAGGACCAGAGGAACCCTGTCCCTGGTGGGGTGGCAGGTGAGGACAAGAGGAACCCTGTCCCTGGTGGGGTGGTAGGTGAGGACAAGAGGAGCCCGATCCCTGGTAGAGTGGTGAGAGGATGGGGTGAGAGCAGACGTGTGTAAAATGGAAAAGATGTGGTTAAGGGCAGTGTTTATGGTGGAGGAAGGGAAGCTTCTTTCTTTGAAGAAGGAGGCCATCTCCTTTATTCCAGAATGAAAAGACTCATTCTGACAGCAGATGCAGCAGAGATGGAGGAATTGAGAGATGGGGACGGCGTTTTCACAAGCAGCAGAGTGGGACGAGGTTTAGTCCAGGTAGGTGTGAGAGTCCGTGGGTTTATAATAGACATCAGTGGATAAGCTGTCTCCAGATATAGAGATAGTGAGACTGAGAAAGGGGAGGGAGGTGTCGGAGATGGACCAGGCGAATTTGAGGGCAGGGTGGAAGCTGGAGACAAAGTGGATGAAGTCGATGAATTCAGCATGGGCGCAGGAAGCAGCACCAATGCATTCATCGATGTAGTTGGCAAAAACGAGAGACAGACAGCAGTGTAGGGTTGGAGCATGATCTGTTCCATGTAGCTGACAAACAGACAGGCATAGCTGGGAACCATGTGAATCCCCATGGCTACACCTTTTGTTTGAAGGAAGTGGGGGGAGCCAAAGGAAAAACTATTAAGAGTGAAGACAAGTTCTGCTAAACGGAGGAGAGTGGTAGTGGAGGGGAACTGGTTGGGTCAGGTGTTCAGAAAGAGCACACTGTCTCTATATCTGTAGACAGCTTATCCACCGATGTCTATTATAAGCCCACGGACTCTCACAGCTACCTGGACTATACCTTATTCCACCCTGCTACTCGTTAAAACGCTATCCCCTTCTCTCAATTCCTTTCTCTCCACTCCATCTGCTCTCAGGATGAGGCTTTTCATTCTAGAACAAAGGAGATGGCCTCCTTCTTCAAAGAAAGAAGCTTCCCTTCCTCCACCATAAACACTGCCCTCAACCGCATCTCTTCAATTTCACTAACATCTGCATTCACCCCATCCTCCTGTCACTCTACCAGGGATAGGGTACCTCTTCCCCTCACCTATCACCCCACCAGCTTCCGTATCCAGCGTATAATTCTCTGAACTTCTGCCACCTCCAACAGGATCCAACCACTAAGCACATCTTTCCCTCTCCCCCCCCCCACCCAATTTCTGCTTTTCACAGGGATCGCTGCATACATGACTCCCTTGTCCATTTGTCCCTCCCCCTGATCTCCCAATGGCTCTTATCCTTGCAAGCAGAACAAGTGCTGCACCTGCCCCTACACCCCCTCCCTCACCACCATCCAGAGCCCCAAACAGTCCTTCCAGGTGAGGAAACACTTTAGCTGTAAGTCTGTTGGTGTTATTTACTGTGTCCGCTGCTCCTGGTATGTCCTCCTGTATATCGGGGAGACCCAACATAGACTGGGAGATGATTTTGCCGAGCACTTATGCCTTGTCCACCAGAAGATGTGGGATCTCCCAGTGGCCACCCATTTTAATTCCACGTCCCATTCCCATTCCGATATGTCAATCCATGGTCTCATCTACTGTCATGATGAAGCCACACTCAGGTTGGAGGAACAACACCTCATATTCCATCTGGGTCGTCTCCAACCCGATGGCAAGAACATCGATTTCTCAAACTTCTGGTAATGCCCCCCCCCTTCACCATTCCCCATCCCCTTTTCCCTCTCTCTTTGCCCATCCATCACCTCCCTCTGGTGCTCCTTCCCACTTTTCTTTCTTCCATGGCCTTCTGTGCTCTCCTATTTGACTCTTCCTTCTCCAGCCCTGTATGCCATTCACCAATCAAATTCCCAGCTCTTTACTTCATCCCTCCCCCTCCCGGTTTCACCTATCTTCCTGTACTTCTGTTCCCCCCCACCACCAGCTTTGAAATCTACTCCTCATCTTTTGTTCCCCAGTCCTGCCAAAGGGTCTCGGACCGAATCAATAACTGTACTTTTTTCCATAGATACTGCCTGGCCTGCTGAGTTCCTCCAGCATTTTGTGTGTGTTGTTTTGATGGCCCATGTGACAGGTTGGTCAACACAATAAAAGCCATAGGAACTGAGGGAGTGGTGAACTAGGCTCAGTGGAGGAGGCCAAGGTCAGTGCTGGGGTACTCCCATGCTGTGGACAATGGTCCCAGCTCTGACTGTGATAACTGGTTTAGATAGGGACACTGTGTGTGAGAGTAATGATCACCCCTGTCCTGCCTGAAGTGATGCTGACTGTCTGGAAACTGGTTGAACGTGAGGGTGAGTGAGCTTGCTGAGAGTACGTGGGGCTAGCTGAGGGTGGGCAGAGCTCCCTGTGAACGAATGGGGTTATTGAGCAGTGGGAATCAGAATTGGGTTTATAATCACTGGCAAGTGATGTGAAATTTGTTAATTTAGTAGCAGCAGTTCAATGCAATATGTAATCTAGCAGAGAGAAACAAATAATAATATTAATAAATAAAATTTAAACATATAATGATAGTAATAAATAAGTCAATCAATTATGGTAATCATATATTGAATAGATCTTAAAAAATGGGCAAAAACAGAAATACTGTATATTTAAAAAGTGAGGCAGTGTCCAAAGATTCAATGTCCATTTAGGAATCGGATGGCAGAGGAGAAGAAGCTGTTCCTGAATCGCTGAGTGTGTGCCTTCAGGCTTCTGTACCTCCTTCCTGATGGTAACAGTGAGAAAAAGGCATGCCCTGGGTGCTGGAGATCCTTAATAATGGACGCTGCCTTTCTGAGACACTGTTCCTTGAAGATGTCCTGGGTACTTTGTAGGCTAGTACCCAAGATAGAGCTGACTAGATTTACAACCCTCTACAGCTTCTTTCAGTCCTGTGCAGTACCCCCTCCAAACCAGACAGTGATGCAGCCTGTCAGAATGCTCTCCACGTTACAGCTAGAAGTTTTTGAGTGCATTTGTTGACATACCAAATCTCTTCAAACTCCTAATGAAGTATAGTCGCTGTCTTGCCTTCTTTATAACTACATCGATATGTTGGGACCAGGTTAGGTCCTCAGAGATGTTGACACCCAGAGACATGAAACTGCTCACTCTCTCCACTTCTGATCCCTCTATGAGGATTGGTTTGTGTTCCTTTGTCTTACCCTTCTTGAAGTCCACAATCTGCTCTTTTGTCTTACTAACGTTGAGTGCCAGGTTGTTGCTGCGGCACCACTCCACTAGTTGGCATATCTCACTCCTGTACGCCCTCTCATCACCACCTGAGATTCTACCAACAATGGTTGTATCATCAGCAAATTTGTAGGTGGTATTTGAGCTATGCCTAGCCACACAGTCATGTGTATACAGAGAGTAAAGCAGTGGGCTAAGCACACACCCCTGAGGGTCAGCAAGGATGAGAAATTATCACCAATCCGCACAGATTAGACCATAAGACCATAAGATATAGGAGCAGAAGTAGGCCATTTGGCCCATTGAGTCTGCTGTGCCATTCAATTATGGGCTGATCCAATTCTTCCAGTCATCCCCACTCCCCTGCTTTCAGCCCATATCCTTTGATACCATGTCCAATCAAGAACCTATCTATCTGTGCCCTAAATACACCCAATGACTTGGCCTCCACACTTGCTCGTGGCAACAAATTCCACAGATTTACCACCTTCTGACTGAAGTAATTTCTCTGCATCTCTGTTCTAAATGGATCCCCTTCAATTTTGAAGTCATGTTCTCTTGTCCTAGAATCCCCTACCATGGGAAATAACTTTACCATATCTAATCTGTTCAGGCCTTTTAACATTCAGAATGTTTCTATGAGATCCCCCCCCTCATTCTCCTGAACTCCAGGGAATACAGCCCAAGAGCTGCCAGACGTTCCTCATACGGTAACCCTTCCATTCCTGGAATCATTCTCGTGAGTCTTCTCTGAATCCTCTCCAATGTCAGTATAGTCTTTCTATAATAAAGAGTCCAAAACTGCACATAATACTCCGTGTGGTCTCATAAGTGCCTTATAGAACCTCAACATCACATTCCTGCTCTTATATTCTATACCTCGAGAAATAAATGCCAACATTGCATTCACCTTCTTCACAACCAACTCAACCTGGAGATTAACCTTTAGGGTATTCTGCACAAGAGCTCTTAAGTCCCATTGCATCTCTGCATTTTGATTGTGGCCGTCTTCTTAGGAAGTCGAGGATCCAATTGCAGAGGGAGGTACAGAGGCCCAGGTTCTGCAACTTCTCAATCAGGATTGTGGGAATGATGGTGTTAAATGCTGGGTTATATTTCGATGAACAGCATCCTGACATAGGTGCTTGTGTTGTCCAGGTTGTCTAAAGCTGTGTGAAGAGCCATTGAGATTGCATCTGCTGTTGACCTATTGTGCTGATAGGCAACTTGCAATGGGTCCAGATCCTTGCTGAGGCAGGAGTTCAGTCTAGTCATAACCAACCTCTCAAAGCATTTCATCACTGTCGATGTGAGTGCTACCAGGGTCACTAAGGCAGCTCATATTATTCTTCTTAGGCACTGGTATAATTGTTGCCTTTTTGAAGCAAGTGGGAACTTCTGCCCATAGCAGTGAGAGGTTGAAAATGTCCTTGAATACTCCTGCCAGTTGGTTGGCACAGGTTTTCAGAGCCTTACCAGGTATTCGATCCAGACCTTCTGCCTTGCGAGGGTTCCGTTTTCAAAGACAGCCTAACATTGGCTTCTGAGACAGAGATCACAGGGTCATCAGATGCAGCAGGGATCTTCACAGCTGTAGTTGTGTTCTCCCTTTCAAAGCGGGCATAGAAGGCATTGAGTTCATCTGGAAGTGAAGCATCGACACCATTCATGCTATTGGGTTTCACTTTGTAGGAAGTAACGTCTTACAAACCCTGCCAGAGGTGTCGTACATCCAATGTCACCTCCATCTTCATACGAAATTGTCTCTTTGCCCTTGGAATAGCCCTCTGGAAATCATACCTAGTTTTCTGGTACAGACATGGGGTTTCCAGACTTGAATGCCACAGATCTAGCCTTCAGCAGACAACGTACCTCCTGGTTCATCCACAGCTTTTGGTTTGGGAATGTACAGCAAGTCTTTGTGGGCACACACACATCCACACAGGTTTTAATGAAGTCGGTAACAACTGCAGCATACTCATCCAGGTTCGAAGATGAATCCCTGAACTCATCCAGATTCAAAGATAAATCCCTGAATACAGTCCAGTCCACCGATTCAAAGCAGTTTTTATGTAGTTCAGTCTAGTTTTCTTTGTCTCGCTTTTACTACGTACTGTATCAGCAGTTATGGTTGAAATGACAATAAAAGTGACTTGACTTGTGCTTCCCTTGTCCAAACCTTCTTGGTCCTCACTACTGGTGCTGCAGTCTTCAATCTCTGCCTATACTATATAGCAGAAGTACAGATGGGGTCAGACTTCCCAAAGTGAGGGCATGGAATAGCATGGTAGGCATTCCTGAGGGTGGTGTAACAATGATCCAGAATGTTGTTCCTGCTAGTATTGTAAGTGATCTGTCGATGGTAGTTGCTTAATGATTTTTTTCAGACTGGCCTGATTAAAATTTCCCAAAACGATAGTGAAGGCGTTAGGGTGCGCTGTTTCATGCATGTTGATCCGTAATGGAATTGATGGCTTTGTGGCAAGGTTTGCAGATGATACGAAGATGGGTGGAGGGGTAGGTAGTGCTGAGGAAGCAATGTGATTGCAGCAGGACAGAGAAATTGGCAAATGGGCAAAAAATATCAGATGGAATACAATGTTGGGAAATGTATGATAATGCATTGTGGTAAAAGGAACAAAAGTGCGGAGAAGGTTCAAACACCAGAGGTGCAGAGGGACTTAGGAGTCCTCATGTAAGACTCCCTGAAGGTTCATTTACAGGTTTGAGTCTGTGGTAAAGAAGGCAATTGCAATGTTAGCTTTTATTTCAAGAGCATTGGAATATAAAAGCAAGGAGAAAATGCTGAGCCTTTATAAGACACTCACCAAACCACACTTGGAACATTGTCAACCGTCTTGGGCCCCGTAACTGAGGAGGGGTGTGTTGTCATTGGAGACAGTCCAGAGGGGGTTTACGAGGAGGATTTTGGGAATTAAGGAGTTAGCAAATGGGGTGCATTTGGCAGCTGTGGGCCTGTATTCAGAGAATTAGAAGAATGTGGGCAGATCATTTCCTGATTGGTAGGGGCATCAAAGGATATGGTGAGAGGGCAGGTGCAGAGGATGAGTGAGATCAGCTGGCCACTTACACCTACCAAATGTTGACAGGACTAGACAGGGTCGATGTGGAGAGGGTGTTTCCTAAGCTGGGGGTACCTCACACACACACAAATGCATAGACAGACAGACACAGACACCTACACACAGACACACTCACAAACATAGGCAGAAACACATAGACACATACAGACACACACTTCTTCGGTTGTCCATCGAAATCCGATGACAACGTCCACTCTTAACGGTCACACACACATACACACTCATACACTCACACACACACACACACACGTACACACACACAGACTCACACATACACACTCATACACTCACACACACACACACTCAGACTCACACATACACACTCATACACACACACACTCAAACACACACAGACTCACACATACACACTCACACACACACACACACACACACACACACACACATACACAGACTTACACATACACGCTCATACACTCACACACACACACACACACACTCAGACTCACACATACACACTCATACACACACACACTCAAACACACAGACTCACACATACACACTCACACACATACACAGACTCACACATACACACTCATACACACACACATACACAGTCATACACACATTCACTGTCTCTCACACATGCATACACTCAGACACGCACACGCACTCACTCTCTCTCTCACACACACACACACACACACACACACACACACACACAAATATGCACATAGACACATGCACACACACTGCAGCGTGGCCAGCTTCTAACTTCAGAACATTTTTATTATTTCGTTTCACAGAAAGCCCCCAGACTTTGAGGAAAATCGGACAACAATATAGGGTTTAGTTGCAATTTAGAAAAAGCGGCACCATAGTCCCCAGTCAAGAGTCGTCGACTGTTGGAGTTACAGCCGGTTACTTGCTAACGTCAGCATCTGCAGTGGTCTGAGCTCCACATGTAAAATCGTTAACGGCTGGCCGAGGGTCGGCTTTGAACGCGTGAAATCTGAAGGTTAAACACTCTTTCTGAAACCATCTTTACGGGCGAGTCGTGGAGCGCAATGAATTATTCTGGCACCGTAACGGAATGATTCAAGGCAGGGTGCGCCTTTCTCCCCGTCGTTGCCTCCACTCTCAGCCACTCTCCCTGCTGATATTCCTGCCTCCCAAGATCACCTGTTGACCCACTCACTATAACCGATTGTGGATCATTTTCATCACTCCCACTCCCCTCACGCTAATCTCTGAACTGCTGAAATTGTGCGCAAACATGCCCCTGACAAAGACCCCCTCAAACGGGCAGATTTGTAAGGTTCGGAAATGGGAACTCCGGCTGTACTTACGCGAGACGTTCCGGGAAGCCCTGGGAAAGGAGAGAGTCCAACAGGTTCGGTGCACTTCTGCTCGGAATCCGAGAGTGGCAGAGAAACGGTGTCCTGCCTGAAAACTCCGCCATCTCACTCACTCCCTCTCCAACGGCACCGGGTAACCTCACCTACACCGACTTCCTGTTGCTGCAGCCGACACTGACACAGACTGGGTGAAAGTGGGGTTCATGAGGGAGGAAGCTACATTTCATCCATGCCTGAACCTCAAGACTCAAAAACAGTTAATTTTCCCAAGCAGTAAGGCTGACCAACACCTCCATCCACTAACCCACCCCTCCACACCCCAAACACCACTTCCTGTCAGTCACCTTATGTACAGACACCCCTGTGCCTAGTTAAGGGTCTCGACCCGAAACGTCGACTGTACTTTTTTCCATAGATGCTGCCTGACCTGCTGAATTCCTCCAGCATTTTGTCTGTTTTACCTCCTGTGCCTAGCGTAACTTTATGAACATACATAAAGTATACATGGATATACAGTACGCTGTCCGATGTATTTATATTTGTGTGATTATTATTAGTATTCTGTATTTTATTGTGTTTTTTGCGCTACATCGGATCGGGAGTAACAATAATTTCATTTTCCTTTACGCTTGGGTACTGGAAATTACATTAAACAATCTCAAAGAATCTGCTGTGTTCCTTCAGCATTTTGTGAGTTGAAGAACCGGGGTTAGTCCAGGGCCGCTGTCCACCAAATCGGCTCCCCGAAAGCTCGACACTGGTTAGTCTATCAGACTGAGGGGTTAGACTACGAGGAGAGATTGAGTCACCCGGGACTGTACTCGCCGGAATTCAGAAGGATGAGGAGAGATCTTATAGAAACATATAAAATTATGAAAGGGATTGATATGATAGAGACAGGAAAGTTGTTTCCACTGATAGGTGAGACTAGAACTAGGGGACAGGGCATCAAGATTCAGGGGAGTAGATTTAGGACCGACAAGAGGAGAAACTGCTTTTCCCAGAGAGTGGTGAATCTGTGGAATTCCCTGCCCAATGAAGCAGTGGTGGCTACCACAATAAATATATTTAAGACACAGTTAGATAGATTTTTGTATAGTAGGGGACTTAAGGGTTAAGGGGTAACCCTTAAAGGCAGGTAGGTGGAGATGAGTCCATGGCCAGATCAGCCATGATCTTATTGAATGGCGGGGCAGGTTCGATGGGCCGGATGGCCTACTCCTATTTCTTATGTAACCGAAGCTCTGGACAGGGTCGCTGTAGTTATGTACGCGGTCAAATTCGGGGTTAAGGCCGAAGTTCTGAAATGAGACAGAGTTTGGGAGAGGGTAACGTGCCTGCTCCCGTGTATATACAGATGACACAGTTTCTTTCACGGGAAGGTTTTTACTGCTCGAGCATTAACATGAACGCTTCCGGTGGTTTAATTGCAGTGAGCCGTGGCATCTGTTATCTTTTCATCAGCAAGCGAGAGCGGGTGAGCTGAGACACCGCCGGGCGGGCAGGTTCCAGTGCAGAGTCGGCTCCGAAAGGGAAGGAGCGCGGCTGGGTAAACTGCCCTTCTGTGGGGCTAGTACAGTCTCGTTACGCCAAATATAATTTCTCACACCTTGTAGCCATACAGGGGCTCATTCAGCGAGGCGTTGCTTTGCTGCTAACTTGGGTGGTTCCACGACTGACTCCACAACTAAAGTCAGAATCTCTAAAAGTAAATGTAGCCTGGGGTGGGGGCGGGGAGTGCGTCGGGAATGGATGGTTCGGATCGGAATGAATGGTCCGGATCAGAATGGATGGTCCGGTTCGGAATGGATGGTCCGGATCGGAATGGGTGGTCCGGATCCAGACTGGGTGGTCCAGAATGGGAGTTCTAAATTAAAGTTCAGATTGGTGTCGGTGCCAGTGGTTCAGGGAGAATAATTCTGGAGATAGGAGACAAAATCAGAGCTGAGGGAGTTTAAATCAGGAATGGATTAGGATCAGACTGAATCCGGAGTAACTGCGATTAGCCTGGATTAGGATCAGACTGAATCCGGAATAACTTGGATAGGTTAGGTGAGTGGGCAAATTCATGGCAGATACAATTTAATGTGGATTAATTTAATGTGAGGTTATCCACTATAGTTGCAAGAACAGGAAAACAGGAAAAGGGGAGGTGCAACGAGACCTGGGTGTCATTGTACAGCAGTCATTGAAGGTGGGCATGCAGGTACAGCAGGCAGTGAAAAAGGCAAATGGTATGTTGGCATTCATAGCAAAAGGATTTGAGTACAAGAGCAGGGAGGTTCTACCGCAGTTGTACAAGGCCTTGGTGAGACCGCACCTAGAATATTGTGTGCAGTTTGGGTCCCCTAATCTGAGGAAAGACATTCTTGCCATAGAGCGAGTACAGAGAAGGTTCACCAGATTGATTCCTGGGATGGCAGGACTTTCATATGAAGAAAGACTGGATCAACTAGGCTTATACTCACTGGAATTTAGAAGATTGAGGGGGGGATCTTATTGAAATGTATAAAATTCTAAAGGGATTGGACAGGCTAGATGTAGGAAGATTGTTTCCGATGTTGGGGAAGTCCAGAATGAGGGGTCACAGTTTAAGGATAAAGGGGAAGCCTTTTAGGACCGAGATGAGGAAAAACTTCTTCACACAGAGAGTGGTGAATCTGTGGAGTTCTCTGCCACAGGAAACAGTTGAGGCTGGTTCATTGGCTATATTTAAGAGGAAGTTAGATATGGCCCTTGTGGCTAAAGGGATCGGGGAGTATGGAGAGAAAGCAGGTACAGGGTTCTGGGTTGGATGATCAGCCATGATCATACTGAATGGCAGTGCAGGCTCGAAGGGCCAAATGGCTACTCCTGCACCTATTTTCTGTGTTTCTATGTAACTGTGATTGGCCTGGATTAGGATCAGACTGAATCTGGAGTAACTGCGATTAGCCTGAGCAGAGTTTGGTGAGTTTTCCTTTCAGGGTTTGAACGCAAATGGAGTTCAGTTCACCTCCAAAGACAGTATGTCCTTTCTCAAGTAAGGAGACCAGATGTAACCATGTTCCAGACTCTTAGTAGGTCCTGATAGAAGCCAGGTAGGCTCCACATAGTAGTGCGGCTGATGCACACCGGTGGTAGCCGCATCTCTTCGTGAAGATAGCAGCCCCTTTGGAGGAAGAATGTCACCAACACGTGCCACCTGGGAGGGTGCTCAGCATACAGGAATCTCTGAGACAGAGAGCTGCCATTCCTGTATGTACACACACCAGTGACTGTGCGCCCTCTCTCACTGGGAGACTCAAAAGACTGCTGCAGAGACCCAGTGTTTCCTGTTACCCCAGAAGAAGTCCACTAAATTCCTCTGCATTCTTGCAACAAAAGAGGCAGGAGGGGCCAAGGTGACCATGCGGTACTACAACATGGAGGCTACCAACTGGTTTATGACCACCATCCTGCATTGTTAGGAAAGCATCCTGAGAAGGCTTAACCAGTGCCCCAGCCGGGCCATGACTTTTATCTCCAGGTCCTGCTAGTTTGCCAGCCAGGTCTCTCTAGAAGGACTCAAGTAGACTCCCAGATAAAGGAGATGCCTGGTGCTCCACTCAAAAGCTCTCATCTCTTCCATTAGGGAGTCCACCTGCCACTGACCCATTAACATTTCGCCCAGTTGATCCTAGCAGAGGACACTGCTGATAAAACTTACTGGCACATCCTTCGCAGGTCATTGGGATCTGTCACCATCAGGAGCACGTTGTCAGCGTAAGCTGAGGAGGCAACCTCCATCTTCGGTTCGCGCAGAACCAAACCGATCAGCCTCCGCCGAAGAAGGAACTGGAATGGTTCTACACAGATTGCATACATCTGGCCAGACATGGGGCACCCCTGACGTACTCTTCTTCTAAAGGGAATGGGCGCTGTTAGTGATCCGTTGATCTTAACAAGGCACTCTGTGGCAGACTATAGGAGATGAGCTTGGGCTACAAAGTGCTGTTCGAGCCTACTTATATACAGTCAGCCAGTAAGGAGAGGGTATGGAGGGATGAGGATGTCCTTGTGAATTTGCCCCTGGGACTGGCAAAAACAGTTATGTGTGGGCGTCCTGGGAACGGGTGGTGGAGGGATCTGCTCAAGCAGACTGCCTGGCAATGCTTAGAGGGTATATCCGTGCCCGGGCAACCATTGAGAGAGAACATGTGTGGTCCACGGCGACCATAGAGGTGTTCCAGGACCGTTGGGCTCCGTGGGGGGAGAGCGCCATCATTGACAGAGATAAAGACATTTTTGTTTAATGTCGTTTGTCTAGTAGTTGTGTAGTAATTGTGTTAGTCACTGGTGTATATATACATTGTAGCACTGAATTTCTAATAAAGATATCTTGTAAAAAAAGTCCCTCTGGATAACAACATGCTGCAATTTTTTACCATTTTAATAATCTGCTCTTGCATTTTTCCTTCCAAAGTAGATGACCTCACATTTACTTATTCACTATGGAAAAGGACTTTGGTGATTGTAGGGATGACTTACAGTGGACTGAAAAGCTTGAGCATGTAGACATTAAGAGGATGTGCTGGAGCTTTTGGAAAGCATCAGACTGGAGAAGTCTCAGGAACTGGATGAGATGTACCCCGGGCTACTGTGGGAGACGAGGGAGTAGATTGCTGAGCCTCTGGCGATGATCTTTGATCAACGAGGACTGGAGAGGTTCCAGAGGACTGGAGGGTTGTGGATGTTGTTCCCTTATTCAAGAAAGGGAGTAGAGATAGCCCAGGAAATTGTAGACCAGTGAGTCTTACTTCAGTGGTTGGCACATTAATGGAAAAGATCCTGAGAGGCAGGATTTATGAACATTTGGAGAGGCATAATATGATTAGGAATAGTCAGCATGGCTTTATCAAGGGCACGTCGTGCCTTAAGAGCCTGTTTGAAATTTATGAGGATGTGACTAAACACATTAATGAAGGTAGAGCAGAAGATATAGTGTTTATAGATTTCAGCAAGGCATTTGATAAGATACCCCATGCAAGGCTTATTGAGAAAGTAAGGAAGCATGGAATCCAAGGGGACATTGCTTTTTGGAACCAGAACTGGCTTGCTCACAGAAGGCAAAGAGTGGTTGTAATAGAAACACAGAAAACCCACAGCACAATACAGACCCTTCAGCACAAAAAGTTGTGCCGAACATGTCCCTACCTTAGAAATTACCAGGCTTACCCATAGCTCCATGGGACTATCTAAAAGTATCTTAAAAGACCCTGTCGTATCCGCTTCCACCACCAGTGCCGGCAGCCCATTCCACGCACTCGCCACTCTCCGAGACAAAAAAACTTACCCCTGACATCTCCTCTGTACTTATTCCCCAACACCTTAACCCCGTGTCCTCTTGTGGCAACCATTTCAGCCCTGTGAAAAGCCTCTCATCATTTTATACACCTCTATCAGGTCACCTCTCATCCTCCGTTGCTCCAAGGAGAAAAGGCTGAGTTCACTCAACCTATTCTCATAAGGCATGCTCCCCAATCCAGGCAACATCCTTGTAAATCTCCTCTGCACCCTTTCTATAGCTTCCACATCCTTCCTGTAGTGAGGTGACCAGAACTGAGCACAGTACTCCAAGTGGGGTCTGACCAGGGTCCTATATAGCTGCAACATTACCTCACAGCTCCTGAATTCAATTCCACGATTGATGAAGGCCAATACACCATATGCCTTCTTAACCACAGAGTCAACCTGCGCAGCTGCTTTGAGCGTACTATGGACTCGGAATCCAAGATCCCTCTGATCCTCCACACTGCCAAGAGTCTTACCATTAATACTACATTGTGCCAACATATTTGACCTATCAAAATGAACCACTTCACACTTATCTGGGTTGACCTCCACCTGCCATTTCTTTGGCAGTTTGAATGGCGCAGGACTGCGCAAGCACGTGTGAAGGTGGGTCTCTGAAATCAGCGGGGGAGTTTAAAAAGTGAGCAGAATAACGGAGCGGGTGATGGAGTAGAGGGAGACAGAGTAGGAAGGCTTTGGCTTGAAAGGCTTCGGCGAGCAGAGGCTGAGGATGAGCTTGCTCCCAGTGAGGTAAGGCTGGGTAAGCTCCTTTAATTAATCTAATTAACTTAGAAGTAGGGAATGGATGTAGGGTTGTTGGGTGCTCCGTTTGCAGTATGTGGGAAGTCAGGGTGAGCACAATTGTCCCTGATGACTACACCTGCAAAAGGTGCATCCAGCTGCAGCTCCTGACAAACCAAGTTAGCAAACTGGATCTGGATGAACTTCGGATCATTCGGTAGGCAGAGGCAGAAATAAACAGGAGTTTCAGGGAGATAGTCACCCCTAAGACTCAGGAGACAGGTAACTGGGTGACTGTCAGGAGAGGGAAGGGTGATAGACAGAATGACAGAGCACCCCTGTGCCGTTCCCATCAATAATAAGTATACTGTTTTGGATACTGTTGGTAGAGATGACCTACCAAGGACAAGTTGCAGTGGTTGCGTCTCTGGCACTGAGACTGGATCCTCAGCTCAGAAAGGAAGGAGGGAAAAGAGGAGAGTAGTAATGATAGGGGATTCGATAGTTAGGGGGACAGATAGGAGGTTCAATGGAAGAGATCGAGAATCCCAGATGGTCTGTTGCCAGGGTCTGCGATATCTCGGATTGCGTTCTCAAGAGGGAGATGAGCAGCCAGATGTCATGGTCCATGTAGGGACCAATGACGTGGATAGGAAGGAGGAGGAGGTCCTGCAAAGAGAATTTAGGGAGTTGGGTGCAAAGTTGAAGGACAGGACCTCCAGAGTTGCAATCTCAAGATTGCTACCTGTGCCATGTGCTAGTGAGGCCAGAAATAGGAAGATAATGCAGCCAAATATGTGGCTAAGGAGGTGGTGCAGGAGGGTGGGCTTCATGTTTCTAGACAATTGGGAAGGTGAGACCTGTTCCGACAGGATGGGTTGCACCTGAACTGGAGGAGGAGTAACATCCTTACGGGAAGGTTTGCTAGTGCTGCTCTGGGGTTTTAAACTAGATTTGCAGGGGAAGGGGAACCAGAGTGTTAGAGCAGATAGTGAGGTGGAGGAGGATAAAGGTCACGTGAGAGCTGCAAGTATAGTGCACGGAGTAAAGCCAGATCTAACATATAAAGAGGCTTTGAGGAACGAGAAGCAGAATAATGGGTGTAAAGGTAGTAAGGTAGAAGGCTAAAGTGTGTGTACTTCAATGCAAGAAGCATCAGGAACAAAGGTGATGAACTGAGAGCTTGGATACATACCTGGAATTATGATGTAGAGGCCATTACAGAGACTTGGCTGGAACCAGGGCAGGAATGGATTCTCAATATTCCTGGATTTCAGAGCTTTAAAAGGGAATTGGGGGGGAATCAGAGGAGAGGTGGCATTACTGGTCAGGGATACTATTACAGCTACAGAAAGGGTGGGTAATGTAGCAGGATACTCTTTTGAGTCAGCATGGGTGGAAGTCAGGAACAGGAAGGGAGCTGTTACTCTATTGGGAGTATTCTATAGGCCCCCTGGTAGCAGCAGAGATACTGAGGAGCAGATTAGGTGGCAGATTTTGGAAAGGTGCAAAAATAACAGGGCTGCTATCACAGGTGACTTTAACTTCCCTAATATTGATTGACACCTGATTAGTTCTAATGGTTTAGATGTGGCAGAGTTAGTCAAGTGCGTCCAGGATGGATTCCTGTCACAGTATGTTGACAGGCTGACTAGGGGGAATGCCATACTAGATCTAGTATTAGGTAATGAATCGGGTCAGGTCACAGATCTCTCAGTGGGTGAGCATCTGGGAGACAGAGACCATGAGAGACAGTGACCACTGCTCCCTGGCCTTTAACATCATCATGGAAAAGAATAGAATCGGGCAGGACAGGAACATTTTTAGTTGGGAAAGGGCAAATTATGAGGCTATAAGGGTAAAACTTGCGTTTGTGAATTGGGATGATGTTTTTGTAGGGAAATGTACTATGGACGCGTGGTCGATGTTTAGGGATCTCTTGCAGGATGTTAGGGGTAAATTTGTCCCAGTGAGGAAGATAAAAAATGGTAGGGTGGAGGAATGATGGGTGAGGTGGAGGTGGAGAATCTAGTCAGGTGGAAGAAGGCAGCATACGTAAGGTTTAGGAAGTAAGGATCAGATCAGTCTATTGAGGAATATAGGGTAGCAAGAAAGGAGCTTAAAAAGGGGCTGGGAAGAGCAAGAAGGGTGCATGAAAAGGCCTTGGTGAGTAGGGTAAAGGAAAACTCAAAGGCATTCTTCAATTATGTGAAAGAACAAAAGACTGACAGGAGTGAAGATAGGACCGATTAGAGATAAGGGTGGGAAGATGTGCCTGGAGGCTGTGGAAGTGAGTGAGGTCCTCAATGAATACTTCTCTTCAGTATTCACCAATGAGAGGGAACTTGATGATGGTGAGGACAATATGAGTGAGGCTGATGTTCTGGAGCATGTTGATATTATGGGAGATGTTGGAGTTGTTAAAATACATTAGGACGGATAAGTCTCCAGGGCCTGATGGAATATTCCCCAGGCTGCTCCACGAGGCGAGGGAAGAGATTGCTGAGCTTCTGGCTAGGATCTTTATGTCCTCGTTGTCCACGGGAATGGTACCAGAGGATTGGAGGGAGGCAAATGTTGTCCCCTTGTTCAGAAAAGGTAGTAGGGATAGTCTGGGTAATTATAGACCAGCGAGTCTTACATCTGTGGTGGGAAAGCTGTTGGAAAAGATTCTTGGAGATAGAATCTATGGGCACCTAGAGAATCATGGTCTGATCAGGGATCAGGGGTACATCTCATCCAGTCCTGGTGACTTATCCAACTTGATAACTTTCTAAAAGCTCCAGCACATCCACTTGCTGCAAGTTATCACTACAATCACAAAGATCCTTTTCCATAGTGATTACTGAAGTATTCATTAAGTACCTCTGCTATTTCCTCCGGTTCGATACACACTTTCCCAAGGTCACATTTGATAGGTCCTATTCTTTCACATCTTATCCTCTTGCTCTTCATATACTTGTAGAATACCTTGGGGTTTTCCTTAATCCTGCCCACCAAGGCCTTCTCATGGCCATTTCTGGCTCTCCCAATTTCCTTCTTAAGCTGCTTCCTATTAGCCTTATAATCTTCTAGATCTCTAACATTACCTAGCTCTCTGAATCATTTGTAAGCTTTTCTTTTCTTCTTGACTATTGACTTCTTGACAGCCTTTGTACACCACAGTTCCTGTACCTTACCAGAACTTCCCTGTTTCACTGGAACAAATATCCCCTAAATATTTGCCACATTTCTTGCATACTTTTCGCTGAGAACTTTCCCAGTTTAAGCCACCAATTTCCTGCTTGACAGCCTCATAATTTCCCTTACTCCAATTAAATGCTTTTCTAACTTGTCTGTTCCTATCTCTCTCCAATGTTATTGTAAAGGAGACAGAATTATGATCACTATCTGCAGAATGCTCTCCCACTGAGATCTGATACCTGACTAGGTTCATTTCTCAATACCAAATCAAGTACAGCCTCTCCTCTTGTAGGCTTATCTACATATTGTGTCAAGAAACCTTCCTGAACACACCTATCAAACTCTGCCCCATCTAAATCCCTTGCTCCAGGGAGATGCCAATTGGTATTTGGAAAATTAAAATCTCCCATCACGACAACTGTTATTTACATCTTTCCAGGATCTGTTTCCCTATCTGCTCCTTGATATCCCTGCTGCTATTGGGCGGCCTATGAAAAACACACAGTAAAGTTATTGACCCCTTCCTGTTCCTAACCTCCATCCACAGAGACTCAGTAGACAATTCCTCCATGGCATCTACCTTTTCTGCAGCTGTAACACTATCTCTGATCAACAGTGCCACGTCCCCACCTCTTTAGTCTCCCTCCCTGTCCTTTCTGAAACATCTAAAACCTGGCACTTGAAGTAACCATTCCTGTCCCTGAGTCATCCAAGTCTCTGTAATGGCCACCACATCATATCTCCCAATACTGATCAACGCTGTAAGCTCATCTGCTTTGTTCACAACACTCCTTGCGTTAAAATACACATCTCAAACCTTCGGTCTGAACACGTCCCTTCTCTGTCAAAAGCCTATCCTCCCTCTTGCACTGTCTACAAGCTTTCTCTATTTGTGAGCCACCCTCCTCTTCCCCAGTTCGATTCCCACCCTCCAACAATTCTAGTTTAAACTCTCCCCAGTAACCTTTGCAAACATCCTCACCAGGATATTGGTCCCCCTGGGATTCAAGTGCAACCAGTCCTTTTTGTACAGGTCACACCTGCCCCAAAGGAGGTCCCAATGATCCAGAAATCTGAATCCCTGCCCCCTGCTTGAATCCCTCAGCCACGCATTTATCCTCCACCTCATTCCATTCCTATTCTCACTGTCGCGTGACACAGACAGTAATCCCGAGATTACTACCTTTGCAGTCCTGCTTCTCAACTTCCTTCCTAACTCCCTGTCATCTTTTTTCAGGACCTCTTCCCTTTTCCTACCTATGTCATTGGTACTAAAATGTACCACAACCTCTGGCTGCTCTCCCTCCCACTGCAGGATATCTTGGATGCAATCTGAAACATCCTGGACCCCAGCACCTGGGAGGCAAACTACCATCCGATTTTCTTTCCTGCATCCACAGAATCGCCTGTCTAACCCCTTAACTATAGAGTCCCCTATCCTCATCCCTCCCCTTCTGAGCTACAGGGCCAAACACTGTGCCCAGGGCACAGTCACTGCTGCTTCCCCCAGATAGGCTGTCCCCCTCAACAGTACTCAAACAGGAGTACTTATTGTCAAGGGGCATAGCCACAGGGGTACTCTCTAGTACCTGACTCTTCCCCTTCCCTCTCCTGACTGTGACACACTTGTCTGTCTCCCGTGGCCCTGGTATGACCACCTGCCTATAACTCCTCTCTATCACCTCCTCGCTCTCCCTAACCAGGCGAAGGTCATTGAGCTGCATCTCCAGTTCCCTAACTCGGTCCCTTAGGAGCTGCAGCTGACACACCTGGTGCAGATATGGCCATCCGGGAGGCTGGGAGAGTCCAGGACTTCCCACATCTGACACTGAGCACAGAAAACTGGCCTCACACACATACTACTTCCTTTCCACAATTAACACAGTTAAACCTACCGCACCTCGTCCCATTACCACCTAAGCCCGTTGAGCCAAAGCCCTATCACTCATGCCTCCTCTCACTCCGCTGCGCACTGGATTTGGCAGTCTTCTTTTTAAACCTTTCGCGCTCTACTGGTTGACTTAACGTGACTGTGCAGTCTCGCCTCTCTTTTACCCCGAGTAGTAAAAAAAAGTCCCTTTGCTTCGAAAAATCAGCTGTTCACTCGCCGCCTTCTTGCTCCGTAGACGGGTCATATTCTGCATGGAAGCCGGTCACTAGTGGAGTGCCTCAGGGATCTGCTCTGGGACCCTTACTCTTCGTGATTTTTATAAATGACCTGGATGAGGAAGTGGAGGGATGGGTTAGTAAGTTTGTTGATGACACAAAGGTTGGAAGTGTTGTGGATAGTGTGGAGGGCTGTCAGAGGTTACAGCGGGACATTTATAGGATGCAAAATTGGGCTGAGAAGTGGCAAATGGAGTTTAACCCAGATAAATGTGAGGTGGTTTATTTTGGTAGGTTAAATATGTTGGCAGGATATTGTTGATGCACCATCAATAACTCTGAGACGTGAGGTGAGATATAGGCTTTTATTGACTGGAAGAAAGAACAAGCAGCAATTGACCACCATACTACATCCTGGAGACTGAGGGCAGGGCTCAGGCCTCAATCGCCTTTATACCGGGGTCTGTGGGAGGAGCCACAGGAGCAGTCAGCGGGGGGGGGGGGGGGGGGGGGTGTCCAGACAGGTATATGTAGTTCACCACAATAGTATTAATGATAAGACTGCTGGCAGCATGGACGATCAGAGGGATCTTGGGGTTCGAGTCCATAGGACGCTCAAAACAGCTGCACAGGTTGACTCTGTGGTTAAGAAGTCGTACGGTGTATTGGGCCTTCATCAATCGTGGGAATGAATTTAGGAGCCGAGAGGTAACGTTGCAGCTACATAGGACCCTGGTCAGACCCCACTTGGAGTACTGTACTCATTTCTGGTCACCTCACTATAGGAAGGATGTGGAAGCCATAGAAAGGGTGCAGAGGAGACTTACAAGGATATTGCCTGGATTGGAGAGCATGCCTTATGAGAATAGGTTGAGTGAACTCAGCCTTTTCTCCTTGAAGTGACGGAGGATGAGTGGCGACCTGATAGAGGTGTATAAGGTGATGAGAAGCATTGGTGGTGTGGATAGTCAGAGGCTTTTTCCCAGGGCTGAAATGGTTGCCACAAGAGGACACAGGTTTAAGGTGCAAACACGAGGAAATCTGAAGATGCTGGAAATTCAAACATCGCACACAAAATGCTGGTGGAACACAGCAGGCCAGGCAGCATCTATAAGAAGCACTGTTGATGTTTCGGGCTGAGACCCTTCGTCAGAGGTTAAGGTGCTGGGGAGTAGGTACAGAGGAGATGTCAGGGCTAAGTTTTTTTTACGCAGAGAGTGGTGAGTGCATGGAATGGGCTGCTGGTAATAGTGGTGGAGGTGAATACGATTGGATCTTTTAAGAGACCCTTGGATAGGTACAAGGAACTTAGAAAAAAGGAGGGCTATGGATAACACTAGGTAATTTCTAAAATAAGTAAATGTTCGGCACAGCATTGTGGGCTGAAGGGCCTGTATTGTGCTGTAGGTTTTCTATGCATTCCATCTGCCAGACCCTTGCTGACTCACTGAACCTATCTCTATCTCTCTGCAGACTCTCCGTATCTTCTTCACAATTTGCTTTTCTATTCAATTTAGTGGCATCAGCAAACTCAGAGACGGTACACTCGGTCCCCACTTCCAGATCGTTAATGTACAGTATATCACGGTCAATAATGTATACCCAGTACCAACCCACGGCACACTGATGGCCAGCCAGAGTAACACCCATGTATATCTCTATCCAATCTCCTCTTAATCTTCTACGTTCCAAGGTGTACAATCCTAACATATTCAATCTTACCTTATAGCTCAGGTCCTCCAGACCCAGCATCATCCTCGTAAATTTTCTCCACTTTATCTATGCCCCTCATGATGTTATATGGTCGCACCCCCAGCTTCTTTCACCGAGAGGTAACAAGCCATAGACTACCTGGCCTCCCCCTCAATACTCCATGCGCTCTCACCAATGACTTGTACAGTTGTAACGTAAAGTCCCAACTCCTGCACCATGGAGTGTCCTGACCAGCTGCAACGCTGCTTGTGTTGGGAATTGCAAGGCTTCTGACCACAAAACACTACAAAGAATTGTGAGGAGATCATTGGGGTTTCTCTTCCAACCATTAGAGATATTTCTCAGGAGCACTGCCTGCACAGGGCCCTTAGTGTTGTCAATGATCCCTCCCATTGGTCCCACAGTCTCTTTGACGCCTTACCATCAGGCAGGAGGTACCAAGGCATTAGGACAAGAACTGTTAGGGTGAAAACTGCTTCTTCCCCCAGGCCGTGAGACAACGGAACCCCCTGCCATTACCTAGGTCATCACATATGAAGTGCCACCAGTAGCGTTATACTGTTTACTTTTTAGCTTGTGTCAAAAATATACCTTATTTCTTAATGAATTTGTGGTAATATTACTTGTATGTGTTATGTGTGTGAGTTATATGTACTGTGTTGTGAACCTGGGTCTGGAGGAACATCATTTCATTGGCAGTACACATGTATATGGTTGAATGACAATAATCTTAAATTGAATCTGAACTGTACTCAGCGCCCCAACTAATGAAGGCAAATGTGCCAAATGTGTTCTTCATCCCCCTACCCGTGTCAACACTTTTAGCAAACTATATTTTGAGCATTAATCCCTTTAAAGTATTTTTAAGCAGAATTTTTAACAGATACTTTTTAAATGATTTCCTGTTTCTGACTGAAACATTGAGTAAGATTTACAGCCAGTGAGTTTGAGGATAGGTTTTCTCCCTGACATTCCTCTGCCCAAGTAGATGCTGGCACCATGTGGGCTGAGTATTTGTGAAAGAACAGTGTTGTTGTGAGTTGCTGGGTCCGAATTTTAATGGAGGAGATGTGTATGAAGCTTTATCCAGCTGGTAAATGTGGGGAGGATGGTGGCAAAGGACAGCAGCTGGCTTTGCTGCTCCCGAGGAGCGCCACCCTTGGGCATCAGTGCAGTGCGGTTGATGAGGCAGGTTCACTCATCTCCAGAAAACAACGGGAAGTCCAGGGTCCTTATTCTGACCATCTCTGGTGGTGCTCTGGAAAAAAAAAAGTTTGATTGTCCACTCAATCTATGCTTCTCATCACCTTGCACACTTCTGTCAAGTCACTTCTCATTCTCCTTTGCTCCTGAGAATGGCCCGAGATTGCTTGAGCCCAATCTAATCTATTTATTTAGTGTATGGAACAGGTCCTTACAGCCCAGTGAGTTGTGCCACCCACAACCCACTACATCTCCCTGTCTTTTAACCCTAGCCTAATCCCAAGACAATTTATAATGGCCGAATAACTGGTATGTTTTAGGATTGGGGAATAATGAGGTGATTTCTCAGTAATCTGGCCCACTGATGACAAGGAGACCTTTCAAACACTATTTGCAAAGTGCTGGTCCTTTTGATTTTGAACTCCAGCCTACTCTTTATAAGCTGCACCTATCTGTACACCAACTACCCCACCCTCTCTGGTTCCCATTCCTCCGCCAACATTATAGGAAGGGTGTGGAAGCTTTAGAGAGAGTGCAGAAGAGAATTACCAGGATGCTGCCTGGATTAGAGAACATGTCTTATGAACATAGGTTGAGTGAGCTGGGGCTTTTCTTTTTGGAGCAAAGGAGAATGAGAGGAGACTTGACCGATGTGATCAAAATGATGAGAGGCCAACATTGAGTGGATAGCCAGAGGCATTTTCCCCAGGGCGGAAATAGCTGATACACTCCTTCAGAATTGCCCTTCTGCGATGAGGTGGTGAGGGTTCCCTCTCAGGGAGTGATTCGCTCTAGAATCTGTCCCTCAGCCTCCGGAACAAGGTGGACGCAGACCCTCATTGGAACATGTTCAGTTTACCACAGATATTTAATGACAAATCTCAAACAGGCAAGGGTTAATGTGTGTGTGAACTTGTGGCAGGAGGGGTAACGTGTCCGGATTTTGCTCCATTCTCCCTGTGCTCCTGATCACTGGGGGGAGTCCACCCGAGCGAGGATGATGGCCGTCCGGCTGGGAATATAAACCTGCAAAACAGAATCAGAGTCAGTCTGGCATACAGGGTAATGAGTACAGACAGGGACCGTACAGTGCGCACAGGGACAGTTCAATACGCACCCAGGGATTGTTCAACGCATACACAGGAACCATTCAAGATGCACACAGGGACTGTTCAATGCACTTGGGCTAACGGGCGGAAGAACACAAGCTGGAACAGCAATCTTACACAGAGAATGTGATCTGGGGTTTAACGTCACACAGACAATGTGATCTGGGGTTTAACGTCACACAGACAATGTGATCTGGGGTTTAATGTTACAGACAATGTGATCTGGGGTTTAATGTCACAGACAATGTGATCTGGGGTTTAATGTCACAGACAATGTGATCTGGGGTTTAACGTCACAGACAATGTGATCTGGGGTTTAACGTCACAGACAGTGTGATCTGGGGTTTAATGTCACAGACAATGTGATCTGGGGTTTAACGTCACAGACAGTGTGATCTGGGGTTTAATGTCACAGACAATGTGATCTGGGGTTTAACGTCACACAGAGAATGTGATCTGGGGTTTAATGTTACAGACAATGTGATCTGGGGTTTAACGTTACAGACAATGTGATCTGGGGTTTAACGTCACAGAGAATGTGATCTGGGGTTTAACGTCACAGGGAATGTGATCTGGGGTTTAATGTTACAGACAATGTGATCTGGGGTTTAATGTTACAGACAATGTGATCTGGGGTTTAATGTTACAGACAATGTGATCTGGGGTTTAACGTCACAGAGAATGTGATCTGGGGTTTAACGTCACAGGGAATGTGATCTGGGGTTTAATGTTACAGACAATGTGATCTGGGGTTTAATGTTACAGACAATGTGATCTGGGGTTTAATGTTACAGACAATGTGATCTGGGGTTTAACGTTACAGACAATGTGATCTGGGGTTTAACGTCACAGAGAATGTGATCTGGGGTTTAACGTCACAGGGAATGTGATCTGGGGTTTAACGTCACAGGGAATGTGATCTGGGGTTTAACGTTACAGAGAATGTGATCTGGGGTTTAACGTCACAGAGAATGTGATCTGGGGTTTAATGTTACAGACAATGTGATCTGGGGTTTAACGTCACAGGGAATGTGATCTGGGGTTTAACGTCACAGGGAATGTGATCTGGGGTTTAATGTTACACACAATGTGGTCTGGGGTTTAACGTCACAGGGAATGTGATCTGGTGTTTAACGTCACAGAGAATGTGATCTGGGGTTTAACGTCACAGGGAATGTGATCTGGGGTTTAACGTCACAGGGAATGTGATCTGGGGTTTAACGTCACAGGGAATGTGATCTGGGGTTTAACGTCACAGGGAATGTGATCTGGGGTTTAACGTCACAGACAATGTGATCTGGGGTTTAACGTCACAGAGAATGTGATCTGGGGTTTAACGTCACAGACAATGTGATCTGGGGTTTAACGTCACAGACAATGTGATCTGGGGTTTAACGTCACAGACAGTGTGATCTGGGGTTTAACGTCACAGACAGTGTGATCTGGGGTTTAACGTCACAGAGAATGTGATCTGGGGTTTAATGTGACAGACAATGTGATCTGGGGTTTAATGTTACAGACAATGTGATCTGGGGTTTAACGTCACAGACAATGTGATCTGGGGTTTAACGTCACAGACAATGTGATCTGGGGTTTAACGTCACAGACAATGTGATCTGGGGTTTAACGTCACAGACAATGTGATCTGGGGTTTAACGTCACAGAGAATGTGATCTGGGGTTTAACGTCACAGGGAATGTGATCTGGGGTTTAACGTCACAGACAATGTGATCTGGGGTTTAACGTTACAGACAATGTGATCTGGGGATAAACGTCACAGACAATGTGATCTGGGGTTTAACGTCACAGAGAATGTGATCTGGGGTTTAATGTTACACAGACAATGTGGTCTGGGGTTTAATGTTACACAGACAATGTGATTTGGGGTTTAATGTCACACAGACAATATGATCTGGGGTTTAATGTTACACAGACAATGTGATCTGGGGTTTAATGTCACAGTGAATGTGATCTGGGGTTTAATGTTACACAGACAATGCAATTTGGGGTTTAACGTCACACAATGTGATTTGGGGTTTAATGTTACACAGACAATATGATCTGGGGTTTAACGTCACAGTGAATGTGATCTGGGGTTTAACGTCACAGTGAATGTGATCTGGGGTTTAATGTCACAGTGAATGTGATTTGGGGTTTAATGTCACAGACAATATGATTTGGGGTTTAATGTCACACAGACAATATGATTTGGGGTTTAATGTCACACAGACACTGTGATCTGGGGTTTAACGTCACAGTGAATGTGATCTGGGGTTTAATGTCACAGTGAATGTGATTTGGGGTTTAATGTCACAGACAATATGATTTGGGGTTTAATGTCACAGACAATATGATTTGGGGTTTAACGTCACACAGACAATATGATTTGGGGTTTAATGTTACACAGACAATATGATCTGGGGTTTAACGTCACAGTGAATGTGATCTGGGGTTTAATGTCACAGTGAATGTGATTTGGGGTTTAATGTCACAGACAATATGATTTGGGGTTTAATGTCACACAGACACTGTGATCTGGGGTTTAATGTCCCAGACAATGTGATCTGGGGTTTAATTTCACACAGACAACACAATCTGGGGATTGACTGTCAGACAGAGAGAACGCATCTGGGGTTTAACGTCACACACAGGCAATGCAAGCTGGGGATTTATTCTCACACACAGACAATGCAATTGCAGGTTTGATGTCACACACGGACTATGCGATGTACGGGTTTAATGCACACACAGACATCTGAATGCAATGGTGGGGACCAGGGTACTGTGGAAGTGAGGAATCTGCTGCCGGGATATACACTCTCCTTTTCCCATGTTGAGATTCTCTGCTCTCTTCTCGCCATGCTGCCTCAGTTTCCCAGCAGAGAGCTTGTGTTAACTAGAGATTTAATGTCACAGGAATGTGGGGCCGATTTGCTGTTACCTGGGGCTGTACAAGCCCCGAGCCCAGAACTGCCAGCTTTTGTCTCAAAGAACAACCTGACAGCAGTTAAACATGAGAGGTTCTGCAGATGATGCAAATCCAGAGTAACACAGAGAACGCCAGAGTAACTCAGCAGGTCAGACTGCATCAATAAACAATACACAGAGAACGCTAGATGAACTCAGCAGGTCAGACTGCATCAATAAACAATACACAGAGAACGCCAGAGTAACTCAGCAGGTCAGACTGCATCAATAAACAATACACAGAGAATGCTAGATAAACTCAGCAGGTCAGACTGCATCAATAAACAATACACAGAGAACGCTAGACGAACTCAGCAGGTCAGACTGCATCAATAAACAATACACAGAGAACGCCAGAGTAACTCAGCAGGTGAGACTGCATCAATAAACAATACACAGAGAATGCTAGATGAACTCAGCAGGTCAGACTGCATCAGTAAACAATACACAGAGAACGCCAGAGTAACTCAGCAGGTCAGACCGCATCAATAAACAATACACAGAGAACGCCAGAGTAACTCAGCAGGTCAGACTGCATCAATAAACAATACACAGAGAATGCTAGACAAACTCAGCAGGTCAGACTGCATCAATAAAGATGTGATACTTTGTGTCGAGACCATTACCATCACTCATTCCATCACTGAACTGTTCTCACAACCTATGTAAGAACTTTCAAGGGCTGTTTATCTCATGTTCTCAATATTTATAGCTTATTTAGTTATTAGTATAGTTTATTATTTTTCACTGTTTGTATTTGCCTGTCTTGATGTGTGTGGTCCTTCATTGTTTCTATTGTATTTCTCCGTACTTACTGTGCATGCCCACAGAAAGTGAATCGTAGGGGTTGTATATAGTGACATATGTGTACTTCGATAATGAGACTCTCCATCAGGACAGTTATCGTAACCAGGGTAAGGAGGACACACAACTTCCACCGCTGAGGTGAATCTATCTTTCATCCCTGGAAGAGGTGTATTGTTCCTGGGGACACTGCAAAGCACCGAGTGGATGGGATCCCAGTTCCAAACACAAAGTCCCCAGCAGGGTAGTTTATCAACTTATTAGGTAGCCCTCCTGTCTTCCTCGCTCCATATCTCGACTCACACCACCCTCTCAGGCACTTCACTTCCAATCTTATCTTGTTAATGATTCCCACAGACCAACACTTCTCCTACTGACAGAATCCATCTTGGAAAGATCAAAACTGCTCCATGCTGAACACCTGGACGCTCAGAACTCCAGCATCCATGCCTCTCAAGTTCAAGTTTGTTGTCATCTGACTGTACACATATATAACCAAATGAAAAGAACATTCCTCCAGACCACAGTGCAGCCATGAAACATATATCACACACAGCACCTAAACAAACTATTACTGTAAACAGGTTAATAAAATATTACTCCAAATGCATGTGAATTGCACAGCACAGGTAAACGGTAACCAGTAAACAGCTCGCTGTCCTAGTGACTAGAACTCGGTCCCACAGCCTGAGGGAGGAAGCTGTTCCCCAGTCTGACAGTCCTCGTCTTCATGCTCTTGTACTTTCTTCCTGATGGTCGTGGCTCAAACAGATTGTGGGATGGGTGGCAGGCACCCTTCCGGTCCTTCGTCCACAAAGCTCCCGGTAAATGTCACAAATGGGGTGAGGGAGAGCCCGGTGATCCTCTCGGAGGTATTACCATCTGATCAGGGACTAAACCAGTACCATTACACAGCCTGCACACCCTTCTCGCTTATTACGGCACAGTTCAGAGTCTCTGTCACACAACGGCATTCCACAGACAGCCATGCACACCTGAACGAAGCCAGTGCCATGCACTTGAGAGTCTGTTGTGTGGCCACAGACACTGGTAAAGATTGGGAGCGTGCAGACCAGTGAGAGTGGAAGGTCACGGCTCGGTCATCCCCAGAGCACTACTGAAGCCGCCACACACTCACCGACTCACCTTTAGACAGAGTTTACACTTGTGTAGAGTTCCTGATTTGACGAGCTGGGGGAGGAAAAGCAGCGGAAAATGTGATGCAAAGAGAAAGACAGGCGTGGCGGGGCTGCCACTGGTTAATGAATGTCAGGGCGGAGAAGAGGGTTAGTAGAAAACAGTGGGCATCGTAGGGTGGGCAGATTAAGCAGGAAAGCTGCATGAGAAAGGGGAGGGGCGAGTGAACTTTAAATAATATTTACTGGTACCTAATCAATAACATCAAGTATCGCTGCCGGTTCAGGAGTGCTGGGGGCAGGGGAACATGACGGGTGATGAAGAAACTACACACAGGTCTGCCCATCACCAGCAAGGCCATTCCTAGCTCCTATGCTTTCCATTCAAGCCGGGGGGGGGGGGGGGGGGAGGAAGCCTCTTGCGTTAACCCACAGATTTGATCACGTCCGACTACAAATGCCTTCCTCCTCTTCACCTGTCACTGAACATGAATCTAATGCAGGGGTCGGCAACCCGTGGCTCCGGAGCCGCATGCGGCTCTTTCATCTCTGTGCTGCGGCTCCCCGTGGTTTGTTAGTTTTTGAAATGTAATTCGAAATTTGAAGATTATGGTGATCTTGTACAATCTAAATAAAACGTTGTGGCGACCCCATTTCCTGGCACATCCGAACCGGCTCACAATTAGCCACCGTTCCGGCTAAGGGAGATAGCCTACGGGGGTTTGTGAGTACGTATCTTTTGGAGCATCCGCGCCCACGGGGGGCGGGTTGAGGGAGGCTTTAAAGCAAGACTGTTTAGTTCGAATAAAGTTATCTTTGACTGCAGTGTCGTTATTTTAGCACTGCGTGTAGCACACCGCCACAACGTGTTTTTTTATTGCTATTAATATACGTCACCACTGCCAATCCCTGACACCCGCCAGTGCGCGATTTCTTTTAATTTTTGGATCGAAGGTAGGCTAACTATGGAGTAACCTTCAACCCAACGTCTTTTTTTCGGAGTTCAAAATGTTTTTGTTGCATGCAGAAATGTAATTTCGTTTTCTCTGCAGGAGTTCATCAATTTCATAAATGCAACACATTATAGTTTGTTTATACATAGCATAAAGGCAAAAAAAACCGTTGTATGCAGTGTTATTTCATTTTAAATGTCAAACGGGTTTTGTGGCTCCCAGTGTTTTCTTTTCTGTGGGAAATGGGTCCATATGGCTCTTTCAGTGGTAATGGTTGCCGACCCCTGATCTAATGTTTACAAAGAACCTAACTCTGACCAATTCCTTGATTATCTGTCCAGATTAATCCTCTGTTCCTTGAAACCCTGGTCAATGCAAGAGCAGGCAGCAGCTCCTGATGTCGATCCTTTAGAAGATTCCACCCCGCTCTCACTCCCACACCACCTTCACTACACCGTCCCTCACCCCCTACCACCCCTCACTCTCTACATACCTCATTCCCTACTGCTCCTCACTCTATACAGACCTCGCTCCCTATCACCCCTCGCTCCCTCTTACCCTCACTCCTTATGGTGCCTCACTTCCTACTACCCTCACTCTCTACAGCCCTCACACACGGCCCTCATTACTGCACCTCACTCACCACCAATAAGGGGCAAAGGGCACTTACCTGCTCAGCGTGTTTCCTCCTCTGGATGTGGTCAGGTTCAAGGTGATACAACTGAGTGAGAAGAGAAAAGTAGGAAAATAAAGGGGGAGGAAAGGACACAAACAGGGGGAAGGGAGGAGTGATGAAGGAGCTGGGGAAATGATGAGGAATAAAGCGGAAAGAGGTCAGAAAGAACAGAAGCTGGGGAGTGTTGCCACCGGGAGCTGATTGAACACCCTGTGAACAGTCCCCCGAACAAACCTGACTGATACACACATCACATGGATCAGGCACCGGACACTTGGCTCTTCAACTGGCTCCAAACTTCCATCAGGTGACAATTATCTTACTGGGGCCTCAGCACCACTCTCTACACTGCCCTACCCCAGAATCTGATGGACAGAGGTGGTGACACTAAGGCCCTAAGATATGGGAGACTATTTGGCCTATCGAGTCTGCACTGCCATTTTGTCATTCCTGATCCATTTTCCTTTCAGCTCCAATCTTCTGCCTCCCCCACCCACCCCCGTATTCCTTCCTGCCCTGAGCAATTAAGAATCTTCAACTTCTGCCTTAGATCATGACTTGGCTTCCACAGCTGCCTGTGGCAAAGAATTCCACAGATTCACCACTTTCCAGCTAAAGAAATTCCTCCTCATCTCCATTCTAAAAGATTATCCCTCTACTCTAAGGCTGTGTCCTCTAGTCTTAGACTCTCCTATCAAAGGAAACATCCTCTCCACACCCACCTTATCAAGGCCTTCCACCATTTGACAGGATTTAATTAGGTCATCCCTCATTCTTCTGAATTCTAGTGAATACAGGCCCAGAGCCATCCAACGCTCTTCATATGGCATGCCATTCAATCCTGGAATCATTTGTGTTAACCTCCTTTGAATCCAGCACATCCTTTCTAAGATAAGGGGCCCAAAACTGCTCACAATATTTCAAGTGAGGCCTCAGCAGTGTTTTATATAGTCTCAACATTACATCCTTGCTTTTATATTCTAGTCTTCCTGAAGTAAATGGTAACACTGCATTTGCCTTTCTCACCACATACTCAACCTTCAAATTAAGTTTTAGAGAATCTTGCACAAGGACTCCCAAGTCCTTCTGCACCTTAGATTTTTGTATTTTCTCTCCATTTAGAAAATAGTCAACCCTTTCATTTCTTCCACCAAAGTGCATGGCCAAACAGTACACTTTCTGACACTGTATTCTATCTGCCACTCTTCGCCTATTTTAATTTAAGTACTTTAGTAGCTGCTCCGCTTCCTCAAAACTACCTGCCCCTCCACTTTTCTTCACATCGTCTGCAAACTTTGGAACAAGGCTATCGATTCCATCATCCAAACCAGTGATTTACAATGTAAAATGAGTCTATCCCAACACAAATCCCTGTGAAACACCACTCATCGCCAGCAGCCAGTCAGAAAAGTCTCCTTTTATTCCCACTATTTGTCTCCTGCTAACCAGCCACTGCTTTATCCATACTGTAATCTTCCCTGTAACACCATGGGCTTATAGCTTGTTAAGCAGCCTCATATGTGTGGCACTTTGTCAAAGGCCTTCTGAAAATCCAAGTACACAACATCAACTGATTCTCCTTTGTTTATCCTGCTTGTTCAAAGAATTCCAGCAGATTTGTTAGACAATATTTTAAGTTGAAGAAACCATACTGACTACAGCCTATTTCATCAAGCGCCTTCAAGTAGTCTAAGACCTCATCCTTAACAATTTACTCTCACACTTCCCAATCACTGAGATCAGTGGTCGAGGCCACTAACTGGCTTATAGTTTCCTTTCTTTTGCCCCTCTCCGTTCTTGAAGAGTGAAGTGACATTTGCAATTTTCCAGTCTCAGGGAACCATTCCGGAACCTACTAATTCTTGAAAGATCATTACTAAAACCTCCACAATCTTTCAGAACCCTGGGGTGTACACCATCTAGTCCAGTTGACTTATCTACCTTCAGATCTTTCAGTTTCCTAAGAACCTTCTCCCTGATAATGGTAACTTCACACACTTCATGGCCCCTGACACCTGGAACTTCCACCATACTGCTAGTGTCTTCCACAGTGAAGATGATGCAAAATACTTATTCAGTTCATCTGTCATTTCCTTGTCCCCATTACTACCTCTCCAGCACCATTTTCCAGTGGTCCAATATCCACTCTTGCACTCTTTTACACCATATATCTGTAGAAACTCTTGGTATCCTCTTTAATATAATTGGCTAGCTCAATTTTGTATTTCATCTTGATCTTCTTAATGACTCTTCTGCTGTTTTTTTTAAAAGCTTCTCAATCCTCTAACTTCCCACTAATCTTTACTCTATTATATGCCCATCTCTTTGGCTTTTATATTGGCTTTGACTTCTTTTGTTAGGCATAGTCACGTCATCTTGTCTTTAGAACACTTCTTCCTCTTTGGTATGTCCATATTCTGTGCTTTCTGAATTGCTTCCAGAAATTCCTGCCATTGCTGCTTTGCTGTCACCCCTACCCTTCTTTTCCAGTCAATTCTGGCCAACTCCTCTCTCATGCCTCTGTAATTCCCTTCACTCCACTGTAATACTGATGCATCTGACTTTAGCTTCTTCTCAGATTTCAGGGTGAATTCAATCATATTATGATCACTTTCCCCTAAATGTTCTTTTACATTAAGCTCTCTGATCAATTCTGATTTATTGCATAGCACCCAATCCAGAATAGCTGATCTCCTAGTGCAACCATGAGCTGCTCTAAAAAGCCATCTCACATGCACTCTGGAATCCTCCTTCCTGGAATCCAGTGCCAATCTGGTTTCCCCAATTTACCTGCATATTGAATCTCCCATAACTATTGTAATATTGTCCTTTTGGCATGCATCTTCTATCTCCCGTTGTAATTTGTAGACCACATCCTTACTACTGTATATAACTCCCATCAGGGTCTTTTTACCCTTGCAGTTCCTTAGCTCTATCCACAATGATTCAACACCTTATGTCACCTCTTTCTAATGATCTGATTTCATTTTTTACCAACAGAGCAACACCATCCCTTCTGCTTTTCTGCCTGTCCTTTTGATACAATGTGGATCCTTGGACATTGTAATCTTCCTTCAGCCATGATTCAATGATGCTGACAATGTCATACATGCCGATCTGTAACTGTGCTACAAGTTTATCTACCTTACTCTACGTACTGCGCACAATCAAATACAACACCTTCAGTCCTGCATTCACCCTTTTCGATTTTGTCTGCCTTTTATGTTGCAACTCACCCTGTTGACTGCAATACCCTATCAACAGCCTCTCCTTGCAAGGAGTCGCACTACATAGAGCCTCAATTTGTAAACCTTATCTTTAGCACTATCACTCCAGTTCCCATCCCTCTGCCAAATTAGTTTAAACCCACCTGAACGACTCTAGTTAAACTGCCTGCAAGGATATTGGGTCCCCTTGGGTTTAAGTGTAACCTGTCCTGTTTGAACAGGACATACCTTCCCCAGAAGAGATCCCTGCAATGCATGAATTCAAACATGGGTGGGGGAACCCGACCACATCTCCTACTACCCAGGCAGTAAGTCAACTTGCAGAGTTCCCGTATTCTTACAGGATCCATCATGGTTTCACTATTTTATTCACAGCATGACGTATCAGAGTTTGATCTGGTGCATCAGGATCAGAATGCTGGACGATAAACCCTGTACCCCGGTGCCATACAGTGTAAATCCTATACAGACCGGTACTGTACCCCGGTGCCATACAGTGTAAATTCTATACTGACCGGTACTGTACCCCGGTGCCATACAGTGTAAATCCTATACTGACCGGTACTGTACCCCGGTGCCATACAGTGTAAATCCTATACTGACCGGTACTGTACCCCGGTGCCATACAGTGTAAATCCTATACTGACCGGTACTGTACCCTGGTGTTACACAGTGACAGACCCGTCCCCACCGGTACTGTACCCCGGTGTTATACGGTGACAGACCCGTCCCCACCGGTACTATACCCCGGTGTTATAGTGTGACAGACCCGTCCCCACTGGTACTGTACCTGGTGTTACACAGTGACAGACCCGTCCCCACTGTAAACGTACCCCAGTGTTATACAGTGACAGACCCGACCCCACTGGTACCGTACCTTGGTGTTATACAGTGACAGACCCGTCCCCACTGGTACCGTACCCCGGTGTTACAGAGGCCATATAGGTGGAGCTGAGGAACGGGAAAGGTGTGACCACACTTATAGGGTTGTATTATAGACCGCCCAATAGTCAGAGAGAATTGGAGGACCATTCTGTAGAGAGAGAGCAGACAACTGCAGGAGACAGAAAGTCGTGATTGTAGGGGATTTTAATTTTCCACATATTGACTGGGACTCATACACTGTGAAAGGGCTAGATGGCTTGGAGTTCATCTAATGTGTTCAGGAAAGTTTTCTAAATCAATATATAGAGGTACCTACAAGAGAGGATGCAACGCTTGATCTCCTATTAGGGAACCAGACAGGTCAGGTGACAGAAGTACGTGTAGACGAACATTTTGGGTCCAGTGACCATAATGTCTCAAGTTAATTATGGATAAGGATGGGTCTGGTCCTCGAGTTGAGGTTCTAAATTGGAGAAGGGCCAATTTTGTGGAAATGAGAAAGGATCTAGGAAGAGTGGATTGGGATAAGTTGTTTTCTGGCAAGGATGTGTTCAGAAAGTGGTAAGACTTCAAAGGTGAAATTTTGAGAGTGCAGAGTTTGCAAGTTCCTGCCATGATTAACTATAGAACCATAGAACATTACAGCACAGAAACAGGCCTTTTGGCCCCTCTTGGCTGTGCCAAACCATTTTTCTGCCTAGTCCCACTGACCTGCACCTGGGCCATATCCCTCCAAACCCCTCTCATCCATATACCTGTCCAAGTTTTTCTTAAATGTCAAAAGTGAGCCTGCATTCACCACTTCATCTGGCAGCTCATTCCACATTCCCACCACTCTCTGTGTGAAGAAGCCCCCCCAATGTTCCCTTTAAACTTTTCCCCCTTCACCCTTAACCCATGTCCTCTGTTTTTTTTTCCTCCCCTAGCCTCAGTGGAAAAAGCCTGCTTGCATTCACTCTATCCATACCCATCATAATTTTATACACCTCTATCAAATCACCCCTCATTCTCCTATGCTCCAGGGAATAAAGTCCTAACCTATTCAACCTTTCTCTGTAACTCAGTTTCTCAAGTCTCGGCAACATCCTTGTAAACCTTCTCTGCACTCTTTTAACCTTATTAATATCCTTCCTGTAATTAGGTGACCAAAACTGCATACAATACTCCAAATTCAGTCTCACCAATGTCTTATACAACCTCACCATTACATTCCAATTCTTATACTCAATATTTTGATTTATAAAGGCCAATGTACCAAAAGCTCCCTCTACGACCCTATCTACTTGTGATGCCACTTTTAGGGAATTATGTATCTGTACTGTCAGATCCCTCTGTTCTACTGCACTCCTCAGTGTCCTACCATTTACCTTGTATGTTCCAGCTTGGCTTGACCTTCTGAAGTGCAATACCGCACACTTGTCCGCATTAAACTCCATCTGCCATTTTTCAGCCCATTCCTCCAACTGGTCCAAATCCCTCTGCAAGCTTTGAAAACCTTCCTCACTGTCCACTACACCTCCAATCTTTGTATCATCAGCAAATTTGCTGATCCAATTTGCCTCTACAAGATTATGAGAGGCATAGATAGGGTGGATAGTCAGTACCCTGTTTCCCAGAGCACCAATAGCAAACACCAGAGGGCATAGGTACAAAATTAAGGGAGGGAAGTTTAGGGGAGACATCAGAGGTAAGTTTTTTTTACACAGAGAGTTGTGAGTGCCTGGAATGACTTGCCAGGGATGGTGGTGGAGGCCAAAACATTAGGGGTATTTAAGAGCCTCTTGGACAGGCACATGGATGAAAGAAAAATGGAGAGTTATGGGGTGGTGTGGGTTTAGTACTTTTTTTTAAGGTTTATATGGGTCAGCACAACATGGAGGGCTGAAGGGTCTGTACTGTGCTGTAGCGTTCTATGGTTCTACGTATTTGTTGATGTGCCAAATCTCTTCAAACTCCTAATAAAGTATAGCCGCTGCCTTGCCTCCTTTATGACTATATCAATATGTTGGGACCAGGTTAGATCCTCAGAGATCTTGACACCCAGGAACTTGAAGCTGCTCACTCTGTGAGCATTGGTACATGTTCCTTCGTCTTACCCTTCCTGAAGTCCACAATCTGCTCTTTTGTCTTACTGATGTTGAGTGCCAGGTTGTTGCTGCGGTACCATTCCACTAGTTGGCATATCTCACTCCTGTACGCCCTCTCGTCACCACCTGAGATTCTACCAGCAATGGTTGTATTGCCAGCAAATTTAAAGATGGCATTTCAGCAACGCCTAGCCACAGAGTCATATGTATATATAGAATAGAGCAGTGAGCTAAGCACACACGCCTGAGGTGCGCCAGTGTTGATCGTCAGCGAGGAGGATATGTTATCACCAATCCCCACAGGCTGCAGTCTTCCAGTTAGGAAGTCAAGGATCCAATTGCAGAGGGAGGTACAGAGGCCCAGGTTCTGCAACTTCTCAATGAGGATTGTGGGAATGATGGTATTAAATGCTGAGCTATAGTTGGTGAACAGCATCCTGACGTATTGTCACGTATACTGAGAAAAACTCGTTACGCAGTGAAAACTGGTACATACCCTCCACACAGATCACTTCATCACATCAGTTCATTGAGGTAGGACACGCCGAATAGAGTGTAACAGCTACAGAGAGAGTGCAGAGCAGCTAAATAATAAGATGCAAGATCATGATGAAGTGGACTGTGCAGTTAAGGGAACTATTCAAGAGTCTGATTACAGTGGGGAAGAAGCTGTTTTTGAGGCTGGTGGTATGTGTTTTCAGGACTTAACGAGCTAGGAAAGCTATAAAGAGAGTGGATTGCAAATCTGTAGGCCTATTGCATATGAAAGAAGCCATGTAAACTTGCGCGATGTGGAATCAGTGGCGTCTAGGCGGCATCTTTTGAAAAATCTAACCTGTGTTAAGGAAATGTCTATCATGTCAATGTTATTTCACGGTGATGATATTACCAAACAGAAAAGGACCCATGATTGGTATCACTTCAGCCTCTACGGTCCCACAGTCAGATGGAGTAATCTCTGACCAGACTGTCAACTGCTCCCTCAGTTCAGACCAACACAGTCACCTCTTTCAAGAAATTGGAAATGGTGTGGGTGGGGTAAAGCTGACTGACATAGAACACAGACATCTCCAGTACATTACAGCTCCTTCGGCCCACAATGCTGTGCTGACCATGTCACCTACTCTAGAAACTGCACAGGATTTTCCTACCACATAGCCCTCTATTTTTCTAAACTCCATGTACCTATCTAGCAGTGTCTTAAAAGACCCTAATGTATCAAACTCTACGCTGTCGCTGGCAGTGCATTCCACCACTCTCTGTGTGAAAAGCTTACCCCTGACATTCCCCGTGTACCTACTTCCCAGCAAATTAAAACTATGCCTCTTGTGTTAGCCATTTTAGCCCTGGGAAAAAGCCTCTGGCCATCAAAGCTTCTCATCATCTTATACACCTCTATCAGGTCACCTCTCATTCTCCACCACTTCAAGGAGAAAAAGCCAAGTTCACATCCTATTTTTATAAGGCATGCTCCCCAATCCAGGCAACATCCTTGTAAATCTCCTGTGCACTCTCTCTGTAGTTTCCACATTCTCCTTGTAGTGAGGTGACCAGAACTGAACACAGTATCTGAAGTGGGGTCTGACCAGGGTCCTATATAGATGTAACATTACCTCCCAGCTCTTGAACTCAATTCCATGGTTGATGAAGGGCATCACACCATATGCTGTCTTAATAATACTGTCAACTTGCACTGTAGCTTTGAGTCTCCTATGGACCCCAAGAATCTTAACATTAATACTATATTCTGCCATATTTGACCTACCAAAATGAACCACCTCACACTTATCTCCAACTTTTCAGCCCAGTTTTACATCCTATCGAGGTCCCGCTGTAACCTCTGACAATGGTCCAGACTATCCACAACACCTCCAACCTTTGTGTCATCAGCAAATTTACTAACCATCCCTCCACTTCCTCATCCAGGTCATTTATAAACATCACAGAGAGTTGGGGTCCTAGAACAGATCCCTGAGGCACACTACTGGTGACGAACCTCTATGCAGAATATGACCCGTCTACAACCACTCTTTGCCTTCTGTGGGCAAACCAGTTCTGGATCCACAAAGCAATGTCTCCTTGGATACCCGTCCTTATTACTGTCTGTATGAGCCTTGCATGGGGAATCTTATCAAATGCTTTACCGAAATTCATATACACTATATCCACTGTTTCATCAATGTATTTAGTCACATCCTCAAAGAATTCAATCAAGCTTATAAGGCAGGACCTGCCCTTGACAAAGCCATGCTGACTACTCCTAATCAGATTATGTCTCTCCAAATGCTCATAAATGCTCTCAGGATCTTCTCCAACAACTTACCCACCACTGAAGTCAGACTCACTGGTCTGTAATTTATTGGGTTATCACTACTCCCTTTCTTGAACAAGGGAACAACATTTGCAACCCTCCAATGCCCTGGTACTTCCCGTCCCCACCGATAATACAGAAATAATCGCCAGGGGTTCTTGTGGCATCACTTGCAGGGGCAGCAGAGGAATTGTCCCACATTTATTCTTTCTCCTCTCAGGAGATTACAGACCTGTAGAGGGAGCTCTAGTAACAACAGCCCAGACATGAGGGCAGTTACTAAACTGATGTCTAGGTATTATGAAGCACGGTCCAGACACAATGTCCAGACATCACCGAGCCCTGTCCAGACATCACTGAGCCCCATCCAGACATCACCAAGCCCTGTGCGGAGATGATATCTAGGGAGATGTTGCCGTGGCTGCAGAAAGAACCTGGCCACACACAGAGTCCTGCGCCTCTCCTCATTCCCACCCTTGCTGTGCCTGGACCCTGGTGTGACCCATGTTCTGCAGCAGTCATATTCCTGTGGAGCTTTCTGCTGAGGGGACAGTAAACACTCACCAGCAGAGAGTTGGGCCGGTTGTTCTGGGGTTGTGGTTCTGTGAAGAACTCGGTGTCATGGTTCAATCGGCTGTGACCTCCATAATCAGCAGCGTCACTGTCCAGTACGATCTTATACCTGCAGTACGAATTAAGGAAAACACATCTGCACATTTCAATATTCACATAGAACTATTATTTAGAAGTAACTCCCAGTGTAGCAGACATGGAGATCACAGCCCAGGACCAGAGACCTGGATTCCAGAATTACAGCCAGGGGTCAGATACCTGGATCCAGGGATTACAGCCAGGAATCATGCACCAGGATCCAGGGATTACAGCCGGGGACCAGAGACCTTGATTCAGGAATTACAGCCAGAGACTATGGACCAGGATCCAGAGATTACAGACGTGTACCAGTGACCTGGATCCAGGGATTGTAGCCAGTGATGAGTGACCAGGATCCAGGGATTACAGCCGGGCATCAGAGATCAGCATCCAGTGATGACAGCCTGGGATTAGAGACCTGGATACAGGGATTACAGTTGGGTGCAGAGATCAGGATCCAGGGATTACAGCCGGGGATCAGGGACCAGGATCTATCAATTACAGCTGGATATCAGAGACCAGGATCCAGGGATTACAGCCGGGGATCAGGGACCAGGATCTATCAATTACAGCTGGATATCAGAGACCAGGATCCAGGGATTACAGCCAGGGATCAGGGACCAGGATCTATCAATTACAGCTGGATATCAGAGACCAGGATCCAGGGATTACAGCTGGGGATCAGGGACCAGGATCCAGGGATTATAGCCGGGGATCAGGGACCGAGTTTGTGTAATCACAGCACCTGGACCAGGGATTGGGGTTCACGGCCAAGGGACAGGAGATTAAGGCTCAATGACTTGGGACTGGAGACCATAGAATATGGCCAGGTGACTATTGACTGATAATTGTGGATCATGGCCCAAAGACTGGGTTGGGAGCTGGCCGTTCCCATTGCTGCTGCTCTCCGGTGTTGGTGTGGTATAAAGGGCTGGACTGTGTGTTTCTTCAGCTGCATGAGCGTGTGATGATCGGGTTGTTTTGGGTTTATTCTTACCAGTAGCACTATCAATCTACAAGATATGACACTCAGGAACTTGGGCTTTATTATTATTTTTGTGACTGTATGATTACTGTATCATAATGTGCTTTGTGTTGTGTGTGACTGTTGGTACTGTGTTTGTACTGCTTCACTTGCCTGTATTCATGCGGGGTTGAATGGCAATTCAATGACCTGGAGAGTGTAGAATTGGCATCAGAGACTGGGGATCTTGGCCCAGAGGTAGGATACACATACTGTACTGCAGAGAGCACTTGGCCGCACACAGGACCCTCACCAGGCGCTCCCCCACCTCTGACCACCCTGTCGTCTGGCTCCTCTCCTTCCTGTCCCTGGACCCTAATGTGACTTGCACCCTGTGGCAAATCCTACTGTTTGATTCCTGTGCAATTTCATGAACTCAGCAGATCATTTGCCTAGTTTCTCTTTTCAACCTCTGTTGATCACAAGGCTCAGTGTGTGGTCATGAGTGTGAACTTTCCTATCAGTCAGAACCCTGTACCGGGGGGACCTTGATGCAACAGTTGTGAGCCACACCCAGAGGGTGTGCTACCACACGGGGGTCCAGTTATAATCTCTACACCAACAGTCCATCAGGATCCCATCCTGCCCCCTCAAACACCTCTTCACTCTGCACCATCGCTTACGGGAGGGTCCAACTGTAATCACACTCTGCACTGATGGTCCATCAGCACCCTATCCACTCCCCCCAAACTTCTCTCCACTCTGCAGCAGCACAAGCGGGGTGGGGGGGGGGGGGTCGGTTCAGCTGTACTGACGGTTCATTGGTTCTTCATCCATCCCTCGTCTCTCCACACCAGCACACACGGGTATGCAACTGTAGTCACTCTCTACAACGATGGTCCATCGGGATCTCATTGACATCTCCTCTCTCCACAACAGCACACACAAGCTGCCCTGTTCACCGTCTATAGAAACCACTGCAGTCCCTTGTCCAGACTACATTCACACCTCCTCTCAAACCTATCACAGGAAAGCAGCATCCCATCCATTATTGAGGAGCCCCACCATTCTGACCAGGCTGTCTCCTTGCTGCTGCCTTCTGACCCCCACCACCAGGGTTTGGAACAATTATTACCTTTCAACCATCAGGCTCTTGGACCAGAGGTGATAACTTCACTCACAGTATATGGATTCACTTTAAAGCACTCATATTCTCAAATTTATTTAGCGTGGAAAAGGCCCTTCTGCCCCTTTGAGCTGCACTGCCCCGCAACCCCGACTTCACTCTAAGCTACATCATTACAATGGCCCACTGCATCTATGGATTGTGTGAGGAAACCAGGGCAGCCAGGGAAAACCCATGCTTTCCACGAGCAGGACATACAAAGACTCGTTACAGAGGACGCCGGGACTGAACTCAGAACTCCAACGCCTCTAGCCTTTGCACGTTGTCCAAATTTGGATGTGCGACTTTTCACTGGTTTTGTTGTGTTTCTTTGTAGTTACTGTGAATGCCTGCAAGGAAATTAATCTCAGGGATTGTACATGGTGACATATGCAGAATGCACTTTTCATAATAAATTTACTTTGAATTTTAGAAATCATCGTGCTAAGCTTCCCCTTCGGCATGGCTGGCTCTGTGGGAGCACTTTCACCAGTGGCTGGAGGAGCTGGCTCCTCCATTCTCTCACAGACATAGGGGATGGGTGAATAGTGCTGGCCAGCTCTGGGGAGACATTTGAGTCAGGCGGGCAGTGACTGTCCAAACAGCTGTGACCTGACATGGAGATTCAGCATGGTCCACCTTTGCAAACAGAGACCACAGGGTAGTGGGGTGCCAGGTTTGCCTCGGGTTGCCGCTCCTTGAGAGTGGATTCAGATACGAGGCCCTGGTGTTTGGACTGAGGCCACATTACTCTGCGATCACTCAGTGGTGTAATTAAGGATGTGGGTTCAATGCATTCATTCATCAGCAGAGGGAGACAGACACTGAGAGATCGTCTGCAGCTGCAGCTCCCGCTCCCCAGTATGGCCAGGTCCAGTGCGAGCCTCCTCCCACACATACAACTCCTAGAGCCAGGCGTTTCGTAAACAGAAGCTCATCTGGAAAGTCAATTGCTGTCCAGTCATGGTGCTGGACAAGCTGGACACAGGGTCACAGAGGCAGCCTGATTCCTGCCCTGGGGGAGTCTCCCCTCGAGACCAGCTTCTCCATGAGAGCAAGAATGTCATGAATCATCAGCATCAACAGATGACGAGAAACATCACTTATCCTCACTGCCAGTGGATGAGCCTTCCTCGTGGCCAAGAGTGTCCCCATGCTGCCTGATGCTCTGCCATGGGCAACTGGACCTGACACTCCAGGATTAGCAGTGGGGAGGGGGAGCACAGAGGATTGTGTGCAGGAAGAGGTTGAGAAACATGTTGACAGCTGTAAATCTGTGCTCCAGGAAAGGGACAGCAGAGGAAAGGCCACCTGCTTGTGCTGGCTTTTGGTGAGCCATCGCATGGCTATTTAATACCTCCCCTCAGAGTCTATCCCATCCTTCTGAATAACCACCATGGAGTATGCCCCCACTACACTGTGTAACGGAGGGGTACCTCCACAGATGATACCCAGTGTGGCCTCTGATGAGACTCGACATAGATTGGGGGAACACTTTGTCAAACATCTTGACTCCATCAGCCACAACAGGAAGAATTTCCCAGAGGCCACCCATTTCAATTCTACTTCCCATCCCCATTCTGACATGTCGGTCCATGGTCACCTCTACTGCCACCATGAAGCCTAACTCAAGTTTGAGGAGCAACACCTCATATTCATCTGGGTAGCCTCCAACTGGACGGCATGAACATCAATTCCTAGAACTTGTGGCAACTCCTCCCTCTTCACCCTTCTCTCTTTTTCCATTCTCTATTCTGACTCTTCTTATATCTCTTCTCTTCTCTTCTCCTCGCTTGCTTCATCACTGCTCTCTGGTCCACCATCTTCTCTGATCAGATTCCTTCTCTTGTAGCCCTTTACCTCTTCCACCCATCACTTCCCTGCTTCTCACCTCATCCCCTCCCCTCACCTATAACCTGCCAGCATGTACTCCTCTTCCTCCTACCCTCTTATTCTGGCTTCCTCCTTTTGCCTTTCTAGTCCAGCCTAAAACATTGACTGTTAATTCATTTCCATTGATACTGCCTGACTTGCTGAGTTTCTACACCATTTTGTGTGCGTTGCTTCAGGTTTCCAGCATCTGCGGAATCTCTTGTGTTTATAATCTGCAGATACTGGAAATCTGAAATTAAAACAGAAACAGCAGGAAACTGACCTGCAGCCAACCCACCATCCATTGGTCTCTCCTTGCTACACTACCTGCTTAACAGTGGCCTGAGCATGAGCTCCTGAGAGTCAACCGATCACTTCGCCCAAGCTGTGGAGATTTGTCCCCTGGGGAATTACCCTGTGGAGATTTGCCCCATAAGGGATGCCCTGTGTGGATTTCCCCATGGGGTATGCGCTGTGGTGATTCGTATCATGGGGATTTACTCTGTGGACATTTGCCCCATGGGGTGTACCCTGTAGAGATTTTTTACCATGAGGAGGTGTGCCCTGTGGAGATTTGCCCCTTGGGGTGTCCCATGTGGAGATTTGCCTATGAGGTGTGCCCTGTGGAGATTTGTCCCATGGTGTGTACCAGGTAGAGATCTTCCCTGTGGGATCTGCCTCATCAGGATGTGCCTCGTGTAGATTTGCCACATGGGTATACCCTGTAGTATTTGTCCTATAGGAATGAACCCTGTGCAGATTTTTACCATGGGATGTGCCCTGTGGAGATTTGCCCCCTGTGGTGTACCCTGTGGAGATTTGCACCATAGGGAGTATCCTGTGGAGAATGGCCCCCTGTGGTGTACTCAGTGGAGATTTTCCTATGGGGATTTATCCTGTGTATATTTACCCCATGGGGTACCAGGTGGAGATATGTCATATGGGGTGTGCCCTGTGGTGCTTTAAACCATGGGGTGTAACCTGTGGAGATTTGCCCCATGAGATGTGCCCCTTTGAGGAGATTTGTACCATGGGAATTGCCCTGTGGAGATTTGCCCCATGGGTGTACCCTGTGGAGATTTACCCCATGGGGTTGTGCCCCTTTCAGCATTCAAGAGCACACAGAAAGCACGTGAAAAGGATATTTCCCAGGTAGATCGATTCCAACTCTGTAGTCAGGAAAACTTTTCTCGTGGTTGAAGTTGAAAACAAAGAGCAAATTTGCACGCTCAAAGGCGATGACCTTGTTTTCTTCATGGTTCTCACTGACGTAGGCCTAGGGTGGAAAAATATTAATGTCCGTGTGTTATTAAATAAAAACAGCAGTGTGGCTGGATGAGACGTTCACCTCTCCTTTATCCGTTCCCCACACATCTCCTTCAAACCCCTCCCCGACACACCTCCTTTAAAACCCCCCCCACTGTTGAGTGGCACAGGTAGCAATCCCAAAATTACTACCCTTGAGGTCCTGTTTCTCAGCTTCCTTCCCAACTCTCTGTACTCTGTTTTCAGGACTTCCTCCCCTTTTCTTCCTGTCGCTGATATCAATATGTAGCACAGCTTCTGCCCACTCACCCTCCCTTTTCAGGATATTGCGGACACTTCCAGAAACATCTCAGATTCTGGCACCTGGGAGGCAAACTACCATCTTTAGGGAGTGGTGTTCAGAAAGGCAGCGTCCATTATTAAAGACCTACAGCATCCAGGACATGCCCTTTTCTCACTGTTACCATCAGGGAGGAAGTACAGAAGCCTGAAGACCCACACTCAGCAATTCAGGAACAGCTTCTTTCCCTCTGCCATCCGATTCCTAAATGGACACTACTTCATTTTTTAAAATATACAGTATTTCAGTTTTTGCACGTTTTTAATAACCTATTCAATATTCATAATTAATTGACTTGTTTATTTATTATTTTTTCTCTCTCTACTAGAATATGTATTGCATTGAACTGCTGCTGCTAAGTTAACAAATTTCATGTCACATGCTGGTGATAATAAACCTGATTCTGATTCCTTTTTGTGTCCATAGAATCACTGATCTGTCCCCGACTATATAGTCCCCTCTTACTGCTGTCATCCACTCCATTTCTCTACCTTACTGAGCCACGGGGCGTGACTGCCGTTGCTTTCCCCAGGTAGGCTGTGCCCCCCAACAGTACTCAAAATGGAGTACAGTACTTATTGTTGAGGGGGATGGCCACAGGGGTGCTCTCCACTATCTGACATTCCTCTTTCCCTTTCCCGACAGTCACCCATTTATCTGTCTCCTGTAGCCTGGGGATGAATACCTTATTGTACCTTCCTGTGTTTTACTGCCTCACTTTTCCTCACAAGCTGAAGGTCATCAAGCTGCAGCTCCGGTTCCCTCACAACCTTCAACATTTGGCATATTGCTAGCATCTTCCACAGTGAAACCTGATACAAAATACTCACTTAGTTCATCAGCCATCCCCTTGTCCTCCGTTATTATTTCTCCATCCTCATTTTCTAGTGGTCCTACATCCACTCTCATCTCTCTTTTATACTTTACATATTTGAAAAAGGTCTTAATATCCATTTTGACATTGTTTGCTAGCTTGTTTTCATATTTCATCTTTTCCCTCCTGATAATTCTTTTAGTTGCTTTCTGTAGGTTTTTAAAAGCTTTCCAATCCTCCGTATTACCACAAATTTTTGCTTTGCTGTATTCTCTCTTGTCTGCTTTACATTAGTTTTGATTTCCCTTGTCAGCCATGCTTGTACTATTTCACTATTTGAGTATTTCTTGGTTTTTTGAATACATCTATCCTGCACCTTCCTCATCTTCCTCAGAAACTCACACCATTACAGCTCTGCTGACATCCCTGCCAGCATCTTCTTATAATTTACTTTTGCCAAGTCCTCTCTCATACCACTGTAACTTCCCTTAGTCCACTGAAATACTGCTACATCAGACCTTATTTTCTCTTGATCAAATTTCAAGTTGAGCTCAATCATATTGTGATCACTGATTTCTAAGGGTTCTTTTACCTTAAGCTCTCAAATCACCTCTGGTTCATTACATAACACCCAATCCAGTATAGCTGATCCCCTAGTAGGCTCAATGACAAACTGCTCCAAAAAGCTATACCTTAGGCATTCAACAGACCCCTTCTCTTGAAATCTATTACCAACCTGATTTTCCCATTCAACCTGCATATTAAAATCTCCCTCGACTCCCATAACACTGCCCTTTCGATACACTTTTCTATTTCCTGTTGTAACCTATGGTCCACCTCCCAGCCGCTGTTGGGAGGACTGTATATAACTGCCATCAATGTAATTTTACCCTTGCAGTTTCTTAGTTCAATCCACAAGGATTCAACATCTTTTGATCCTATGTCACATCTTTCTACTGATTTGATGCCGTTCTTTACCAGCAGAGTCATGACACCCCCTCTGCCTACCTTCCCGTCCCTCCATTACAACATGTAACTAACATGCTGTAAGGTTTCACTGCTAATGTAATGGTTTCTCCGTAGCAGCAATGTTTGGGTTATGACTAGAGATAATGGGACTTTAGAATGTGGGGGCTATCCAATGAGAGAAATATTCTTCTTTCTTGTGAGTCTGGAAGAGAGATTTTTGTGGTCTTTGGTTGGCGAGAGGAGAAGAAGGAAGACATGTGTAGAGAGAGCTGGTAGACCACCGGATGGAGTGGACTGGGAGTGAGGGTCCAAAGGTCGGGGACACTCGGAGGAGGTTGATGGTTGAAGAATGGCTGTATTTGAGCTCCAACGTGTACTTTTGACTTTTCTCTTAAAATGGACCCCTTTTCTTTTTATTTTCTTTACTAGCCCTATATTCAGATTAAGATTTATAAAGTTCAATCAGTTAATTGCATATGGTGTTCTGTCTGATATTTTGCGGTGCGGATTTGAAACCGGGCAACACATCACGCAGAATACACACAAATAGATTCCTCAGTTTGCCGGGGCCAGAAGTTGTCTTCTCCAAGACGAACACACGCTGGCCGAGCCTGAGGGTTACACCAGTGACTTATGAAGCTGAGATGTCAGGGGTAGGTTTTTCTATTCAGAGAGTGGCGAGTGCATGGACTGGGCTGCTGGCAACAGTGATGGAGGTGGATAAGATAGGGTCTTTTAAAAGGCTCCTGGATAGGTATATGGAGCTTAGAAAAATACAGGGCTATGGATGACCCTAGGTAATTTCTAAAGTAAGTACACATTTGGCACAGCATTGTGGGCCGAAAGGCCTGTATTGTGCTGTAGTTTTTCTATGTTTCTAAAGAGACCTATTTCTGGTGGTTGCCGCTGACAAGTGATGTTCCAAAGGAGTTGGTGTTGGGATTGATTCTTTTTACAGTATATGTCAATGATTTGGATGATGAAATTGATGGTTTGTTTCAAAATTTTCAGACAAAACAAAGAAAAATGGAGACGCAGGTAACTTTGAAGAAGCAGAAGGGCTACGGAAGGACTTAGATTAGGAGAATGAGCAAAGAAACAGCTGATGGAATACAGTGATGGGAAGTGTATGGGTATGCTCTGTGGTAAAATAAAAGGGTTGACAACTTTCTAAATGGAGAGAAAATGCATAAAAAGTGAGGTGCCAAGGGACTTGAGAATCCTTGTGCAGGATCCCCTAAAGGTTAATTTGCAGATTAAGTCTGTGGTGAGGAAGGCAAATGCAATGTTAGCTTTCATTTCATCAATATAATATAATGTAACCATATAACAATTATAGCACGGAAACAGGCCATCTCAGCCCTTCTAGTCTGTGCTGAACACTTACTCTCACCCACTCCCACTGACCCACACTCAGCTCATAACCCTCCATTCCTTTCCTGTCCATATACCTATCCAACTTTACTTTAAATGACAATACCGAACCTGCCTCTACCACTTCTACTAGAAGCTCATTCCACACAGCTACCACTCTCAGAGTAAAGAAATTCCCCCTCGTGTTACCCCTAAACTTTTGCCCCCTAACTCTCAAATCATGTCTTCCTGTTTGAATCTCCCCTACTCTCAATGGAAAAAGCCTATCCACGTCAACACTATCTATCCCTCTCATAATTTTAAATACCTCTATCAAGTCTCCCCTCAACCTTCTACGCTCCAAAGAATAAAGACCTAACTTGTTCAGCCTTTTCCTGTAACTTAGGTGCTGGAACCCAGATAGCATTCTAGTAAATCTTCTCTGTACTCTCTCTATTTTGTTGACATCTTTCTTATAATTTGGTGACCAAAACTGTACTCCAAATTCGGCCTTACCAATGCCTTGTACAATTTTAACATTACATCCCAACTCCTATACTCAATGCTCTGATTTATAAAGGCCTACATACCAAAAACTTTCTTCACCACCCTATCCACAAGAGATTCCACCTTCAGGGAACTATGCACCATTATTCCTAGATCACTCTGTTCTACTGCATTCTTCAATGCCGTACCATTTACCATGTATGTCCTATTTGGATTATTCCTACCAAAATGTCGCACCTCACATTTATCAGCATTAAACTCCATCTGCCATCTTTAAGCCCACTCTTCTAACTGGCCTAAATCTCTCTGCAAACTTTGAAAACCTACTTCATTATCTACAACGCCACCTACTTTAGTATCATCTGCATTCTTACAAATCCAAATATAAACTTACTAATATAAAAGGAAAAATGCAATGTTGAGACTTTATACAGCATTTGTTGAAACTGGGGAAGGTTCAAAGGAGGTTCATAAAAATGATTCCTGGATTGAATGGTTTGTCATATGAAGAACATTTGATGGCTCTGGGCCTGTATTCACTGGAATTCAGAAGAAGGAGGGGTGACCTCATTGAAACCTACCTAATGGTGAAAGGCCTTGATAGAGTGGATGCAGTGAGGATGATTCCTTTGGTGGGAGAGTCTAAAACTAGAGGAGACAGCCTCAGAATACAGGGGTGCATTTGGAATTTTGTTAGCCAGAAAAGTGGTGAATCTGTGGAGTTCGTTATCACAGGCAGCTTTGGAGGCCAAGTCTTTATGTAGATTTAGACAATAGACAATAGGTGCAGGAGTAGGCCATTTGGCCCTTCAAGCCAGCACTGCCATTCAATGTGATCATGGCTGATCATCCACAAGTAGTACTCCGTTTCTGCCTTCTCCCCAAATCCCTTGACTCCGCTATCTTTAAGAGCTCTATCTAACTCTTTCTTGAAACCATCCAGAGAATTGGCCTCCACTGCCTTCTGAGGCAGAGCATTCCATAGATCCACATCTCTCTGGGTGAAAAGTTTTTCCTGAACTCTGTTCTAAATGGCCTACCCCTTATTCTTAAACTGTAACCTCTGGTTCTGGACTCCCCCGGATCTATAAAACATTGGAAAATGATTACAATGCGTCCACGATTTCTAGAGCCACCTCCTTAAGTACTCTGGGATGCACACCATCATGCCCTGGGGATTTAGCAGCCTTCAGACCCGTCAGTCTACCCACCACCATTTTCTGCCTAATGTGAATTTCCTACAGTTCCTCCATTACCTTTGGCCACTATTACATCTAGGAGATTGTCTGTGTCCTCCCTAGTGAAGACAGACCCAAAGTACCTGTTCAACTTGTCTGCCATTTCCTTGTTCCCCATAATAAATTCACCTGTTTCTGCCTTCAAGGGCCCAACTTTGGTCTTTAATAATTTTTTCCTCTTCACCTATCTAAAGAAGCTTTCACTATCCTCCTTTATATTCTTGGCTAGCTTACCTTCGCACCTCATCTTTTCTCCCCATTTTGCCTTTTTAGTTATCTTCTGTTGCTCTTTAAAAGTTTCCCAATCCTCTGACTTCCCACTCATCTTAGTTGTGTTGTACTTCTTCTCTTTGATTTTTAAACTGTCCTTGACTTCCCTGGTCAGCCACGGTTGTCCCCTTAGAATCTTTTTTCCTCTTTGGAATGAATTGATCCTGCACCTTCTGTATTATTCCCAGAAATACCTGCCATTGTCGTTCCACTGTCATCCCTGCTAGGGTATCCTTCCAGTCAACTTTGGCTAGTTCCTCCCTCATGGCTCCATAGTCCTCTTTGTTCAACTGTAATACTGACACTTCAGATTTTCCCTTCTCCCTCTCAAATTGTAGATTAAAACTTATCATTTTATGGTCACTACCTCCTAATGGCTCCTTTACCTTGAGTCCCCTTCTCAAATCTGGTTCATTACACAACACGAGATCCAGAATTGCCTTCTCCCTGGTAGGCTCCAGTACAAGCTGTTCTAAGAATCCATCTCAGAGGCACTCCACAAACTCCCTTTCTTGGGGTCCAGTATCAACCTGATTTTCCCAGTCTACCTGCATGTTGAAATCCCCCATTACAACCTAGTATTACCTTTGCGACATGCTAATTTTAGCTCTTGATTTAACTTGCACTCTATATCCAGGCTACTATTTGGGGGGCTGTAGATAACTCCCATTTTTTTTTGCCCTTACAATTTCTCATTTTTATCCATACTGACTCTATATCTCCTGATTCTATGTTACCCCTCGCAAGGGACTGAATTTCATTCCTCACCAGCAGAGCCACCACACCCCCTTTGCCCACCTGTCTGTCCTTTCGATAGGTCGTATATCCTTGAATATTCATTTCCCAGCACTGGACCTCTTGCAGCCATGTCTCTGTTACTCCTACAACATCATACTTACCAACTTCCAACTGAGCCTCAAGCTCATCCACTTTATTTCTTATACTTCGTGCATTCATATATAATGCTTGTAATCCATTACTCCCCTCGTTTCTCACATCGATCCCTATTGCAGTTGGCCATACTCTCCGGTTCCTTCCTGAGCTTTCTGCCCCTTTAATTATGTTGTCTTTCTTAACTTTCTTACTCTCTCTTTCCCTTTAACTCCATCTTTACGTTTCCAGTTCGTCTCCTCCCCCAACTTATTAGTTTAAACACACCCGTGTAGCAGTGGCAAACCTGCCTGTCAGAATGCTGGTCCCCCGCCTGTTAAGGTGCAACCTGTCTCCTTTGTACAATTCATTCTTACCCCAAAACAGATCCCAGTGGTCTAAGAATCTAAAACCCTGCTTCCCGCACCAAGCTCCTCAGCCACACATTGAGATCCCATATCTCCCTGTTCCCACCCTCACCAGCACAAGGAAATGGAAGCAAACTGGAGATAACCACCCTGGGGGTCCTGCTTTTCAGTGTTTTTCCAAGTTCTCTAAAGTCACGCTGCAGAATTTCTTTCCTCTTCTTCCCGACGTCATTTGTGCCGACATGCACTACCACTTCCGGCTGTTCACCTTCACCCTTGAACATGCCGTGCAATCAGTCGGTGACGTCCTGGATCCTGGCACCAGGGAGGCAACACACCATCCTTAAATCCCGCAGAAACCCCTTTCTGTACCTTTCACTATGGAATCCCCTACTACCATGGCTCTGCCTGACATCTGTCTCTTCGACTTTGCTTCAGTGCCAATTTTTGACTCGCAGACCTGTCCGCCTCTCAGACTGGCAGTGTCTTCTGTCCTGACAGCTTCCAAGAGGATGAACCTGTTTACGAGAGGTACATCCCCCAGGGTCTCCTGTACTCCAAGCATCCATCCCTTCCTTATCGTCACCCCCGTTCTCTCCTCCGGTATCTTCGGTGTAATGATCTCTCTGTAGGTCCTGTCCAGAAAACTCTCGTTTTCCCGGGTGAACCTGAGATCATGCAGTTGCTTCTCCAGTGGCCCAACACGGTCCTTCAGGAGCTGAACCTGGACACACTTTTCACAGTTGTAGCAGCCGGAGGCACCATCAGTATCCCTGACCTCCCACAGCAGGCAAGCATCACACTGAATCAGTTTACCTATCATCTCTTCACCACCTCTCACCCTCTCCAACTGTGGCATAGTCTCCTCGCTGAAGACTGTTGAGCCAAAGACTTGCACTTTTCTCACAAGGCACTTCCCTCAACAAGGCCACTCCCCAGGTCAAAGCCTCAAATCTCCACTCCTTTACTGGCCCACTCACACACTGGCTGCTCCGCTTGAGCTACTCCTCTACTTATTTGTCTGAGGTTTTCCAAACTGCTTGGTCACCTGACCTCGATTGCCCAATCAGCTGCTTTCTGCTGAGTCTGAGCTATTCAAATCTTGAATTGTCTAATTAACTGCTTTCTGCTGAGCTATTCAAATCTTAATTGACTTGACTGCACAGTCCAAATGCCAAAACTGCCAGAACCTCTCGAGCCAAAGACTCGCTCTTTTCTCACAAGGTACTTCCCTCAACGTCCGCTCCCTGACTCAAAACTCCACTCCTTTACTGGCCCACTCACACACTGGCTGCTTTCCAAGGCAGAGATTCATAGATTCTTGATTGGTCAGGACATGAAGGGATATGGGGAGAAGGCAGGGATGGGGCTGAGAGTAAAACTGGATCAGCCATGATGGAATGGCGGAGTAGACTTGATGGGCCAAATGTCCTTATACTGCTCCTATAACTTATGGTCCTATGGATATCCCACAGTGGAGGCACATCCCACAGAAGGGATTCCACAGAGGGACATCCTGTTGTTGTATATCCAGTGGAAGCACATTCTACTGAAAGATGTCCCATTGAGGGACCTCCTGTTGTGGGGCTTCTCATGGAGGGACATCAGAGACATCCATTTTTGTAAGTAGATGGTCCCAATGCAGGTAAGTGGGATGAGTGTAGGTGGGGCAAAGGGATGGCATGGACAAAATGGATCGAAGGGCCTGTTTCTGCGACTATCATGAGAGGAGGTAAGTAACATTTGTGTTGCATGTAAAAGACTATGACCATCACTCACTGATCTCTCCCCTTCAAAGACTGTAGATTATTCCATGTTATGTTGCCGAAATATGAGGCACAGAACGTTCAAGAAGCTGGCTGTTTTAACAAAGCACGGCGCTTTCTCTGGAATTTGTTCGCTTTTCGAGTTTGCATGACTGACCAGCTCCTGTCTCTGAGACAACCATGGAGTGGGTGAGAGGCATGACATAGTGGAGCTGCCATGTCATTGACTTCCACAGGAGCAGTCCATATCTTCTGCCATGAACTCCCAGGATAACCCACATCCCTGATTCACAGCATTCCCAGGAGACACCCACACCAGTCCACTTGTGAGACCCGTAATGACAACACTGGACCTAGGAACGTCACATAAGAACACAGACAGCCACAAGAGATTCTGCACTGATGGAAATCCAGTGCAACACACTCAAAATGCTGGAGGAGCTCAGCCAAAACGGCGACTGTTTATTCCTCCTCTTAGATGCTGCCTGACCAGCTGAGTTCCTCCAGCACTTCGTAAAAACATAAGGACGAAGAGCAGGAGTCAGCCATCTCACTCATCGAGCCTGACCATTTAGTAAGATTGTGGACACAGCTCCACCTACCTGCCTCTTCCCCAGAATTCTTAATCCCTCTGCTGCTTAAAACCTTTCTAAGATTTACAGCTGATCCAGTCAGGCTTATTGTGAGGTTAGTGACAGGCCTGGTACTGACAAGCTTATTGTGTGGTCAGTGTCAGGCCTAGTACTTACAGGCTTATTGTGTGGTCAGTGTCAGGCCTAGTACTTACAGGCTTATTGTGTGGTCAGTGTCAGGCCTAGTACTTACAGGCTTATTGTGTGGTCAGTGTCAGGCCTAGTACTTACAGGCTTATTGTGTGGTCAGTGTCAGGCCTGATACTTACAGGCTTATTGTGTGGTCAGTGTCAGGCCTGATACTTACAGGCTTATTGTGTGGTCAGTGTCAGGCCTGATACTTACAGGCTTATTGTGTGGTCAGTGTCAGGCCTGATACTTACAGGCTTATTGTGTGGTCAGTGTCAGGCCTGATACTTACAGGCTTATTGTGTGGTCGGTGTCAAACCTGGTACTAACAAGGCTTCTGTGGCGACTTCTGAGTCAGATGGTACTTGTACAAAAGGGACAGGTTGTACTTGAATCTGAGGAGGCCAATATTCTTGCAATCAGATTGACGAGGGCTGTTGGAAATGGTTTAAAGTAATATGGCAGGGGGATGGAAACAAGTATGGTAGAGCTGAGAATGAGCCAGCAGGTTTATAAGTAGATGATGAGAGGCATTGATCATGTGGATAGTCCCAGGGCTGTAATGGTTGCCACAAGAAGACACAGGTTTAAGGTGCCGGGGAGTAGGTACAAAGGGGATGTCAGGGGTAAGTTTTTTCTCTCAGAGAATGGCGAGTGCGTGGAATGGGCTGCCGGCAACCACGGTGGAGGCAGATATGATAGGGTCTTTTAAGAGATTTTTGGATAAGTTCATGGAGCTTAGAAAAATAGAGGGCTATAGGTAAGCCTAGTAATTTCTAAGGTAGGGACCTGTTCGGCACAACTTTGTGGGCTGAAGGGCCTGTATTGTGCTGTAGGTTTTCTATATTCTATGATGGGTGTAACATGAACGTAAGGAAGGACAAGCCAATGACTGGGTACAAGTGCAGACAGACCAAAGAGTTAAGTTGTACCACAGAGGCAAAATTCAAAAAGGTGAAGAATGCGGGACTGAAGATGCTGTATTTAAATGCACAGAGCATTCGGAAAAAAGTGGATGAACTCGTGGCGCAGTTAGAGATTGTACAGATTGGTCAGTATGATGTGAGTATCACTGAGTTGTGGCTGAAAGAAGGCCATATTTGGGAGCTTACATTAAAGGAAATACTTCGTATCGAAAGGGCAGACAAAAAGGCATAGGCAATGGTGTGTCTCTGTTGGTAAGAGACTGAATTATCTTAGATGGCTATCTAAGATTGGGTGTTGTGTAATAACTCAGATCTTACTATAGAGCTCAATGTAAAGGAACCCTTAGGAGACAGCGATCATGATATGACTGAATTCATACTGCAATTTGAGAGGGAGAAGCACAACTCACGTTATCAGTATCGCAATGGAATAAAGGGAATTACAAAGGCATGAGAGAGGAGCTTGCCCAGGTGGACTGGAGGAGGATACTGGCGGGGATGACAGCAGAGCAGAGATGGCTGAAGTTTCTGGGAATAGTTCACAAAGCACAGGATAGATATGTCCCACAGAGGAATAAGTTCTCAAATGGCAGGGGTAGGCAACCGTGGCTGAAAGGACTGCACAAAAGCCAAGGAAAGGTAGCAAAAGTAAGTGGGAAGTTGAATGATAGGGAAACTTTTAAAATCCAACAAAAGGCAACTAAAAAGCTATAAAAAGGGAAAACATTAAATATGAGGCAGACTAGCCAATAATATAAAGCAAGAAACCAGAAGTTTTTTCAGTTGTATAAAGAGTAAAAGGGGGGGTGAGGGTTGATGTTGGACCACTGGAAAATGATGCTGGTGAGGTAGTAATGGGAGACAAAGAAATGACAGATGAACTTAATGGGTAATTGGCATCTGCCTTCACTGTGGAAGACACTAGCAGTGTGCCTGAGTTCCGAGAGTGTCAGGGAGCAGGGATAAGTGCCATTGCTATTACAAAGGAGAAAATGCAAAGCAAACTCAAAGGTCTTAAGGTGGATAAATCACCTGAACCAGGTGGAAATTATAGGCCTATTCGCCTAACCTCAGTGGTTGGGAAAGTGTTGGAGTCTATTACAAAGGATGAGCTTTCAAGGTACTTGGAGATAAAACAAGTCAAAGTCAGCATGGTTTCAGTGAAGGGAAATTTTGCCTGACAAATATCTTACAGTTCTTCGAGAAAGTAACAAGCAAAGTGGAAAAAGGAGAGGCAGTGGATGTCATTTACTTGGATTTTCAGAAGGCATTTGATAAGGTGCCTCACATGAGGCTGCTTAACAAGATAAAATCCTATGGCGTTATGGGAAAGATACTGGCATGGATAGAAGAATGGCTGACAGGCAGGAGGCAGTGAGTGAGAATAAAATGGGCCTTTTCTGGTTGGCTGCCAGTGACCAGTGGTGTTCCTCAGGGGTCAGTATTGGGACTGCTGCTTTTTACATTATTTGTCAATGATTTGGATAATGGAATTGATGGCTTTGTGGCAAAGTTTGTGGATGATACAAAGATAGGTGGAAGGTAGGTAGTGCTGAGGAAGCGCTGCAATTGCAGATGGACTTCGACAAATTGGAAGACTGGGCAAAGAAGTGGCAGATGGAATACAGTTTTGGGAAATGTACGATAATGCATTTTGGTAAAAGGAACAGTAGTGCAGATTATTATGTAAATGAGAAGTTTCAAATGTCAGACATGCAGAGGAACTTAGGAGTCCTTGTGCAAGACTCCCAGAAGGTTAATTTACAGGTTGAGTCTCTGGTAAAGAAGGTAGATGTAATGTTGGCATTTATTTCAAGGGGAATAGAATATAAAAGCAAGGAAATAATCCTGATGCTTTATAAGATACAAGTCAGGCCACACTTGGAGTATTGTCAACAGTTTAGGGCCCCATATCTCAGAAGGAATGTGTTGTCATTGGAGAGAGTCCAGAGGAGGTTCATGAGGATGATTCTGGGAACGAAGGGGTTAACATATGAGGAATGTTTGGCAGCTTTGGGCCTGTAATCACTGGAATTTAGAAGAATGCGGGGTGGGGGGGCGGGTTCTCATTGAAACCTGCTGAATGTTGAAAGGACATGATGTGAAGATGTGGAGATGTGGAGAGGATGGTTCCTTTGGTGAGGGTATCCAGAACTAGAGGCCACAGACTCAAAATTGAGGGGTGATCTTTGAGAACACAGGTAAGGAGTAATTTTTTTAGCCAGAGAGCAGTGAATCTGTAGAATGTTCTGCCACAGACTGCGGTGGTGGAGGCAGAGTCCATGGGTATATTTAAGGCAGAAGTTGATCGTTTCCTGATTGGTCAGGGCATCAAAAGATATGGCAAGGAGGTAGGTGTAAGGGCTTGAGTAGGATCTGGGATCTGCCACGATGGAATAGCGGAATATACATGATGGGCTGAATGGCCTAACTCTGCCCCTATATCTTATGGACTTATGGTCTTAAAGCTTCTTGTGTGGTCAGTGTCAGGCCTGGTACTAATCTGAGGGGCTTAATTTCTCAGATAAGCATAAGGTTGTTATAGTAACACACACAAAATGCTGGTGGAACACAGCAGGCCAGGCAGCATCTATAGGGAGAAGCGCTGTCGACCCTGGGTCTCGGCCCGAAATATCGACAGCGCTTCGTCCTATAGATGCTGCCTGGCCTGCTGTGTTCCACAAGCATTTTGTGTGTGTTGTTTGAATTTCCAGCATCTGCAGATTTCCTCAAGGTTGTTATAGTAGGTGATTTTAACTTTCCATGTATTCACTCGGAATCCCATACTATTAAAGGACTAGATGGGATGAAGCTTGTCCAATGCATTCAGGAAACTTTCCTTTATCATTATGTAGATATCCCAACAAGAGACTGTGCTGTTTGGGAATGAGATAGGGCAAGTGACAGAAGTTTGTGTAGGGGAACACTTTGTATCCAGTGATCATAATGCCATTAGTCAAAGTAAATATGCAAAATGATAGGTCTGGTCTGCAGGTTGAGATACTAAATTGGAGAAAGGCCAATTTTGACATTATTAGAAAGGATCTGGCAAGTGTAGTCGGGACAGGTTGTTTTCTGGCAAAATGTACCTGTTAAGTGGGAGGCCTTCAGAGATGAAATTTTGAGAGTAGAATGCATGTATATGGCTGTGTCAGAATAAGAGGTAAAGATAACAAGTGTAGGGAACCTTGGTTTTCAAGAGATATGGAGACCCCAGTAAAGAGAAAAAAGGAGGTGCATAGTAGGTATAGACAGGGAGGAATAAATGATGTCCTTACAGAGTATAAAAAATCCCCTGGGCCCAACAAGAGGAGCCTAGTGCAGAAATTTCTGGGGTCCTAGCAAAGATATTTAAATTAGCATTAGTGACAGGAGAGGTACGAAAGGATCTTAGGGTCTTATTGGAGGGTAGCCACTGTTGTTCCACTGTTTAAGAAAGGCTCGAAACAAAAACCAAGAAATTATAGGCCAGTGAGCCTGACATCAGTTGTGAGGAAGTTATTGGAAGGTATTCTGAGGAACTGGATACATAAGTATTTGGATAGATATGGAATGATTAGGGATAGTCAGCATGGCTTCATGTGTATTAAGTCCTGTTTAACCAATCATACAGAGCCTTTTGAGGAAGTTACCAGGAAAGTGGATGAAGGCAAGGCATGGACGTTGTCTACATGGACTTCAGCAAGGCATTTGACAAGATCCCACATGAGAGGTTGGTCAAGAATGTTCAGTCGCTCAGCATTCAAGGTGAGGTAGTAAATTGGATTAGCTTTGTGGGAGAAGCCAAAGAGTGGTAGTAAATGGCTGCCTCTCTGACTGGAGGCCCGTGACTAGCATCAGAGCTGGGTCCATTGTTGTTTGTCATCTATATCAATGTTCTGGATGAGGTTAACTGAATCACTAAATTTGTGGATGACACCAAGATTGGGGATGTAGCAGACAGCAAGTAAGGTTATCATGGTTTGCAGAGGCATCTGCATCAGCTGAAAAAATGGACTGAAAATGGCAGATGAAATTTAATGCAGCCAAGTGTGAGGTTTTGTACTTCAGTAGGACCAACCAGGGTAGGTCTTACACAGTGAACAGTAGAGTACTGAAGAGTGTGGTAAAACAAAGGAATCTGGGAATACAGGTCCATAATTCATTGTAAGTGGCATCACAGGTAGATAGGGTCAAAAAGAAAGCTTTTGGCACATTGACCTTCATAAATCAATGTATTGAGTGCAGAAGATGGGGATGTTATGTTGAAGTTATATAAGACTTGGTGAGGCCTAATTTGGAGTATTCTGTGCAGATTTAGACCATAAGATATAGCAGCAGAAGTAGGCCATCTGGCCCATCGAGTCCGCCCCACGATTCAATCATGAGCTGATCCAATTCTTCCAGTCATCCCCACTCCCCTGGCTTCTCCCTGTACCCTTTGATGCCCTGCCTAATCAAGAATATACCCTATCTCTGCCCTAAATAAACCCAATAACTTGGCTTCCACAGCCGCTCACGGCTCACGGCGACAAATTACATAAATTTACCACCATCTGACTAAAGTAATTTCTCTGCATCTTTGTTCTAATTGGACATCCTTCAATCCTGAAGTCGTACCCTCTTGTCCTAGATGCCTTCCATGGGAAATAACTTTGACATATCTAATTTGGTCAGGCCTTTTAACACTCAGAATGTTTCTATGAGATCCCCCCTCATTTTCCTGAACTCCAGGGAATACAGCCCAAGAGCTGCCAGACGTTCCTCATACGGTAACCCTTTCATTCCTGGAATCATTCTCATGAATCTTCTCTGAACTCTCTCCAATATCAGTACATCCTTTCTAAAATAAGGAGCTCAAAATTGCACACAATACACCTAGTGTGGTCTCATGAGTGCCTTATAGAGCTTCAACATCAAATCCCTGCTCTTATATTCTATACCTCCAGATATGAATGCCAACATCGCATGTCCCTTCTTCAGCACTGACTCAACCTGGAGTTTAACCTTTAGGGTATCCTGCACAAGGACTCCCAAGTCCCTTTGCAAATCTGCAATTTTAATTCTCTCCCAATCTAAATAATAATCTGCCCATTTATTACTTTCACCAAAGTACATGACCATACATTTTCCAACATTGTATTTCATTTGCCATTTCTTTGCCCATTTCCCTAAACTAAGTCTCTCAGTTTCCTCAACACTACCCTCTCCTCCACCTATCTTTGTATCATTGGCAAATTTAGCCACAAATCCATTAATCCCATGGTCCAAATCACGGACATACATCGTAAAAAGCAGCAGTCTCAATACCGACCCCTGTGGAACTCCACTGGTAACTGGAAGCCAGCCAGAATAGGATCCCTTTATTCCCACTCTCTGTTTTCTGCAGATCAGCCAATGCTCCACCCATGCGAGTAACTCCCCTGTAATTCCATGGGCTCTTATCTTGCTAAGCAGTCTCATCTGCAGTCACTTACCTGCAGGAAAGATGTAAATAAGGTTGAAAGAGTACAGAGAAAATTTACAAGGATGTTGCTAGGTCTGGAGGATCTGAGTTGTAAGGAAAGATTGAGTAAGTTTGGTCTGTACTCCTTAGAATGTAGAAGATTGAGGAGATTTGACAGAGGTATTCAAAATTATGAGGGGTATAGATAGGGTAAATCCAAGTAGGCTTCTTCCATTGGTTGGGTGGAACGACAACCAGAGATCATGGGTTAAAGGCAGAAAGTGAAATGTTTGAGGGGAAACTCCTTCACTCAGAGGGTTGTGAACATGGAACGAGCTGCCAGCATAAGTGGTGCATGTGAGCTCAATTTCAACATTTATGAGAAGTTTAGATAGGTACGTAGATGGTTAGGGTATGTATAGTTATGGTCCCGATGAAGGTTGATGGGAGTAGACAGCTTAAATCATTTTGGCATGGATTTGATGGGCGAAAGGGCCTGTTTCTGTGCTGTACTTCTCTATGTTTATAATTAGATCAATGTAAAATCATTACAGGTAAAGTTCTATTAGTTAAATTTATGTATTTTGCATAACATCTTAATTTTATGCAACTGAACCAATCTTTGTTTCTTGCATTCTGTAATTTTATTTTAAAATGTTTATTTAGGATTATGGCTTTTATTAGCTGTTTTTTTTGCTTGTGATTGGTTGGGTCAGCCCAGTGGATGACATCACTGTCACTGGATACCAGGGATCCCCTTGGAACTGACAACTGGTGGACAGAAACACACAGAGCACAGATAATGGGATCGACCGAATGTCTGTGTTCTGTGGTCAGCAGAGAGTGTGTCGCTCTCCAGTGACTATCCACACAAGCCCTGTTCAACCTGACTGAAAATAAAACTGAGCATGTTTAAATTAGAACATAATTACCCATAAAACTAATTTACATAAGCAAATATTCTGCATCTGTTCTTTTATTAACAGAACTGGGCTCCTTAATCAATGCCAAATGGTTTTTAATAAAGCATTCTCTCTCTATGGTTTGCACCAGTCTCTGATTGGGACTGAGGGAACCATTAACAACTGTCACACCATCCACCAAGAGTGACAAATGATGTCAGAGAGCAGTTCCTCGCCTCCAGGTTGATATTATTGTTATCTATGATGAGAAAACCATGGGGAGATGGGGTCCAGAGCTGACCCCAGTGAACTATGCTGCTAATGAGAGAGAGAGATAAAGCGGGGGAGAGGCGACTTGCTACACATGCTGATAATGAGAGAGACACAAGGATTTAAAATTATGGCTTCTTTGATTGTTGACTTTACTTCCAAGGACTTCGCCTGCTTGTGTGAATCCTTGCTGACACAGCAGAATGATGCCAGGTACTTGTGTTGACAGCAGGGAGTGGCCCAGTTTGATGACATGATCAGTTGATGGATGGCTGGTACCCCGGCAGGGGAGATAAAAGACGAGTCTGCTGAGACACAGGCAGACACGCCACTGGACACTGAAAGAGTGTTGTACACCCACAGGAAGGTGGGGGCTTGGAGAATTGATTCGAGGAATCGGTCAGAGGCTCACAGTGTGTGAAACCAGGCTGGTGGGGGCTTGTGTGTGTGTCCACCCACACCTGGGTGATGAGCCCACCACTGAAGAATGGTCTGGCTTGGAACGGAGAGGTCATAATCGGTGACAATAACGGTACAATGGAACAAGAAGACGACGGAAGGTTTGCCTGCTGCAGCTGCTCCCATCTCGCTCTCTCTCTCTCTCCAACGTCACAACTGCAACTACCTCAACCCAAACTGAACTGACCTGAACTCTGCATTATCTTAAGACTATTCATTACCCCTAGACTACGATAGAGCTTGGTTTTGATTCTTATTCCTACACTTCTGTATTTATCATTGCTAACCTGTTTTATATGTATATTTGCATTTTTGATACTATATTACTTAGTCTACTAATAAACACCTTTAGTTACAGTATCACCAGACTCCAGCGTATCCTTCCATTTCTGCTGGTTTGGTAACCCAGTCATGAGGTACGTGACATTATCAATCTTACAAAATCAATACCTGGGGGGGGGGACACTCCTGCAAAAGCTCAACAGGTCAGGCAGCATCCGCAGAGTTAACAGCTCAGGCCCTTCACTGCAGGTTAAGGAGTGCATAGTGCCTGGAGCTCAGTGACGAATGGTGTCCAAAGGGATCTGAGACAACTGCTTTGTGATTTTATAAATGACTTGGATGTCTTTGTGTGAGCTAGGACTTTTCTCTTTGGAGCAAAGGAGGATGAGAGGTGACTTAATGGAGGTGTACAAGATGATAAGAGGTCTACCAGAGAATGTGATAGACTGGGAAAGGGAGAGGTGCAGAGAGACCAGGCTCACTGAGTGCAGGCGTGGAAAGAGGGCTGCAGCCAGAGCATTGTGTATTGTTTTATCACTGGGTTACAGAGTGAACAGAACAGAAACTGCCTTTTGGCCCACTGATTCTGTGCTGACCCATTTACACTTAGCTGATACCAATACCCGCATTTCCTTCCACTGACGTCAGATGCTAACACACTGCAGCGAAATCAGTAAGCAGTCTGCATTTCTTTGGGATACGAAAGGAATCCCATGGAGTTACAGGGAGATCACGCAGACTGGACACAGCCTGTATCTCTGGAGATGTGAGATTGTGCTATAATGGGTTTCCTTGTCTGAGGAATACTGTACAGTTGGAGATGCAAGATATTAGTTTGATTCCTGTGGCCGTGTGTAATGAGTTTGTATGATTGCCCTGTGACCATATGGTTTACCTTCGGGTGATTCAGTTTCGTCTTATATCCCAAAGAAATACTTGTTAGAGTTAGGAAGTTGGAACGTGCTATGTTGGCACCATAAGAGACCCAGGAACACAATGGTCTCCCTGCAACTCCCTAGACACCAGTGCACTCTAATGTCTGCCATCAGTGATGGGTAATCAGCATCAACCCGGTCTCTCTCCACCGGAACTCCCCGGTCTTTCTCCACCGGAACACCCCGGTCTCTCTCCATCGGAACACCCCGGTCTCCCCCCACCGGAACACCCTGGTCTCTCTGCACCGGAACACCCCGGTCTCCCCCCACCGGAACACCCTGGTCTCTCTTCACCGGAACACCCCGGTCTCCCCCCACCGGAACACCCTGGTCTCTCTTCACCGGAACACCCCGGTCTCCTCCCACCGGAACACCCCGGTCTCTCCCCACCGGAACACCCCGGTCTCTCTCCATCAGAACACCCCGGTCTCTCCCCACCGGAACACCCCGGTCTCTCCCCACCGGAACACCCCGGTCTCTCCCCACCGGAACACCCCGGTCTCTCCCCACCGGAACACCCTGGTCTCTCTCCACCGGAACACCCCGGTCTCTCTCCACAGGAACACCCTGGTCTCTCCCCACCGGAACACCCCGGTCTCTCTCCACCAGAACACCCCGGTCTCTCCCCACCGGAACACCCCGGTCTCCCCCCACCGGAACACCCCGGTCTCTCCCCACCAGAACACCCCGGTCTCTCCCCACCAGAACACCCCGGTCTCTCCCCACCGGAACACCCCGGTCTCTCCCCACCGGAACACCCTGGTCTCTCTCCACCGGAACACCCCGGTCTCTCCCCATCGGAACACCCCGGTCTCCCCCCACCGGAACACCCCGGTCTCTCCCCACCAGAACACCCCGGTCTCCCCCCACCGGAACACCCCGGCCTCTCTCCACTGGAACACTCCGGTCCTTCTGCACAGGAATACTCTGGCCTCTCTGCAGTGGAACACACTGGTATCTCTCAACAGGAAAACGAAGTCTCTCGACACAGGAACACCTCGGTGTCTCTATTTAATGAACTGGAGGTGATTAGGGAGCTGAAGGAAAAAGTACTCTTAGGAACCAGTGATCACAATATGAGTGAGTTGAACTTGAATTATGATAGGGTAAAAGTAAAGTCTATTGTAGCTGTGTTTCAGTGGAGTAAGGGAAATTACAATGGTATGAGAGAGGAGTTGGTTAATGTAATTTGGAAGGAGCTGCCAGCAGGAATGTCAGCAGAGCAGCAATGGTGTACATTTCTAGGAAAAAATGAGGAAGGTGCAGGACACGTGTACTCCAAAACTGAAGAAATACTCAAATGGTAAAATAGTACAACTGTGGCTGACAAGGGAAGTTAAAACTAATGTAAAAACAAAAGGGAAAGCATACAAGAAAGCAAAAGTTATTGGGAAGATAGAGGAATCAGAAGTTTGTATAAACCTACAGAGAGCAACTGAAAGAATCATTCGAGGGGTAAAGATGAAATATGAAAGCAAGTTAGCAAATAATAACAAAGTGGATAGTAAAAGCTTTTTTCAGGTATTTTATTTTCAAAAAAATAAGAGAAATGAGAGTGGATTTTCTATTGGAGACCACTAGAAAATGAGACCAGAGGAATAATAACGGGGGACAAGGAGATGGCTGATGAACTAAATGAGTATTTTGCATCAGTCTTCACTATGGAAGACAGTAGCAGTGTGCCAGATGTGGTTGTGTGTGAAGGAAGAGAAGTGGATCCAGTTACTATTACAAGTGAGAAGGTGCTCAGAAAACTGAAAGACCTAAACGTACATAAGCCACCCGAACCAGATGAACTGCACCCTAGGGTTCTGAGAGATAGTGGTAGAGATTGTGGCGGCATTATAAATGATCTTCCAAAAATTGTGCCAGAGGACAAGAAAATTGCAAATGTCACTCCACTCTTTAAGAAAGGAGGAAGGCAGCAGAAATAAAATTATAGACCAATTAGCCTGACCTCAGTGGTTGGGAAGATGTTGGAGTCAATTGTTAAGAATGAAGTGATGGAGTACTTGGTGACACAGGACAAGATAGTACAAAGTCAGCTAGGTTTCCTTCAAGGAAAATCCTGCCTGACAAACCTGTAAAATTCTTTGAGGAGATTACAAGGGGATACTGTGGATGTTGTATATTTGGACTTTCAGAAGGCCTTTGACAAGGTGCCACACATGAAGCTGCTTACTGAGTTATGAGCCCATGGTATTACAGGAAAGTTACTATGATGGTTAGAGCACTGGCTGATTGGAAGAAGGCAGAGAGTGGGAATTAAAGGATCCTTGTCTGGTTGGCTGCCAGTGACTAGTGGTGTTCTGCAGGGATCGATGTTGGAACCACTGCTTTTTATGCTGTATATAAATGATTTAGATGATGAAATAGATAGCTTTGCTGTCAAGTTTGCAGATGATATGAAGTTTGGTGGAGGGCCAGGTAGTGTTAAGGAAACAGTAGGAAGCAGAAGGACTTAAACAGATTAGGAGAACGGGCAAGAAAGTGGCAAATGAAATATAATGTTGGAAAATCCAAAAATCTGAGATATAAAAGGACTTGGGAGTCCTCGTACAGAACACTCTAAAGGTTAACTGTGCACAGTTCTGGTCGCCTTACTATAGGAAGGATGTGAAAACCATAGAAAGGGTGTAGAGGAGATTTACAAGGATGTTGCCTGGATTGGGGAGCATGCCCTATGAGAATAGGTTGACTGAATTCGACCTTTTCTCCTTGGAGCGACCGAGAATGAGAGGTGACTTGATGGAGGTGTATAAGATGATGAGAGGCATTGATCGTGTGGATAGTCAGAGGCTTTTTCCCAGGGCTGAAATGACTAGCACGAGAGGACACAGTTTTAAGGTGCTTGCAAGTAGGCACAGTGGAGATGTCAGGGATAATCCAGTCTCTCTGTAACTCTCCTTTTCCGAGTCTATCACATTCACATTATCTGCTCTCTGATTATCCTACCAATGTGAATCACCTCACATTTACCCTCATTCATAAGGCCAGTGATGTTGTGGGGGTGGAACTGGACTCTCTGACGGTCATGTCTGAAAAGAGGATGCTGTCCAAGTTGCATGCCATCTTGGACAATGCCTCCCATCCACTCCATAACGTACTGGTTAGGCAAAGGAGTACATTCAGCCAGAGAGTCATTCCACCGAGATGCAACACTGAGCGTCATCGGAAGTCATTCCTACCCGTGGCCATCAAACTTTACAACTCCTCCCTCAGAGTGTCAGACACCCTGAGCCAATAGGCTGGTCCTGGACTTATTTCCACTTGGCATAATTTACTTGTTATTATTTAATTATTTGTGGTTTTATATTGCTATATTTCTACACTATTCTTGGTTGGTGCGACTGTAACAAAACCCAATTTCCCTCTGGATCAATAAAGTATGTCTGTCTGTCTGATTACATAGGATTTCTCCATCCCCTCACTCTATACCAATCAACCCACAATCTCTCTCTCTCTGTCCTTTTCAACCCTCACCCTCCCTGTTGGCACTGGTATTGATGTATTATTGCCACCTGCACCAAAATGCAGTGTAAAACCTGTGCAGACAGTTCACAGATCCAATCATTGCATTGACCTGGAATAAGGTAAATAACAATGTCAAATCAAATGTCAAATCTACTGAACAAGGTGAGCAATAAAGTATAAGGTCATAATGAGATAGATTGTGAAACCAAGAGACCATCTCAGACCATAAGACATAGCAGCAGAATTAGGCCATCTGCCCCATCGAGTCTACTCTGTCATACAATTGTGGCTGATCATTTTTTCTATCTTCTCCTCAAGCCCAGTTCCTGGTCTTCTCCTGTAACCTTTGATGCCATGTCCAATCAAGAACCTATCAATCTCGGCCTTAACTAAACCCAACAACCTGACCTCCACAGCTGCATTTGGTACCAAATTCCACAAATTCACCATCCTTTTGCGAAAGAAATTTCTCCGGATCTCTGTTTTGAAAGGGCGCCCCTCTATCCTGAGGTTGTGCCCTATGTCCCAGACTCTCCCACCATGGGGAATATCCTTTCCACCTTTACACATCTACTCTGCCTGGGCTTTTCAACATTCCAAAGGTTTCAATGAGATCCCCTCTCATCCTTCTGAATTCCAGCTAGTACAGACCCAGAGCCATCAAACGTTCCTCAAATGATAACCCTTTCATTCCTGGAATCATCCTCGTGAACCTCCTCTGGACCCTCTCCAATGTCAGCTCATCTTTTCTAAGATGAGAGGCTCAAAACTGTTCATAATACTCAAGGTGAGGCCTCACCAGTGTAGTGCACTGTAATGTTTCACTGCTAATGTAATGGTCTCTCTGAAATGTTTCACTGCTAATGTAATAGTTTCTCTGTAGCAGCGATGTTTGAGATAACAGGGCTTGGAATGTGGGGCCTATCCAATGAAAGGCATGTTGTTGTTTCTTGTGAGTCTGGAAGAGATTTTCGTGGCCTTTGGTCGGTGAGAGGAGAAGAAGGAAGATGTGTGGAGAGAGCTGGAAGACCACTGGATGGAGTGGACTGACAGTGAGGGTCCGAAGGTCGGCGACACTCGGAGGAGGTCGATGGTTGATGAATGGACGTATTTGTGAGCTCCAATGTGCACTTCTGGTTTTTCTCTTAGAATGGGCCCTTTTCTTTTTATTTTCTTCACTAGCCCTATGTTCAGATTAAGATTTATAAAGTTCAATCAGTTAATTGCATATGGTGTTCTGTCTTATATTTTGCTGTGTGGATTTGTAACCAGGCAACACATCACGCAAAATACACACAAACGAGATTTCTCAGTTTGGTGGGGCCAGAAGGTGTCTTTCCCAAGACAATCACATGCTGGCCGAGCCTGAGTGTTACAGTTGTGGGGGCTGCAATCGGGATTGATTCCGTTGGATGCTGTGTGATTGCCCTAAGCAATGAACCAGTGGGCTGTGTGTTTTAATCTGTGCTGGTAAGGATGCTGCTGGGGTGGGGTGGTGGTAAGTAATGCGTGTGTGTTGAGTGGGGTGGATATTCGTACCCCAGATGAATTTTAAATTTGATTTTTGTGTACGGTTAAAGCTATTGGCAAAGTTGAGATCGTAGCATGGCATTTTGATAAAATGGCGGGTTCAGACCTCGTTTTCGTTCAGACTAGCACTGACATAACAGTAATGGAACTGCCAGTGTCTATCGGTGCCCCAGGTGGGGAGGGGCCATGGCCTGTCCATACTGTCAGGGAGGAGGAGAAGGGAGCCAAGTGGGCTGAGTCACAAGTTGAGTTGCCTGTAGCAGGGGGTAGAGATTTCAAAGACAGGGTTCTATCGTTTTTGAGGACTGAGGAGAAAGAGTGGTCAAATGGAATGTCTAATTCGTCCCTGTCACCCAGTGAAGAGTGAGAGTCTTCAGGGCCCCCAACAGGTGAAGTTAGGCAGGCCCCCACCACTGAGAGGGACACTCATTTGGAGGATGAAGACCTGGATGTGTGGTATATTCTGCCTTTAATGAACTCCCCATTGATTGAGGAAGAGATCCCCGGCCCTTCTACCATTGAGTCAGGTGAAGTGGTGGGGGGGGGGGGCTATCTGTGGGCAGCCTGGGTTGCAGCAAGACACAGCAGGGGAGGAAGCAGGGTTTGACCATAGGACAGAGACAGACAGACATACTTTATTGATCCCGAGGGAAATTGGGTTTCGCTACAGTCGCACCAACCCAGAATAGTGTAGAAATATAGCAATATAAAACCATAAATAATTAAATAATAACAAGTAAATTATGCCAAGTGGAAATAAGTCCAGGACCAGCCTATTGGCTCAGGGTGTCTGACACTCTGAGGGAGGAGTTGTAAAGTTTGATGGCCACGGGTAGGAATGACTTCCGATGACGCTGTGTTGCATCTCGGTGGAATGAGTCTCTGGCTGAATGTACTCCCGTGCCTAACCAGTACGTTATGGAATGGATGGGAGACATTGTCCAAGATGGCATGCAACTTGGAAAACATCCTCTTTTCAGACACCACCATCAGAGAGTCTGTCTGTCTGTCTACGTCACACCAGGGGAAACTGCTGTTCTGGGGAGCTAGGTCACTGCCTTTTACACCTGGGTTGGACTTTGTATTTTGCAGGAAGGGTTGGCAAATTATCTCAACATCATGAGGACATGACTAAATTTTCTGGGGGGGTGTGTAGAGTGTAGCATGCTGTAAGGTTTCACTGCTAAAGTAATAGTTTCTCTGTAGCAGCAATGTTTGGGTTATGACAGGAGATAACAGGGCTTGGAATGTGGGGCCTATCCAATGAGAGACATGTTGTTGTTTCTTGCAAGTCTGGAAGAGAGGATTTTTGCAGTCTTTGGTCGGCAAGAGGAGAAGAAGGAAGACATGTGTGGAGCGAGCTGGAAGACCACTGGACGGGGAGCGAGGGTCTGAAGGTCGGCAACACTTGGAGGAGATCGATGGTTGATGAATGGCTGTATTTGTAGATCCAACGTGCACTTTTGACATCTCTTAAAATGGGCCCTTTTTCTTTATATTTACTTTACTAACCCTATATTCAGATAAAGATTTATAAAGTTCAATCAGTTAATTGTATATGGTGTACTGTCTGATATTTGTTACAGGGCAACACAACACGCAGCATCCACACAAACGAGATTTCTCAGTTTGCCAGGGCCAGAAGTTGTCTTCCCCTCGATGAACACATGCTGGACGAGCCTGAGGGTCACACCAGTGACTTATGAAGCCTCAGCATCACATCCCTGCTCTTGTATTCTAGACCTCTTGAAATGAATGCTAACATTACATTTGTCTTCCTCACTACCGACTCAACCTGCAAGTTAACATTTAGGGTGTTCTACACAAGGACTTCCAAGTCCGTCTGCATCGCAGATTCATGGGTTTTCTCCCCATTTAGAAAATTTATTTCTACTACCAAAGTGCACGACCATGCATTTTCCAACATTTCATTTCATTTGCCACTTTCTTGGCCATTCTCCTAATCTGTCTAAGTCCTTCTGCATCCTACCTGTTTCCTCAACACTACCTGCCCCTCCACCAATCTTTGTATCATCTGCAAACTTAAAAACAAAGCCATCTGTTCCATCATCGAAACCACTTACATACAGAAAAAATGACATGGTCCCAACACTGACCCATCCCTGTGGAACCCCACTAGTCATTGGCAGCCAACCAGAAAAGGATCCTTTTATTCCCACTCACTGCCTCCTATCAATCAGCCAATGCTTTAACCATCTTAGTAAATTTCCTATAATACCATGGGCTCTTATCTTGGTAAGCAGCTTCATGTGTGGCTCCTTGTCAAAGACCTTCTGAACGTCCAAATATACAAAATCCACTGCATCCCCTTTATCTATTGTACTTGTAGTCTCTCAAAGGATTCCGATAGGTGTCAGTAACAGTGGGGTGGAGGTAGTCTTTAAGCCTTGTAGTACATGTCTTCAGGCTTTTGTATTTTCCATCTGCCCAATGGAAGAGGACCTGTACCTGATGGAATGCATCCTTGTGTTCTGAGGAAGCAGCTGGAGAGACTGTGGAGGCATTAACAATTGACAGATTCCAGCATTGTACTTGATGACTGGAAAATTGCAGATGTTACTCTGCTATTTAAGAAGTGTGGGAAGCAGCAGAAAGGAAACTATAGACCTGTTAGCCTTACATCAGTGGTTTGGAATTTGTTGGAATCAATTGTTAGGGATGAGATTATGGAGTACCTGGAGGCACATGACGAGATAGGCCAAAGCCAGCATGGTTTCCTGAAAGGAAAGTCCTGCCTGACTAACCTACTGAAATTCTTTGAGGAAATTACAAGCAGGGTAGACAAAGGAGATGCAGTAGACATGGTGTACTTGGATTTTCAGAAGACCTTTGACAAGATGCCGCACATGAGGCTGTTCAGCAAGATGAGAGCCCATGGAACTACAGGGAAGTTACTAGCATGGGTGGAGCATTGGCTGATTGACATAAAACAGAGAGTGGGAAAAAAGGGATCCTATTCTGGCTGGCTGCCAGTTACCAGGGAAGTTCCACAGGGGTCAGTGTTGGGACCGCTGCTTTTTACCATGTATGTCAATGATTTGGACTATGGGATTAATGGATTTGTGGCTAAATTTGCTGATGATACAAGGATATGTGGAGGAGGGGGTGGTGTTGAGGAAACAGAGAGCCTGCAGGGAGACTTGAACAGTTTGGGAAATGGTCAAAAAAGTGGCAAATGAAATACAATGTTGGAAAGTGTATGGTCATGCACTTTGGTGGAAGAAATAAATGGACAGACTATTATTTAGATGGGGAGAGAATTCAAAATGCAGAGATGCAAAGGGACTTGGGAGTTCTTGTACAGAATACCCTAAAGGTTAACCTCCAGGTTGAGTCGGTGGTGAAGAAGGCAAATGCAATGTTGACATTCATTTCTAGAGGTATACAAGAGCAGGAATGTGATGTTGAGGCTCTATAAGGCACTCGTGAGACCACACTTGGAGTATTGTGTGCAGTTTTGAGCAATTTCCTGTGGTCAGTGCAGAGCAGATACCATACCAAGCTGTGATGCACCCAGGCAGAATGCTTCCTGTGGTGCATTGACAAAAAAATTGGTAGGAATCAACAGGGCTTGTGCTGGGAGAGTCCTCTCTCAACTTGGTGATATTTCTTCAAAACCCCGGGTATATGCAAGTCCAAGTTTGTTGTACATATATAAAACCAAATGAAACAATGTTCAACTGGACCACGGTGCAGAATACCTGTCTAGCAGCAATCCACTTGTCTCTATCAACCTCTCAGTGTCACACTCTTTCAGACATCCTTCCATTAGCCAGCCAGTTCAGTCCCCAATCACTATCTCACCCCGCTATCCTTCATGAAGCCACGGACCAGCCTGACAGCATCCATCTACTGCACTACAATCATCACCATCACATGAACAAACGAGATTGACTGCCCGTTCAATATCTGCCCTTCAGTTCACACAGCTACAAATACTCCCACTGTTCCACCCTCTGCCTTCTACACAGTCTGTTACCCCCGCTACTCAACCTCTCTCTCTCTCGCTCAGGTGAGGGTTTCTGACCTGAAATGTGAATTGTTTCTCTCGTCACAGACACTGACTGACTGGTGAGCTCTTCCAGCTAAAGTGATACGGGGGCCTAGGCTGTGCCTGATTCAGGGCAGGGACTAATGAGTGGATTTCCGGAGACTTTTTTCCCAGGGTGGAAATAGCTAAAACAAGGGAGCATAATTTTAAAGTGATTGGAGGAAAGTATAGGGGGATGTCAGATAAGTTTTGTCAGAGAGAGTGGTTGTTGTGTGTAACACCCTGCCTCGGATGTGGTAGAGGCAGGTATATTAGGGCCATTGAAGAGACTCTTAGAGAGGCACACGGATGAAAGAAAAATGGAGGGTTATGTGGAGGGAAGGGTTAAGTTGATCTTAGAGTAGGTTACAAAGGTTGGCACACCATGGTGGCTCGTAGGGGTTGTATGCCAGACTGATGGTTACAGGGAGAGAGGGGAGTGCTGGAAATGTTGATGTGGTATGGGATGTGATCCGTGACAGGTCCATCCTTTGTTCAGAGGAAAGCATCCACACTCACTGAGACAGTGGCAGGAAGGGTGTCTCAAAACACTTTCCCTTCTGTCACGTCTCAGTAAAGGCCCTCGTGGAATTTTCCGTGTTGACGTGCATGGTGAAGTTAGCCTCTCCCTTCTGAAGGGCAGGGATGCCCTCCAACACACTCACTACTCTCAGGCTGGTCAGCAGAAGCAGAGCGTGGGTGATAATTAAACAGGCTGCAGTGAGAGAGACAGGATGCAGCTTCAAGCACGTTGTCCTCCCAGTGTTTGGGACACGAACCTCATGCTCAATGGTTCACAGCCAATGATGGAAAACCAGGGACCGACATCTCCATCTTGCCAAGAGCTTCATGAAACTGCTGAACTTATCACCCACAGCTGCCCCAGTGAATGGTGAGGGTCGGCGGGAGGACCAAGACCAGCAGCTTCAGTCTAAAGCATCCTGTCCTGAGGGACCCACCATCCATCCACCCCAGAGTTCACAGTGGCCCCTTGCCTCCTCCACTGAGAACGAGAGAGAGAGAAAACCAGCAGAGTGATGGTGAGTGGAACAGAGGAATCAGGGAGTGGGGGGATTGTGAGGAAATTGGGGGGTCAGGGAGAGGAGGATGGTGAGGGTGAGGAGGACAGGAGTGGTGAATTCAGGAGCCCATTGAAACCGACTGAATTTTGAAAGATATGGATAGAGTGGATGTGGAGAGGATGTTTCTTATGGTGAGAGAGTCTAGGGCACAGCCTCAGAATAGAGGGACGTCCATTTAGAAAGGGGATGAGGAGGAATTTTCTTAGCCAGAGTGTAGTGAATCTGGAATTTGTTGCCACAAACGGTTGTGGAGGCCAAGTCACTGAGATGATGTTGAGAGGCTCTTAATTGGTCAAGGCGTGAAGGAATATGGGGAGAAGGCAGGAGATTGGGGCTGAGGGGGAAATTGGACCTGCTATGATGAAACAGTAGAGTAGGCAGGGGATGAGGTGGATGGGTGAGACTGGGGACCTGGTTGGTGATAATGGGGGATGAAAAGGACTGTTGCCAGGTCAGAACGATGCCCACTCACCGGTGGCGCTGCCAGCCAGCCGTACTTCTCCTCCAGGTGGTTCATGTCTCTGTCGAAGGTGTTGAGTTGGTTGTAACGCAACAGGTGATCATTCAGCAGGTCAAACTGGCGCCTGGCATAGTGGTAACTCTCGTTGTTCCCCTTTCGTGGGAAGTCCAGCCACTCGGGGTGACCAAATTCATTACCTGCAGGAAAAGCACAGGTGAAAGTTTGGCAGAGAACCATAGGACTATGGTCCCCATGGATGGGGCAGTGGGTGTACTCCTGTTAGTACCACCCCTCCCAGTGTGACCCTCTCTCAGTTCTGAACAAACATAGACTGAAGAAAAAATTTATTTTATTGTAACTGTATGTTTTCTGCTATCATATTTTATGTGCTATATGTGTGTGCATGAGTGTTGGTTCTGTGTTTTGCACGTTAGCCCCAGAGGAATGCTGTTTTGCTTGTCCGTATTCCTGTGTGGTTGACTGACAATTAAACTGAAAATATCAGGTTGGTGGGTTGAGGATTCCAGGACGCTTGGACCCAGAGGTGGGGCTATCCAGTCAGCCGCAAGAAATACAACCGCAGTGAGGGTTCGATGTCAGCTCCGGTTTTGAGCAGGTGGTACAAAGGGAAACAGGCCACTTTCAGAGCACCCACACAGACTTACCAATGAAGTTCAGATAGCCCTCGCCTCCCAGAGTGTGTGTGATCAGTCGGATCATCTTGTGTAACTGGATTCCACGGTTTATTACTGGTGTCAAGGGAGTTATAACACTCATGTTGGTATACATCTCTGCATCCATCAGCCAAAACGCCAAGGTCTTGTCCCCAACCAGAGCCTGTAAGCAGACCAGAGAGAATGCTGATATATGGATGGGGTAAAACTGAGAACCTGCACAGCATTCTCCAGTTACTGAACAAATGGGACTGGACTAATCCCAAATCCTGCCAGTTCCCCATCACCCTTGACTGCCCTGTAGCTGAACATCTCAATAGAAACATTGCTGGGAAGGCTGATAACGGTGCATGACATCTGGATTAGAGAATGTCAGAGTGCAAGGTACCTCTTTGACAGGCAATATTTTCTTAGCACTGCTCTGGTTCCCACCAGATCAGGAGCATATCCACATCACCACTGAGTTTCCCAAACACTGTGAATGTTTCCACATCACCATTGAGTTTCCCATCTCAGTGAGTGTTTCCACATCACCATTGAGTTTCCCATCTCAGTGAGTGTTTCCACATCACCATTGAGTTTCCCATCTCAGTGAGTGTTTCCACATCACCATTGAGTTTCCCAGTCCCAGTGAGTGTCTCCACATCATGACCGAGTTTCCTGGTCTTTGTAAGGGAAGGGGAAGGCGATGCGTGCAGGGGAAAGGTAGATGCTTAGGAGGTGTGAGGGGGTTTAACGGAGCAGGGAAGAGAAGCAGGATAATACCATGATGGCCTTACGTTGTCAGTGAGGATCATTACCTGGTCATGGCTCTCGGCGTAGGCTATGGCCTTCTCTCCGTACCGCCGGTTGGTGAGTGTGTGCACAATGTTGCCCATGTTCCAGTCCTCATCTTTTAGTTCTTTAAGGATCTGTGGGTGGTGGTAGGTTGTTATACACAGTTTTTGGTGACTGACAGTGACAGAAAGTGATGTTACAGACCGTAACTGTCTGGTCGTGTGCAGTCTGGGAGGACACATCGTGTGCTTCAAGATGGGGAGGGTGTGTTCTATGAGGAAGAACAGGACGTACACACCGGGGGGGGGGGGAGACGTACACACCAGGGGGACGACGACGACGTACACACCGGGGGGGGGGGGGGGGACGTACACACCAGGGGGACGATGACGTACACACTGGGCACCGGGGGGGGGGGACAGACGTACACACCGGGGGGGGGGGGGGAACAGGACGATACGACATAGGAGCAGGATTAAGCATTTGGCCCATTGAGTCTGCTCCACCATTAAATCATGGCTTGATTCTTTTTTCCCCTCCTCAGCTCTACTCCCCAGCCTTCTTTCAATAACCCTGGATGCCATGTCCAATCAAGAACCTGTCAAGCTCTGCCTTAAATCCCATGGAAATAAATTCCACGAACTCATACCCTCTGGCTAAAGAAATCTCTCAGCATCTCATCTTCAAATGGATGCCCCTCTAACCTGAGACTGTGCCCCCTTGTCCTCAACTCCCCCACATTGGGAAGCATCCTTTCCATATCTACTCTGTTTATGCCTTTCAACATTCAAAAGATTTCAATGAGATCCGCCCTCATCTTTTTAAATTCCAGCGAGTACAGACCCAGAGCTTTCAAACGTTCCTCATATGACAATCCTTTCATTCCCAGAATCACCCTTGTGAACATTCTCTGAACCCTCTCCAAAACCAGCACATCTTTTCCTCTATGAGAAGCCCAAACCTGTTCACAATACTCAAGGTGAGGCCTCATCAGTGTCTTGTAAACACTCAGCATCACATTCTTGCTCTGGTATTCTAGACCTCTTGAAATGAATGCATTTGCCTTCGTCACCACTGACTCACCCTGCAAGTTAACCTTTAGGTGCTTGGGTGTCACAAGGGCTCCCAGGTCCCTTTTCATCTCAGATTTTTGGATTTTCTCCCCGTTTAGAAAATAGTACACATGATTATTTCTACTACCAAAGTGCATGACCATGCATTTTCCAGTTTTGTATTTTGTCACTTTCTTGCCTATTCTCCTAACCTGTTTAAGTCCTTCTGCATCCTATCTGTTTCCTCAACACTACCTGCCCCACCACCAATCTTTGTATCATCTGCAAACTTGGCAACAAATCCTTCTACTCTATCGTCTAAATTACTGATAAACAGCATAAAAAGACGCGGTCCCAACACTCACCCCTGTGGAACACCACTAGTCACTGGCAGCCAACCTGACAAGGATCCTTTTCCCACTCACTGCCTCCTACCAATCAGCCAATGCTCTAAACATGTTAGTAACTTTCTTGTAATACCATGGGTTCTTAACTTAGTAAGCAGACTGATGTGGCACCTTGTCAAAGGCCTTCTGAAAGTCCAAATATACAACATCCTCTGCATCCCCTTTATCTATCCTACTTGTAATCTCCTCAAAGAATTCCAACATGTTCACAAGTCAGGATTTTCCCTTAAGGAAACCACGCTGACTTTGTTCTATCTTGTCCTGTGTCACGAAGTACTGCTTCACCTCATTGTTAACAATTGACTCCAATACCTTACCAGCACTGAGGTCAGGCTAACTGGTCGAGAATTTCCTTTCTGCTGCTTTCCTCCTTTCTTAAAGAGTGGAATGACATTTGAAATCTGCCAGTGCTCTGGCACCATGCCAGAGTCCAATGATTTTTGAAAGATATAACCATATAACAATTACAGCACAGAAACAGGCCATCTTGGCCCTTCTAGTCCGTGCAGAACACTTACTCACCTAGTCCCACCAACCTGCACTCAGCCCATAGCCCTGCATTCCTTTCCTGTCCATATACCTACCCAATTTTTTTTTAAATGACAATATCGAACCTGCCTCTACCACTTCTACTGGAAGCTCGTTCCACACAGTTACCACTCTCTGAGTAAAGAAGTTCCCCCTCGTGTTACCCCTAAACTTTTGCCCCTTAACTCTCAACTCATGTCCTGTTTGAATCCCCCTACTCTCAATGGAAAAAGCTTATCCAAGTCAACTCTATCTATCCCCCTCATAATTTTAAAGACCTCTATCAATTCCCCCCTCAACCTTCTACGCTCCAAAGAATAAAGACCTAAATTGTTCAACCTTTCTCTGTAACTTAGGTGCTGAAACCCAGGTAACATTCTAGTAAATCTTCTCTGTACTCTCTCTATTTTGTTGACATCTTTCCTATAATTCGGTGACCAGAACTGTACACAATGCTCCAAATTTGGCCTTACCAATGCCTTGTACAATTTTAACATTACATCCCAACTCCTATACTCAATGCTCTGATTTATAAAGGCCAACATACCAAAAGCTTTCTTCACCACCCTATCCACATGAGATTCCACCTTCAGGGAACTATGCACCATTATTCCTAGATCACTCTGTTCTACAGAGTTCTGCAATGCCCTACCATTTACCATGTATGTCCTATTTGGATTATTCCTACCAAAATGTAGCACTTCACACTTATCAGCATTAAACTCCATCTGCCATCTTTCAGCCCACTTTTCTAACCGGCATAAATCTCTCTGCAAGCTTTGAAAACCTACTTTTCCACAACGCCACCTACCTTAGTATCATCTGCATACTTACTAATCCAATTTACCACCCCAACATCCAGATCATTAATGTACATGACAAACAACACTGGGCCCAGTACAGATCCCTGAGGCACACCACCAGTCACCGGCCTCCAACCCGACAAACAGTTATCCATCACTACTCTCTGGCATCTCCCATACAGCTACTGTTGAATCCACTTTACTACTTCAATATTAATACGTAACGATTGAACCTTCTTAACTAACCTTCTGCGGGGAACCTTCTTCTTTTAGATTTTCTAATTTCTTTCTTAAGATTCTTTTTACATTCTTTATATTCTTCGAGCATCTCATTTACTCCATGCTGCCTATATTTATTGTAGATATCTCTTTTTCTGAACCAAATTTCCAATATTCCTTGAAAACCATGGCTCTCTCAAACTTTTAACCTTTCCTTTCAACCTAACAAGAACATACAGATTCTGTATCCTCAAAATTTCACCTTTAAATGACCTCCATTTCTCTATTACATCCTTCCCATAAAACAAATTATCCCAATCCACTCCTAAATCCTTTCACATCTGCTCAAAGTCAGCCTTTCTCCAATCGAAAATCTCAACCCTGGGTCCAGTCCTATCCTTCTCCATAATTATATTGAAACTAATGGTATTGTGATCACTGGACCTGAAGCGCTCCCCAACACATACCTCCATCACCTGCCCTATCTCATTCCCTAACAGAAGATCCAACACTGCCCCTTCTCCAGTTGGTACCTCTATGTATTGCTGCAAAAAACTACCCTACACACATTTTACAAACTCCAAACCATCCAACTCTTTTACAGAATGGGCTTCCCAGTCTATGTGTGGAAAATTAAAATCTCCCACAATCACAACCTTGTGCTTACTACAAATATCTGCTATCTCCTTACAAATTTGCTCCTCTAATTCTCGCTCCCCATTAGGTGGTCTATAATACACCCCTATAAGTGTTACTATACCTTTCCCATTCCTCAATTCCACCTAAATAGTTTCCCTAGACGAGCCCTCTAATCTATCCTGCCAAAGCACCACTGTAATATTTTCTCTGACAAGCAATGCAACACCTCTCACTCTTGCCCCTCCGATTCTATCACATCTGAAGCAACAAAATCCAGGAATATTTAGTTGCCAATCACACCCCTCCTGCAACCATGTTTCATTAATATCTACAACATCATATTTCCAGGTATCAATCCATGCTCTAAGCTCATCCACCTTTCTTACAATGCTCCTAGCATTAAAATAGATGAATTTAAGAAATTCACCACCTCTTACTCTCTGTTTATCCGTAATGGTGCAAACAACTTTATTATCTTTTTCTTCCTGCTCCCCTACATCTTTGGTCTTTGCGCCCCCCTTCTCTATCACCTGCCTTTCCTCCCTCACACACTCTCTACTAGCTTTCTGTATTTGTGAACTAACATCCTCACTCCTGGTCTCTTCAATTTGATTCCCACCCCCCCAACCATTCTAGTTTAAAGTCTCCTCAGAAGCCTTAGCAAATCTCCCAGGATACTGGTCCCCCTATGATGCACCATCAATAACTCACACTGAGACGTAAGGCGAGATATCGGCTTTTATTGACTGGAAGAAGGAACCAGGAGTGAGTGTCTATCATACAATGTTCTGGAGACTGAGGCCGAGCGTCAGGCCTCAGATCTCCTTTATACAGGGGCCTGTGGGAGGAGCCACAGGAGCAGTCAGCAGGGGGCGTGTCCAGACAGGCACATAGTTCACCACATTCACCCCCCCTTTGTTTGTAAGAGTCCTCATGTGGCGAAGTTTCTTACAAGTCAAGTCTATCAGGTGGTCGAATCTGTCGCTGCGATCTACGTAGCACCGGCTGTGATCGCATAGATGCCGGCAACATTGGTGATTGCACAGGGGACGGAGGTTGCACTTGTTCTTGCCCACTAGGCGCCGGTGATCCCTCATGCATGTGCGAGGTGCCTGGTATAAATGCGTACGAAACGCCCGGTATACAAGTGTCGTGAGGAGTCTGTGTAGGGCCTGGTGAGCACGGTGTCACCTCTGGTGCAGGGTTCATAGTTACCGGAGAGCCTTCAGGGTAGTGGTCTGCTGCACCTGCGGGTGCCAGGTCGCGGATGGAGACCGTGTCCTCCCGCCCATCAGGTAAGACCACGTAAGCATACTGGGGGTTCGCATGTAGAAGGTGAACCCTCTCTACCAGCGGGGAGTATTTATTGCTCCTCACATGTTTCCGGAGCAGCACTGGCCCCAGGGACGTCAGCCAAACTGGTAGGGTGGTCCCAGTGACAGACTTCCTGGGAAAAGAGAGGGGTGGCATTGGTGGACGTACATAACAGAGAGCGGATAGAGTGGAGTGCCTCAGGGAGGACCTCCTGCCATCGAGAGACCGGCAACCCTTTTGACTTAAGGGCTAAAAGTGTGGCCTTCCACACTGTGGCATTCTCCCGCTCCACCTGGCCATTACCCCGGGGATTATAACTCGTGGTCCGACTGGTAGCAATGCCCCTAGCTAGCAAGTACTGGCGCAGCTCCTCACTCATAAAGGAGGACCCTCTATCACTGTGGATATAGCAGGGATACCCGAACAGAGTGAAGAGCTGGCGCAGGGCTTTTATGACGGACGTGGCAGTGGTGTCGGGGCAGGGGATGGCAAAGGGGAACCGTGAGTACTCGTCGATAACACTGAGAAAATAGACATTGCGGTCAGTGGAGGGAAGTGGGCCCTTAAAGTCAACACTCAGTCGTTCAAAAGGGCGGGTGGCCTTGACAAGTTGTGCCGTGTCAGGACGGTAGAAGTGCGGTTTGCACTCAGCGCAAATTTGGCAGTCCCTGGTCATCGTCCTGATGTCCTCCAGGGAGTATGGCAGGTTCCGAGCTTTCACAAAATGGTAAAATCGGGTGACCCTCGAGAGTAGGATTCTGTGCATAACGGCGGGTTCAGTCGCACGAAGCTCCGCCAAGTACGATTGGAAGCAGGCAAGCCAGTGTTCAAAAGCGAGAGCTGCGTCAGGGTCTTGAGGGTCCAAATCCAACCGGTCCAGACGCAAAACGGGTTCCATGTTTTAAAACTTCCAGTCAATAAAATTGATGCACCATCAATAACTCACACTGAGACGTAAGGCGAGATATCGGCTTTTATTGACTGGAAGAAGGAACCAGGAGTGAGTGTCTATCATACAATGTTCTGGAGACTGAGGCCGAGCGTCAGGCCTCAGATCTCCTTTCTACAGGGGCCTGTGGGAGGAGCCACAGGAGCAGTCAGCAGGGGGCGTGTCCAGACAGGCACATAGTTCACCACACCCTAGGATTCAAGTGCAACCGGTTCTTTTTGTACAGGTCACACCTGCCCCAAAAGAGGTCCCAATGATCCAGAAACCTGAATCCCTGCCCCCTGCTCCAATCCCTCAGCCACGCATTTATCCTCCACCTCATTCCATTCCTACTCTCACTGTCGCGTGGCTCAGGCAGTAATCCTGAGATTACTACCTTTGTGGTCCTTCTTCTCAACTCCCTTCCTAACTCCCTGTATTCTCCTTTCAGGACCTCTTCCCTTTTCCTACCTATGTCATTGGTATCTATATGTACCACGAGGCTCTTCACCCTCCTACTTCAGGATATCTTGGATGCGATCAGAAACATCCCGGACCCTGGCACCAGGGAGGCAAACTACCATCCGGGTCTCCTGACTGCGTCCACAGAATCACCTACCTGACCCCCTAACTATGGAGTCCCCTATTGCTACTGCCTTCCTCTTCCTTTCCCTACCCTCCTGAGCTACAGGGCCGGACTCTGTGCTGGAGGCACAGCCGCTGTTGCTTCCCCCAGGTAGGCTGTCCCCCTGCAACAGTACTCAAACAGGAACACTTATTGTCAAGGAGTACAACCACTGGGGTACTCTCTAGTACCTGACTCTTCCCCTTCCCTCTCCTAACTGTGACTCACTTGTCTGCCTCCCGTGGCCCTGGTGTGACGACCTGCTTGTAACTTCTCTCTATCAACTCCTCACTCTCCCTGACCAGATGAAAGTCATCGAGCTGCAGCTCCAGTTCCCTAACACGGTCCCTTGGGAGCTGCAGCTCAGCGTACCTGGCGCAGATGTGGATGTCCGGGAGGCTAGGAGACTCCGGGACCTCCCACGTCTGACACCAAGAACAACAAGCTGCCCTCACACTCATAATTCCCCCTTTCCACAAATAACAGGAAAAACTGAATCCTACACCTACCTTGCCTCAACCATTTCCGCCTAAGCCTGTTGAGCCAAAGCCCTTAAGCCTTCACTCTGTTCCCGGCTCACTCCGCTGCCCGCAATATAAGGCTGTGTTCCTTTTAAATCTTCCACGCTTCACTGCCCAATATCACACGCCTGCGCAGTCCCGCCTCCCTTAACTCCGATGAGAACAAGAAAGAATCAAAATGGCTCCCACCACACTCCCGTTCTGATTCTCAGACTTTCTTCTCCAAATTCATTACTAATCATTACTAATGCCTCTACAATCTCTACTGTTACCTCTTTCAGAACACTAGGGTGCAGTTCAACTGGTCCAGGTGACTTGCGTATCCTTAGGTCTTTCAGCTGTTTGAGCAGCTTCTCCCTTGTAATAGTAACTGCACTCACTTCTGTTCCCTGACACCCTTCAACATCTGGCACACTGCTAGTAATTTCCACAGTGAAGACTTATACTTATAATACTTATTTCAAGTCGCATTTTATTGTCGTTTCGACCATAACTGCTGGTACATTACACAGTAAAAACGAGACGACGTTTTTCATGACCATGGTGTTACATGAACAATCCTTGCCCCAGTTATTATTTCTCTGGCCTCATTTTTTTGCAGTCCTATATCCACTCTCAACTCTTTTTTACTTTTTATATACCTGAAAAAGTTTTTACTATCCACTTTGATATTATTAGCTTGCTTTCCTATTTTATCTTTTGCTCCTCAAGATTCTTCTAGTTGCTCTCTGTAGGGTTTTGAAAGCTTCCCAATCCTCTATCTTCCCACTCATTTTTGCTTTGTTGTATGCCCTCTCTTTTGTTTTTACATTAACTTTGACTTCCCTTGTCAGCCATGGTTGTACTATTTTGCCATTTGAGTATTTCTTTGCTTTTGGAATACAACTATCTTGTACCATCCTCATTTTCCCCAGAAACTCACGCCATTGCTGCTCTGCTGTCATCCTCAGCAGCATCTCCTTCCAATTTACTTTGGCCAACTCCTCTGTTGCACCACTGTAATTTCTTTTACTCCACTGAAATACTGTTATGTCAGATTTTACTTTGTCCCTATCAAATTTCAAGTTGAACTCAATCATATTATCACCACTGCCTCCTAAGGGCTCTTTTGCCTTAATTGCCTCGCACACCCACACACCCCTACAGCAGAGTATTGCAGGGTCATTCAATCTAACCCCACTGCCCATATAACTGTGCATTACAGGGTCATTAAATCTACCCCCACAGCCCATATAACTGTGCATTACAGGGGCATTAAATCTACCCCCACTGCCCATATAACTGTGCATTACAGGGTCATTAAATCTACCCCCACAGCCCATATAACTGTGCATTACAGGGGCATTAAATCTACCCCCACTGCCCATATAACTGTGCATTACAGGGTCATTAAATCTACCCCCACAGCCCATATAACTGTGCATTACAGGGGCATTAAATCTACCCCCACAGCCCATATAACTGTGCATTACAGGGGCATTAAATCTACCCCCACAGCCCATATAACTGTGCATTACAGGGGCATTAAATCTACCCCCATTCTCCTACAGCAGTGCATTACAGGGGCATTAAATCTACTTCCACACTTTCTACAGGGAAAAAAGGATGAGCCATGATTGAATGGTGGAGCAGACTCGACAGGTCAAATGGCCTAATTCTGCACCCTGTCTTATGGTCTATGGTCTAAGACAGGCACTGAAAATATATGAAGGACAAACTGTGGTTGAGGAACTGGTGTGAAATACACACACACAACCGCTCTGACTATAACTTAGTAAATCCCATGTACAGTCCAGGGGACACATGGGACACAAAGATGGCACTGGCTTGTTCAATATCAGGGAGAGGGACAGTCCTCTCTGGAAAACTGCACATATATGGTAGGCTCTAAGGAACCTTCCTCACCAACACTCTGCTCTATGTTCCACATGCACCGATGATTTCAATCGTCTTCTCTAAAGACTGAAGAGAAATTTTAATTTCCCTCTGCAGTTTATAAATAGATAATTGCTTTGTTTATGAGAGGGTGAACAATTTCCTCAAGGCTCATGACTCCGTTCTAATAACGCTCAATTTGCAACTGCATGAACTGCTGGTCTATTTTAAGCTCGGGTGAGCGTTGTGCATACAGAATCTGATACTCCCCAACAGACCAGCATGCATCCTATCACCTGAATACTCACGACATGGAGGCAAAGGCTGGAAGCGTCACTGACAACAGTCACTCACAGGACATGACCACAGGGTGACGCACGACACCAGCATCCATGGCAGAACCTATCCACTGACACTCTTCTGCATTCCAGCGCCAACTCCCCAACTTCCAGCCTGATTACAGTGTGTGTGTGTGGGGATGGGCCTATGGCAGGACAGATCCCCTCTTCCACCTCCCAGACACTGACGTACATAGTTCCCTTCCCCTGACCTTTGAACCACACCAACCCTTTCTTCTGACCATGACACTTCACCCAAACTAACCCCTTCTCTGAACTCACCTCAACCTCTTGCCCCAAATCAACCCCTTTTCCTGACTCAGACTGGCCTATTCACCTGACCCATACCAACACTTTCGCCTCACCTTAAGAACTAAGAAATAGGAGCAGGAGTAGGCCATCTGGCCCATCGAGCCTGCCCCACCATTCAATAAAATCATGGCTGATCTGGCCATGGACTCATCTCCACCCACCTGCCTTTTCCCCATAACCCTTAATTCCCTTACTATGCAAAAATCTCTCCAACCTTGTTTTAAATATACTTACTGAGGTAGCCTCCACGGCTTCATTGGGCAGAGAATTCCACAGATTCACCACCCTCTGGGAAAAGCAGTTCCTCCTTATCTTTATCCTAAATCTACACCCCTGAATCTTGAAGCTATATCCCCTAGTTCTAGTCTCACCTACAAGTGGAAACAACTTTCCTGCCTCTATCTTATCCATCCCTTTCATAATTTTGTATGTTTCTATAAGATCTCTCCTCATCCTTCTGAATTCCAGAGAGTACAGTCCCAGGCGACTCAATCTCTCCTCACAGGTTAAACCCCTCATCTCTGGAATCAACCTGGTGAACCTCCTCTGCACTGCCCCCAAAGCCAGTATATCCTTCCTCAAGTATGGAGACCAGAACTGCACACAGTACTCCAGGTGCGGCCTCATCAGTACCCTGTACAGTTGCAGCATAACCTCACACTTAAATTCAATCCCTCTAGCAATGAAGGCCAACACCCCATTTGCCTTCTTGATAGCCTGCTGCTCCTGCAAACCAACCTTGACCCACAGCTGTACCCTGACCTCTGATTCAGCAGAAACATGGGGACTCACCTGAATCCACTTATCGGGAATGGCCATCGCCAAACGGAAGTCAAACCCTGCGCCCCCTTCCGTGACCGGTCGGCAGAGTGTGGGCATTCCTGACACATCCTGGAAAACATTTTCACAGTCTTAGTGCTGCCTCCCAGACTCGAGATGTCCACCTGCATTTACACAGTACCTGACTCTGCCCGAGCTGATACTGGATCACGGGAACAGATAGGGTACGGTGAGGTTGAGGGTCGAGTTCAAGGCTGGATCTGTGAGCACTCTCCTGGTATTCCCCTAACTCTTTTTAAACCGAGAACTAATCGGACAGTAACACGATTGTTCTCCAGCACAGAAACAGGAACACAGAAGACTACGGTCACTGGAATCTGTAGCAACTTACAATATGGTGGAGGAACTCAGTGGTTCAAGAGAACCTGCAGTGGGAAATGGTCAGCTGATGTTCTGAGGATTGTTCTGAGGATCACCATGATGATGCTGGCTGGAGAAAACCCACCCAGATACCCAATTCCCACAGAGAAGTTCCTCATACCTGAAGGATTATTGGTGAAATATTGTGATAGTCTCCTGTTCAAGCACCATCCCAGAGAAAGAGGATTACAAATATACACTGGAAGAAGAAATCCTTCTGATGCAATTCAGTAAATGGCACTGGGCCCAGGCCCTGTCCTATGGCTATCATCATCATAGCCATGGAAACCCGGCCCCGTCCTTCACTGGGCCCTGACCAGTGGCCTTCACCGTTGGCATCAATCCCTTGCTGAGCCACGTCCCATGGCTGTTGGAACCTGGACCCATCCTGTGTCAGAGACACTCAGCCCTACCACCCTTGTCACCGGGCTTCATCCTGCTAATGTTGATACTGGGCCTCGCCCCATGGCCATCAGCAACTGGCCCACCATTCACTAAGCCCAGTCCTCCAGCCATTGACAACAGGCACCACCCCACACTGGGTCCAGACATGCAGCTGTCAACACCGAGCCCTGTCCTTCGGCCAACACTACTGGGTCCTGCTCCTTGCTAGATGCTGTCCCACTGACATTGACACTGGGTTTTGCCCTTCACTAAGGCCCATCGCATGGCTGCTGAAACAGGGCCCCGACCCACACCCCTTTGCACTGCCAGACTGAAGATCCCTCCACACTGTGTGATATGAGGTCCTGAACTGGAGTTAATTAGCACATTTGCAGATGATACAAAGACTGGTGGAGGGGCAGGTCATGTTGAGGAAACAGGTAGGATGCAGAAAGACTTAGACAGATTAGGAAAATGGGCAAGAAAGTGGCAAATGAAATACAATGCTGGAAAATGCATGGTCATGTGCTTTGGTAGTAGAAATACTGTAAATGTGTGGACTATTTCCTAAATGGGGAGAAAACCCAGGAATCTGAGATGCAGAGGGACTTGGGAGTCTTTGTGCAGGACACCCTGAAAGTTAACGTGCAGGACACCCTGAAAGTTAACTTGCAGGTTGAGTTGGTGGTGAGGAAGGCAAATGCCATGTTAGCATTAATTTCAAGAGGTCTAGAATATAAGAGCAAGATGTGATACTGAGACTTTATAAGGCACTGGTGAGGCCTCACCTTGAATATTGTGAACAGTTTTGGGCTCCTCATCTTAGAAAAGATGTGCTATCATTGGAGAGGGTCCAGAGGAGGTTCACAAGGATGATTCCAGGAATGAAAGGGTTATCGTACAAGGAGCGTTTGTACTGGGTCTGTACTTGCTGGAATTTAGAAGGGTGAGGGGAATCTCATTGAAACGTTTCCAATATTGAAAGGCCTTGACAGAGTAGATGTAGAAAGGATGCTTTCCATAGTGGGAGAGTCTAGGACAAGAGGGCACAGCCTCAGGATAGAGGGGTGCCCTTTCAAAACAGAGGTGTGGAGAAATTTTTTAGCCAGAGAGTGATAAATTTGTGGAATTTATTGCCACATGCAGCTGTGGAGACCAGGTCGTTGGGTGTATTTAAGGCAGAGATTGATAGGTTCTTGATTGGTCATGACATCAAAGGTTACGGGGAGAAGGCTGGGAATTGGGGTTGAGGAGAAAAAAAAGGGATCAGCTATGATTGAGTGGCGGAGCAGACTCGATGGGCCAGATGGCCTAATTCTGCTCCTATGTCTTATGGATTTCTATGGGACCACACAATCCACTGATCATTCACAATCCCTCTGGGATCATCAGTCCTGATTACAATACACAATCTCTCTGGGATCATCAGTCCTGATTACAATACACAATCTCTCTGGGATCACCAGTCCTGATTATCATACAATTTATGATTCAGTGCTTCTCTGGCCAGACCAGGAGTTAATGGTGAGGGATTGCACTACATCCTCATCCAAATGCCTGCACAAAACTGGCATTGGTAGAAGGTGATTGTGTAAAATGAACTTCACTCTGTGTCTGACCCCGGGAGTGTGTGATGGGATGGTGTGGATGGAGCTTCACTCAGTGTCTGACCCCGGGAGTGTGTGATGGGACAGTGTGGAGGGAGCTTCACTCTGTGTCTGACCTGGGAAGTGTGTGATGGGACAGTGTGGATGGAGATTCAGTCAGTGTCTGACTGGGAGTGTGTGATGGGATGGTGTGGAAGGAGTTTCACTCTGAGTCTGACCTGGGAAGTGTGTGGTGGGACGGTGTGGAGGGAGCTTCACTCTGTGTCTGACCTGGGAAGTGTGTGATGGGATACTTCATTCTGTATCTTATTTAAATACTACTGCCTGAAATAATTCTCAAACACAACATTTATTCTGCTGAAGAGACTGCAGAGCCGGTGATTACACAGAGGAGCAGACACAAAAGGAGCTGTTACCTCTGCAATACTGATAAAGTCAGGGTAGAAGTTGTGTAACATGTAGTTCGACAGGGTCAGGTAGGCCAAGGCTTCCTCATCAACTTGTAGACCAAAGTATTCACCGTAGTCTCCAGAGAAACTGACAGCTGCAACCAGATGTGAGAGGCATGTGTTCAGTCACTGTACAGTGTCCAGCACTGATCTACTAACATACAGCAGGCAAATACTGGAAAGGACAAGCAGTGTTGCTGATCTGGTTGGTACGGTAGTGTAGTGTATGGTAGTATGGTGGTTAGCACAATGTACGGTAGTGTAGTGGTTAGCACAATGTACGGTAGTGTAGAGTATGGTAGTGTAGTGGTTAGAACAATGTACGGTAGTGTAGTGGTTAGCACAATGTACGGTAGTGTAGAGTATGGTAGTGTAGTGGTTAGCACAATGTACGGTAGTGTAGTGGTTAGAACAATGTACGGTAGTGTAGTGGTTAGCACAATGTATGGTAGTGTAGTGGTTAGAACAATGTACGGTAGTGTAGTGGTTAGCACAATGTATGGCAGTGTAGTGGTTAGCACAATGTATGGTAGTGTAGTGGTTAGCACAATGTACGGCAGTGAAGTGGTTAGCACAATGTATGGCAGTGTAGTGGTTAGCACAATGTACGGCAGTGAAGTGGTTAGCACAATGTATGGCAGTGTAGTGGTTAGCACAATGTACGGTAGTGTAGTGGTTAGCACAATGTACGGTAGAGTAGTGGTTAGCACAATGTACGGTAGTGTAGTGGTTAGCACAATGTACTGTTCTGTAGTGGTTAGCACAATGTACGGTAGTGTAGTGGTTAGCACAATGTATGGCAGTGTAGTGGTTAGCACAATGTACGGTAGTGGTTAGCACAATGTACGGTAGTGTAGTGGTTAGCACAATGTACGGTTCTGTAGTGGTTAGCACAATGTACGGTAGTGTAGTGGTTAGCACAATGTACGGTAGTGTAGTGGTTAGCACAATTTATGGTAGTGTAGAGTACAGTAGTGTAGTGGTTAGCACAATGTACGGTAGTGTAGTGGTTAGCACAATGTATGGTAGTGTAGAGTACAGTAGTGTAGTGGTTAGCATGATGTATGGTAGTGTAGTGGTTAGCACAATGTATGGTAGTGTAGAGTACAGTAGTGTAGTGGTTAGCACAATGTACGGTAGTGTAGTGGTTAGCACAATGTACGGTTCTGTAGTGGTTAGCACAATGTACGGTAGTGTAGTGGTTAGCACAATGTATGGCAGTGTAGTGGTTAGCACAATGTACGGTAGTGTAGTGGTTAGCACAATGTACAGTAGTGTAGTGGTTAGCACAATGTATGGTAGTGTAGAGTACAGTAGTGTAGTGGTTAGCACAATGTACGGTAGTGTAGTGGTTAGCACAATGTATGGCAGTGTAGTAGTTAGCACAATGTACGGTAGTGTAGTGGTTAGCACAATGTACAGTAGTGTAGTGGTTAGCACAATGTATGGCAGTGCAGTGGTTAGCACAATGTACGGTAGTGTAGTGGTTGGCACAATGTATGGCAGTGTAGTGGTTAGCACAATGTACGGTTCTGTAGTGGTTAGCACAATGTACGGTAGTGTAGTGGTTAGCACAATGTATGGCAGTGTAGTGGTTAGCACAATGTACGGTAGTGTAGAGTATGGCAGTGTAGTGGTTAGAACAATGTACGGTGGTGTAGTGGTTAGCACAATGTACGGTAGTGTAGAGTACGGTAGTGTAGTGGTTAGCACAATGTACGGTAGTGTAGTGGTTAGCACAATGTATGGCAGTGTAGTGGTTAGCACAATGTACGGTAGTGTAGTGGTTAGCACAATGTATGGCAGTGTAGTGGTTAGCACAATGTATGGCAGTGTAGTGGTTAGCACAATGTACGGTAGTGTAGTGTACAGTAGTGTAGTGGTTAGCACAATGTATGGTAGTGTAGAGTACAGTAGTGTAGCGGTTAGCACGATGTACGGTAGTGTAGTGGTTAGCACAATGTACGGTAGTGTAGTGTACAGTAGTGTAGTGGTTAGCACAATGTATGGTAGTGTAGAGTACAGTAGTGTAGCGGTTAGCACGATGTACGGTAGTGTAGTGGTTAGCACAATGTACGGTAGTGTAGTGGTTAGCACAATGTATGGCAGTGTAGTGGTTAGCACAATGTACGGTAGTGTAGTGTACAGTAGTGTAGTGGTTAGCACAATGTATGGTAGTGTAGAGTACAGTAGTGTAGTGGTTAGCACGATGTATGGTAGTGTAGTGGTTAGCACAATGTACAGTAGTGTAGTGGTTAGCACAATGTATGGTAGTGTAGAGTACAGTAGTGTAGTGGTTAGCACAATGTATGTTAGTGTAGAGTACAGTAGTGTAGTGGTTAGCACAATGTACGGTAGTGTAGTAGTTAGCACAATATATGGCAGTGTAGTGGTTAGCACAATGTACAGTAGTGTAGTGGTTAGCACAATGTACAGTAGTGTAGTGGTTAGCACAATGTATGGCAGTGTAGTGGTTAGCACAATGTACGGTAGTGTAGAGTACGGTAGTGTAGTGGTTAGAACAATGTACAGTAGTGTAGTGGTTAGCACAATGTACAGTAGTGTAGTGGTTAGCACAATGTATGGTAGTGTAGTGGTTAGCACAATGTACAGTAGTGTAGAGTACAGTAGTGTAGTGGTTAGCACAATGTATGTTAGTGTAGAGTACAGTAGTGTGGTTAGCACAATGTATGGTAGTGTAGTAGTTAGCACAATATATGGCAGTGTAGTGGTTAGCACAATGTACAGTAGTGTAGTGGTTAGCACAATGTACGGTAGTGTAGTGGTTAGCACAATGTACAGTAGTGTAGTGGTTAGCACAATGTATGGCAGTGTAGTGGTTAGCACAATGTACGGTAGTGTAGAGTACGGTAGTGTAGTGGTTAGAACAATGTACAGTAGTGTAGAGTACGGCAGTGTAGCGGTTAGCACAATGTACAGTAGTGTAGTGGTTAGCACAATGTATGGCAGTGTAGTGGTTAGCACAATGTATGGTAGTGTAGAGTACAGTAGTGTAGTGGTTAGCACAATGTACGGTAGTGTAGTAGTTAGCACAATATATGGCAGTGTAGTGGTTAGCACAATGTACAGTAGTGTAGTGGTTAGCACAATGTACAGTAGTGTAGTGGTTAGCACAATATATGGCAGTGTAGTGGTTAGCACAATGTACGGTAGTGTAGTGTACAGTAGTGTAGTGGTTAGCACAATGTATGGTAGTGTAGAGTACAGTAGTGTAGCGGTTAGCACGATGTATGGTAGTGTAGTGGTTAGCACAATGTACAGTAGTGTAGTGGTTAGCACAATGTATGGTAGTGTAGAGTACAGTAGTGTAGTGGTTAGCACAATATATGGCAGTGTAGTGGTTAGCACAATGTACAGTAGTGTAGTGGTTAGCACAATGTATGGTAGTGTAGAGTACAGTAGTGTAGTAGTTAGCACAATATATGGCAGTGTAGTGGTTAGCACAATGTACAGTAGTGTAGGGTTAGCACAATGTACGGTAGTGTAGTGGTTAGCACAATGTACAGTAGTGTAGTGGTTAGCACAATGTATGGCAGTGTAGTGGTTAGCACAATGTACGGTAGTGTAGAGTATGGTAGTGTAGTGGTTAGAACAATGTACAGTAGTGTAGTGGTTAGCACAATGTACAGTAGTGTAGTGGTTAGCACAATGTATGGCAGTGTAGTGGTTAGCACAATGTATGGCAGTGTAGTGGTTAGCACAATGTATGGTAGTGTAGTGGTTAGCACAATGTATGGCAGTGTAGTGGTTAGCACAATGTATGGTAGTGTAGTGGTTAGCACAATGTACGGTAGTGTACTGGTTAGCACAATGTACGGTAGTGTAGTGGTTAGCACAATGTACGGTAGTGTAGTGGTTAGCACAATGTATGGTAGTGTACTGGTTAGCACAATGTACGGTAGTGTAGTGGTTAGCACAATGTATGGTAGTGTAGTGGTTAGCACAATGCTTTACACTACCAGCAATTAATTTCAATTAATTCCCAACACTGCCTGTAAGGAGCCTGTACATTTGCCTGTGTCACCACAAGTTTCCCCCATATTCCAAAGATTGACCAGTAGGTGGGATAATAGGGCATTGGAAATTGTCCTGTGATTAGGCTAGGATTACATTGGGCTATTATTGGGTGGCACGGCTTGAAGGGTCAATTAATATTATGGTGATAAATAGATCAGTTGCTTACCAATGCCATGATGGTGGTATAACATGGATGTCACCCCGTCGAATCGGAACCCATCAAAACCATACTCCTCGACCCACCAGCGGAGGTTGGAGAGCAGGAAGCGCAGAACCTCCCAGCTGAGAAGGAAGCAGCCACTTAAAATCAACAACAGCTGAGGCAACAAAGCAATGGTAGACAGAGGACCAGAGGACACAGGGAACCAGTGGCCAGGGGACTGACTGGTGGACGCAAGGGATCAGCGGACTGGGGACTGGTGGACAGAGGACCAGGGGACACAAGGAACCAGTGGCCAGGGGACTGACTGGTGGACAGGGGACCAGCGGACACAAGTGACCAGTGGTCATTGTGCTGGTGGACAGAGGAGCAGTAGACACAAGGGTCTGGTGGACAGGGGACCGGTGGACAGGGAACTGGTGGACAGGGGACTGGTAGACAAGGGATCAATGGACACAAGGGACTGGTGGACACAGGGCACTAGTGTACAGGAGACTGGTGGACAAGGGACCAGTGGACAGGGGACCAGTGTACAGGGGACTGGTGGACACAAGGGACCAGTGGACAGGGGACCAGTGTACAGGGGACTGGTGGACACAAGGGACTGGTGTACAGGGGACCAGTGGGCAGGAGACTGGTAGACAGAGGACCAGAGGACACAGGGCACCAGTGTACGGGAGACTGGTGGACACAAGGGTCCAGCGGTCAAGGGACCAGTCTACAAGGGTCCAGTGGACAGCAAACCGGTGGACAGGGGACTGATGGACACTGGTGACCGGTGGACAAGGACCAGTGGACACAGAGGACTGGTTGACAGGGGTCTGGTGTAAAATAGAATGATGGACTCAGGGTACCAGAGGACAGGGGACTGGTGGACTGGAGACTAATGGACACGGAACCAGTCGACACAGGGACCAGAGGACAGAAGGGTCTGGTAGACAGGAGATTGGTGAATAAAAGACAGGCAGACAGGGGACCAAGGGACAGGGGATCCGTGGACATGGGACTGGTGGACACAGGGGACTGAAGGACACAGAAGGCATCAAACTAAAAGCTCGTGCATATACAGTTGTCAGGGGTAGTGGGAAACTGGAAGATTGGGATAACTTTAAAAAGCAACAGAGAAGCACTAAGTGAGCAATAAAGAAAGGGAAAATAAATTATGAAAATAAACTAACCCAAAATATAGAAACAGATCGTAAAAGTTTTATATTATATAAAGTGGAAAAGGGTGGTTAAAGTGAATGTAGGTCCCTTGGAGGATGAGAAGAGGGAATTGATATTGGGTAATGAGGAATGGCAGAAGCTTTGAAAGACTATTTTGTGTCGGTCTTCACGGTGGAGGACATATCTAACATGCCAAAGAGAGATGTTACGGATGTGATGGGACTCTGAGGTCCTCGATACAATAGCTATCACTGAAGAGGTAGTGCTGAGCAAACTTGTGGGCCCAAAGATAGATAAGTCCCCTGCTCCTGATGGAATGCAACCCACAATACTGAAAGAAATGGCAGAAATCAAAGTTGAGGCTTTGGTGATAATTTACCAAAATTCTCTGGATTCTGGGCAGGTCCCAGTGGATTGGAAGATGGCAAATGTCATGCCTCTGCTCAAAAAAGGATGTAGCCAAAAGGCAGGTAACTCTAGGCCAGTTAGTTTAACATCTGTAGTTGGAAAAATACTTGAAGCTATCATTAAAGAAGAAATAGCGAGGTATCTGGAACGAAATGGATCCGCCAGGCAGACTCAGCATGGATTCAGCAAAAGCAGGTCCTGTTTCGCAAATTTGTTTTTTTTTTGCAGCAGTGCAGTGCAAAATATAAAATAAACTATAAATTGCAATAAACAATATGTACTCAAAGGTACATAAGTACAGCAAAAAGATAGAAAGATAGTGAAGTAGTGTTTATCGGTAGTGGTGATGGGGAGGAAGCTGTTCCTGAAACATTGAATGTGTGACTTCAGGCTCCTGTAACTCCTTCTTGACGGAAGCAACGAGAAGAAGATTTGTCCTGAGTGACTGAGGTCCTTAACGATGGATGCTGCCTTTTGAAGGTGTCCTGGATGCTGGGGAGGCGAGTGCCCAGGATCTAGTTTGCATCTACTTTTTCCGATCCTGTGCCATGGCCCCTCTGTACCAGACAGTGACACAACCGGTTAGAATGCTCTCTATGGTTCATCTTTTGAAATTTTTGAGTGTCTGTGTCATATCAAGCAAATCTCCTCAACCATCTTATAAAATGTAGCTGCTGGTGAGCCTTTTTCATTTTGCATTAGTATGTTAGGCTCAGGATAGATCTTCAAAGACGTTGACACCCAGGAATTGTTTACCCTTTCCTCTGCTGACCCCTTGACGAAGACTGGTGTGTGTTCCCCTTCCTGAAGTCCTTGGCCTACGGACGTTGGGTGCAAGGTTATAGTTGTAACATCACTCAACCAGATGACCTATCTCACTCCTGTACAGCTCCTCGTCACTCACTGATCTTCACCAGTTCCCACACCCACAGTGTTGCAGATATCTCCCCCCCTGCAGTGTACCCCTATATTGGGCAACAATGCACCCCATCCCTGGGCCGTCGCGATTGGAAGTTTCCTGTGTGTCCATCCAGTTCTTCTTCAAGCATGTCTGTCCTCCCCCCTCCTCCCCACCCAAGGTGGTTTCCATATTCACATTCCGCTAGATAAAGAATACATCTCTCTGTTGGACACATTCAAACTGGTTATTACTAAGATGTGAGGCACCTTTAATATGTCCACTCGGTCCTGTCCACTAGCTCCCATGCTGCAGAGGTATGAGACCCTCCCCTACCACATCCACCGTATGTGGTTAAGAAAGCATATGCGCATTGGTCTTCATCAACCGTGGGATTGAGTTTAGGAGCTGAGACGTAATGTTGCAGCTATATAGGATCCTGGTCAGATCCCACTTGGAGTACTGTCATCTCACTATAGAAAGGATGTGGAAACCATAGAAAGGGTGCAGAGGAGATTTACAAGGATGTTGCCTGGATTGGGGAGAATGCCTTATGAGAATAGGTTGAGTGAACTCAGCCTTTTCTTCTTGCAGCGACGGAAGCTGAGAGGTGACCTGATAGAGGTGTATAAGGTGATGAGAAGCATTAATCATGTGGATAGTCAGAGACTTTTTTCCCAGGGCTGAAATAGCTAGCACGAGAGGGCACAGTTTTAAGGTGCTTGGAAGTAGGTATAGAGGAGATGTCAGGGATAAGTTTTTTACGCAAAGTGGTGAATGCGTGGAATGGGCTGCCGGTGACGGTGGTGGAGGCGGATACGATAGAGTCTTTTATGAGACTCCTGGACAGGTACATGGAGCTCAGAAAAATAGAGGGCTATGGGTAACCCTAGGTAATTTCTAAGGTAAGGACACGTTCGGCACAGTTTTGTGGGCCAAAGGGTCTGTATTGTGCTGTAGGTTTTCTGTTTCTATCTATGTAACACTCATCCTGGGCACCCAATGTTCCTGAACAACACACTCAAGTCTGGGTGTGAAACCACTAACATTGCACACAAGCTCTAACTGGTGATAGTTCAGTAAATTGTAAGAAGGCCAGGAGGCAACCAGAGTGAAAATGTTTCATTAGGAGATAGCTGAGGTGGCCCAGGGCAACGCTGGCCTAAATTCCAATGGATTAGGGCTCGGGTTGGGCAAAGGCCAAAGTCATTGCCAGAAGTGGGAGGAAAGGCAGGACAATGAACAAAAGGGAGCAGGTCACCATCGGGAAGGGGTAGAAAGCAAGAGCAGATTGAGCATCAGAAGCTGTGCACCATCAGATGGGAAGTAATGAGACAGGAGTGCACAGTGGGATGAGAGGAAAGGGTGACGGGCAGCAGAGAACGAGAAACCCACACATCACAGCTGGTCAAACAGGAGAGGGAGCAGAGATGGGGAGACGGAGAGGGGATGGAGGGAGAGTGGATAGAGGAAAGGTTGGGAAGTAGAAGGGGTAGAAGGTGAGGGTGAGGTGGGAAACGAGGGGGAGGGGTGGAGGGTGGAGGGGAAGGTGGATGGGGAAGGGTGGAGGGGAGGTTGGAAGAAGTGTGCAGTGACTCTGAGAGGGTGGAATGACTGCTGGGAGCTGGATCCACTGGGATTGATCTGAGTTGCTGAGGAATGGAAGGAAACAGAAACATCCTGGCCATGATTTCCCAGCCTTCTTTCACCGACCCGAGGGTATCCCTGGCTCTCTTCCCACAGATGCTGCCTGATCTGGGCTTTTCCAGCATGCTGTTAGTTTAGATTTCCAATGCTTTTATTTCCCAATTTACAAACATAATCCTATGTTGACGCTGAAGCAGGTCAGGTGCCATGTCCCGACCTACAGTATGTGTGAGCATCATGCACAAAGCTTCCTCGATACATCCCGTCTCAGTGACTTCAACAGAGTGAGATGGTCACCCTGTGATCAACAGCCCACTCACTGAGATCTGTTCACCAAAGACAAATATATCTCTCACCTCTGTATTTTCTAATTCTCTGCACTAAAGCTTTATACAGTGAACAATGCATCAGACAGCAGCTAACTCGTGCCGTCCTTTCCCTTTTTCCTAAGTTAAATATCTGCCAACGCAAACACTTTGAATTACTTCATTGGTGTTGACTGAAACTTGTTAACTTTCTGAACATCCCACATACAGCTCCAGTTTAATCAACATTCTCCCATTCATCAGTTGGATCCAACTAAAAATAATCCGAGCCTCAGGTGTGAAAATTCTCAGACACAAAATGAGCTGGGAGCCTCAACCCAATTACAGAAAACTACAGATTCACAGCAAACTCTGCACACAATTAGGCACAAACTCGTCGTTGCATTCAGCCGCAGTTTACACGTCAGTGTCTGCAGAAAGGAGGGACACCGGGGCCTTTAGGCCTCCCTCCGTGTCCATGTGTTTACAGCTGATCAAATGAAGCATTTCCTCGCTCAGGAACAAATGTGAACAGAACACACTGGAGAACAGCAGGATAATCAGTTTCCCAAGGCAGTGTTTTTCTAATGGTTCACAGTGAGTCCTCCACTCTGGTAATCTGCCTTTATAAAGCCACCTGTTTCTGAAACACTTTAGCACAGTACAGTCCCTTTGGCCCACAATGTTGTGCTGACCCTTTAATCTACTCTAAAATCAATCTAGCCCTTTCCTCCTACAATGCCCATTTTTCAATCGTCCATGTGCATATCCGAAATATCCTTGCTTGCTTCTACCGGCAGGGCATCCATCCCATGCACACAGTACTACCTGCATTAAAAAAAACTTATCTCTGACATCCCTCCCTATACTTTCCTCCAATCACCTTAAAATTATGTTCTCTTGTGTAGCCATTTCCACCTTGGGAAAAAAGTCTCTGGCTGTCCACTTGATCTTTCCCTCTGATCATCTTGTACACCTCTATCAAGTCACCTCTTCAACCTGAGCCTGAGTCTCCAGAGGGTTCCTGTGCTGTGAAAGACGTTCTGCCTCGTCCCTGTGCTGAAGACGCCACGCCCTAGTGGCTCCAATGACTACAGACCGGTGGCATTGACCTCCCACATCATGAAGACCCTGGACAGACTTGTTCTACAGCAGTTCCGGCCTATGGTTAGGCTACACTTAGACCCCTCCAGTTTGCCTATCAGCCCCGACTAGGAGTTGAGGATGCCATCGTCTACCTGCTGAACCGTGTCTACGCCCACCTGGACAAGCCGGTGAGCACTGTGAGGGTCATGTTTTTTGACTTCTCCTGTGCGTTCAACACCATCCACCCTGCTCTACTGGGTGAGAAGCTGACAGTGATGCAGGTGGATGCTCCCCTGGTGTCATGGATTATTGATTACCTGACTGGCAGACCACAGTACGTGCGCTTGCAACACTGTGTGTCGGACAGAGTGGTCAGCAGTACTGGGGCTCCACAGGGGACTGTCCTGACTCCCTCTCTCTTCACCATCTACACCTCTGACTTCAACTACAACACAGAGTCTTGCCAGCTTCAGAAGTTTCCTGATGACTCTGCCATAGTTGGATGCATCAGCAGGGGAGATGAGGCTGAATACAAGGCTACGGTGGGAAACTTTGTCACGTGGTGCGAGCGGAAACATCTGCTGCTTAATGTGAAAAAGACTAAGGAGCTGGTGGTGGACCTGAGGAGGGCTAAGGCACCGGTGACCCCTGTTTCCATCCAAGGGGTCAGTGTGGACATGGTGGAGGATTACAAATACCTAGGGATACGAATGGACAATAAACTGGACTGGTCAAAGAACACTGAGGCTGCTTACAAGAAAGGTCAGAGCCGTCTCTATTTCCTGAGGAGACTGAGGTCCTTTAACATCTGCCGGACGATGCTGAGGATGTTCTACGAGGCTGTGGTGGCCAGTGCTATCACCTTTGCTGTTGTGTGCTGGGGCAGCAGGCTGAGGGTAGCAGACACCAACAGAATCAACAAACTCATTCGTAAGGCCAGTGATGTTGTGGGGGTGGAACTGGACTCTCTGACGATGATGTCTGAAAAGAGGATGCTGTCCAAGTTGCATGCTATCTTGGACAATGACTCCCATTCACTCCATAATGTACTGGTTAGGCACAGGAGTACATTCAGCCAGAGACTCATTCCACCGAGATGTAACACTGAGCGTCATAGGAAGTCATTCTTACCTGTGGCCATCAAACTTTACAACTCCTCTCTTGGAGTGTCAGACACATAGGCTGGTCCTGGACTTATTTCCACTTGGCATGATTAACTTATTATTATTTAATTATTTATGGTTTTATATTGCTATATTTCTTCACTATTCTTGGTAGGTGCGGCTGTAACGAAACCCAATTTCCCTCGCGATCAATAAAGTATGTCCGTCTCTCTGTCTGTCTCCCATCCTCCTTTACTTCAAAGAGAAAAGCCCTAGCTTGTTCAACCTGTCCCCATAGAGTCATAAACATAGGAAAGTACAGCATGGAAACATGCTTGGCCCTTGGCCCATCTAGCCCATTCTGAAACTATTTAAATGTCTACTCGCATCCACCTGCCCCAAGACACTAGCAGTGTGTCAGAGGTCTGTCAGTGTCAGGGAGCAGCAATGAGTGCCATTGCTATTACAAGGAAAAAGTGCCAGGCAATCTCAAAGGTCTTAATGTGGATAAGTCACCTGGGCCAGACGGATTACATCCCAGAGTCCTGAGAGAGGTTGCTGAAGAGATAACGGATGCATTGGTCATAATCTTTCAAGAATCACTTGATTCCAGCATATCCCAGCACTCTTTATGAAGGAAGGAACACAAAAGAAAGGAAGCTATAGGCCAGTTCACCTAACTTCAGTGTGTTGGAATCTATTATTAAGGCTGAGGCTTTGGGGTACTTAGAAACTAGTGATAAAATAAATCAAAGCCAGCATAGTTTCTGTAAAGGGAAATCTTGCCTGACAAAACTGTTAGGAATTCTTCGAGGAAGTGACAAGCAGAGTGGGAAAGGAGAGGCAGTGGATGTCATTTACTTGGATTTTCAGAAGGGATTTGATAAGGTGCCACGCATGAGGCTGCTTAACAAGATGAATTCTTATGGTGTTACAGGAAATATACTGGCATGGATGGAGGATGGCTGAAAGGCAGTGAGTGGTTGGCTGTCAGTGACTAATGTTGTTCCTCAGGGGTCAGTATTGGGACCACTGCTTTTCACATTATTTGTCAAAGATTTGAATAATGGAATTGATGGCTTTGTGGCAAAGTTGTGGATGATACAAAGACAGGTGGAGGGTAGGCAGTGCTGAGGAAGCAATGCGATTGCAATAAGACAGACAGATTGGAAGAATGGGCAAAAAAGTGGCAGATAGAATACAGTGATGCGAAATGCACAATAATGCCTTTTAGGAAAAGGAACAATACTGTGGACTATCATCTAAATGCAGAGAAGGTTCAAATATCAGAAGTGCAGAGGGACTTCACATTGTCTGCTAGAGCAACCTCATGCCTTCTTTATGATCTCCTCATTTCTTTAAATTCTCTTGCATTTCTTATTTTTACTTCATAAGCACCTTGCCTGCCTGGACCTGCTGCGCACCTCACCTGCCTGGACCTGCTGCTCACCTCACCTGCCTGGACCTGCTGCTCACCTCACCTGCCTGGACCTGCTGCGCACCTCACCTGCCTGGACCTGCTGCTCACCTCACCTGCCTGGACCTGCTGCTCACCTCACCTACCTGGACCTGCTGCGCACCTCACCTGCCTGGACCTGCTGCGCACCTCACCTGCCTGGACCTGCTGCGCACCTCACCTGCCTGGACCTGCTGCGCACCTCACCTGCCTGGACCTGCTGCGCACCTCACCTGCCTGGACCTGCTGCGCACCTCACCTGCCTGGACCTGCTGCGCACCTCACCTGCCTGGACCTGCTGCGCACCTCACCTGCCTGGACCTGCTGCGCACCTCACCTGCCTGGACCTGCTGCGCACCTCACCTGCCTGGACCTGCTGCGCACCTCACCTGCCTGGACCTGCTGCGCACCTCACCTGCCTGGACCTGCTGCGCACCTCACCTGCCTGGACCTGCTGCGCACCTCACCTGCCTGGACCTGCTGCGCACCTCACCTGCCTGGACCTGCTGCGCACCTCACCTGCCTGGACCTGCTGCGCACCTCACCTGCCTGGACCTGCTGCGCACCTCACCTGCCTGGACCTGCTGCGCACCTCACCTGCCTGGACCTGCTGCGCACCTCACCTGCCTGGACCTGCTGCGCACCTCACCTGCCTGGACCTGCTGCGCACCTCACCTGCCTGGACCTGCTGCGCACCTCACCTGCCTGGACCTGCTGCGCACCTCACCTGCCTGGACCTGCTGCGCACCTCACCTGCCTGGACCTGCTGCGCACCTCACCTGCCTGGACCTGCTGCGCACCTCGCCTGCCTGGACCTGCTGCGCACCTCACCTACCTGGACCTGCTGCACACCTCTTTTTTCCCCTTAACCGGGGCCTCAACATCTCTTGAAAACCAAGACACCTGATACTTATCTTTACCTTTTATTCTGACAACACATACAAGCTTTGTACTCTCAAAATTTTGCTTTTGAAGGCCTTCCACTTACCAAGTACGCCTTTGCAAAAAAAAACTGTCCCAATCCTCATTTGCCTGATCATTTCTGATACCATCAAAATTGGCCTTTCACCAACTTAGAATCTCACCTGTAGAAAAGGCCTATCTTTTTGCAGAGTGACTTTGAAACTAATGGCATTGTGGTCACTAGATGCAAAGTGTTCCCCAACACAAACTTCTGTCATCTGTCCTGTGTCATTCCCTAATAGCAGATCCAGTATTGCATACTCTCTCATTGCAGACATCCCACTCTGCAAAAATTCATTTCAGGGAGGTAGCATCATCATTTTGTAGGAGACTCCGAGGAGAGGTGGGATCTCTGCAATAGAGTAGCTCCTTAGCAGCTAGCCAGCTAGTTTAAATAACATTAGCTATGCTAATGAATGAATGACACCTGTTAAACTCACATCTCTCTCTCTCTCTCCCCCCACCTCCCACCCCCCCTCACTCGCTCTTGAAAAATCGATTTCCGGGATATTGTATATAATTTGCGGGTGTCAGGGAGCCTCTATCAATTTGCGGGAGACTCCTGGAACTTCCGGTTGAGGTGGGATGTCTGTCATTGGGACTTCTATGTACTGATGCAGGTCGTCTGCCTGAAACGTGAACTGTTTACTCTTTTCCATAGATGCTGCATGGCCTGCTGAGTTCCTCCAGCATTTTGTAGGTGTGCAAAAAACCTTACCGAACACATTTGACAAACATTATCCCAACTAGTCCTTTTCCCATAGGGGATTCTCAGTCAGTTTGTGGACAGTTAAAATCACCTATTATAACAGCACAAATCTTGCCCTTTCATCTGTTTTCGTCCTACCTTTCAGATATGCAAGTGGCAGTGCAAGTGATGTACCCATTCTTCCAATCTCATGCATTCTACATTCACACAGTGCTCCACATGACACTGGATATCCCATTGTGTACACTGACGCAGTAGACAGACTGGGTGACCACTTTGTGAAGCACCCATGTTCAGTCCACAGGAGTGATCCTGAACTCACTGCACCCTTAAATCAGCACCCCACTTTTGAGGCATCAAGTTTGCTCCGCAATTCCATCATGACTGATAGAAACATAGAAACTAGGTGCAGGAGTAGGCCATTCGGCCCTTTGAGCCTGCACCGCCATTCAGTATGATCATGGCTGATCATCCAGCTCAGAACCCTGTACTTGCTTTCTCTCCATACCCCCTGATCCCTTTAGCCACAAGGGCCATATCTAACTTCCTCTTAAATATAGCCAATGAACCGGACTCAACTGTTTCCTGTGGCAGAGAATTCCACAGATTCACCACTCTCTGTGTGAAGTTTTTCCTCATCTCGGTCCTAAAAGGCTTTCCCTTTATCCTTAAATTGTGACCCCTCGTTCTGGACTTCCCAACATCGGAAATAATCTTCCTGCATCTAGCCTGTCCAATCCCTTTAGAATTTTATACGTTTCAATAAGATCCCCCGTCAATCTTCTAAATTCCAGTGAGTATAAGCCTAGTCGATCCAGTCTTTCTTCACATGAAAGTCCTGCCATCCCAGGAATCAATCCGGTAAACCTTCTTTGTACTCCCTCTATGGCAAGAATGTCTTTCCTCAGATTAGGGGACCAAAACTGCACACAATACTCGAGGTGTGGTCTCACCAAGGCCTTGTACAACTGCATTAATTATCCCTCTCAACTCTGTTCTGCCTTTTCTCTCTTCCTGTAATCTTTGACAGCCTGACTAATCAAGAACCTATCAATTTAATGACTTAGCCTCCACAATTGCTGTGGCAATTAATTCCATAGATTCACCACCATCTCCCTGGCTAAAAAGAAATTCTTCCATATCTCTCTTCCAAATGGATATCCCTCTATTCTGAGGCTATGTCTTCTGGTCCTACTCTGCCAATATAGGAAACATCCTCTAAACATCCACTCTATCTTGGCCTTTCAATATTCAATAGGCTTCAATGAGATCTCACTCCCCCTCCCCCATCAGCCTCATTCTTCTAAACTCCAGCAAGTACAAGCCCAAAGACATCAAATGCTCCTTGTACGTTAACCCTTTCATCCTCTGAATCATTCTCATTAATCTCCTCTGAACCCTTTCAATGCCAGCATATTGTTTCGTAGATAAGGGGCCTTAAACTGCTCACAACACTCGAAGTGCAGTCTGACCAACACCTCATAAAGCCTCAGCATTACATCTTTGCTCTTACATTCCAGTGCTCTCAAAATGAATCCCAACTCATCCCTGCCCTGAATGGCCACTCAGATACTTGAAAGGCAGGTCATAAACATGAAATTCTGCAGATGCTGAAAATCCAGAGTAACACAAACAAAAAGCTGGAGGAACTCAGCAGGTCAGGCAGCATCTATGAAAATAAAAAAAAAGATGAAGGGTCATGGCCCGCAATGTTGACTGCTTATTCCTCTCCTTAGATGCTGCCTGACCTGCTGAGTTCCTCCAACATTTTGTGTGGTGTTTTCCTCAAAGCAGGTGAAATGTAGGGTTAAGTGTAGGGAGCTACGATATTGTGGCCATTACAGAGACTTGGATGGCTCAGGAGCAGGAATGGCTACTTCAGTGGCAGGTTTTAGATGTTTCAGAAAGGACAGGGAGGGAGTCAAAAGAAGTGGGAGCATGGCATTGTTGATCAGAGATAGTGTCATGGCTGCAGAAAAGGAGGAAGACATGGATGGACAGACATACTTTATTGATCCCGAGGGAAACTGGGTTTCGTTACAGCTGCACCAACCACGAATAGTGAAGAAATATAGCAATATAAAACCATAAATAATTAAATAATAATAAGTTAATCATGCCAAGTGGAAGTAAGTCCAGGACCAGCCTATTGGCTCAGAGTGTCTAACACTCTGAGGGAGGAGTTGTGAAGTTTGATGGCCACAGGTAGGAATGACTTCCTATGACGCTCAGTGTTACATCTCGGTGGAATGAGTCTCTGGCTGAATGTACTCCTGTGCCTAACCAGTACATTATGGAGTGGATGCAACTTGGACAGCATCCTCTTTTCAGGCACCACTGTCAGAGAGTCCAGTTCCACATCCACAACATCACTGGCCTTACGAATGAGTTTGTTGATTCTGTTGGTGTCTGCTACCCTCAGCCTGCTGCCCCAGCACACAACAGCAAACATGATAGCACTGGCCACCACAGCCTCGTAGAACATCCTCAGCATCGTCCGGCAGATGTTAAAGGACCTCAGTCGCCTCAGGAAATAGAGATGGCTCTGACCCTTCTTGTAGACAGCCTCAGTGTTCTTTGATCAGTCCAGTTTATTGTCCATTCGTATCCCTAGGTATTTGTAATCCTCCACCATGTCCACACTGACCCCTTGGATGGAAACAGGGGTCACCGGTGCCTTAGCCCTCCTCAGGTCCACCACCAGCTCCTTAGTCTTTTTCACATTAAGCTGCAGATGATTCTGCTCGCACCATATGACAAAGTTTCCCACCATAGCCCTGTACTCAGTCTCATCTTCCTTGCTGATGCATCCAACTATGGCAGAGTCATCAGAAAACTTCTGAAAATGGCAGGACCCTGTGTTGTAGTTGAAGATCGAGGTGTAGATGGTGAAGAGAGAGGGAGACAGGACAGTCCCCTCTGGAGCCCCAGTGCTGCTGACCACTCTGTCTGACACACAGTGTTGTCTATGGAGACTCTGTGGATGGAAGCTCGGCATAGGAAGGGGTCATTAACTGTACTGTGTGTTTTTTATAGACCACCCAGTAGTAAAAGGGACATCAAGGAGCCGATAAGGAAACAGATTCTGGAAAGGAGTACAGTAATAATAACAGGGTTGTTGTGGTGGGAGATTTTAATTTCCCAAATATTGACTGGCATCTCCCTAGAGTGAGGGGTTTAGATGGGGTGGAGTCTGTTAAGTGTGTTCAGGAAGGTTTCTTGACACAATATGTAGATAAGCCTACAAGAGGAGAGGCTGTACTTGATCTGGCATTGGGAAATGAACCTGGTCAGGTGTCAGGTCTCTACGTGGGAGAGCATTTTGGAGATAGTGATCACAACTCTATCTCCTTTACAATAGCATTGGACAAGGTTAGGAACAGACAAATTAGGGAAATGTTTAATTGGAGTAAGGGGGAAATATGAGGCTATCAGGCAGGAACTTGGAAGCATAAATTGGAAACAGATGTTCTCAGGGAAATGTGGTAGAAATGTGGTAAATGTTCAGTGTCTATTTGTGTGTGGTTCTGCATAGATACGTTCCATTGAGACAGGAAAAGGATGTTAGGCTACAGGAACCGTGGTGCATAAAGGCTGTTGTAAATCTAGTCAAGAAGAAAAAAAGAGTTTATGAAAGGTTCAAAAAGCTAGGTAATGATAAAAATCCAGAAGATTATAAGACTAGCAGGAAGGAGTTTAAGAATGAAATTTGGAGAGCCAGAAGGGGCCATGAGAAGGCCTTGGTGGACAGGATTAAGGAAAACCCCAACACATTCTATAAGTATGTTAAAAGCAAGAGAGAATAGGACCAATCAAATGTGACAGTGGAAAAGTGTGTATGGAACCGGAGGAGATGGCAGAGGTACTGAATTAATACTTTGGTTCAGTATTCGCTGCAGAAAAGTATCTTGGCAATTGTAGGGATGACTTGCAGTGAACTGAAAAGCTTGAGCATGTAGATATTAAGGAAGAGGATGTGCTGGAGCTTTTGGAGAGCATCAAGTTGGATAAGTCACCGGGACCAGACAGGATGTACCCCAGGCTACTGTGGGAAGCAAGGGAGGAGACTGCTGAGCTTCTGGCGATGATCTTTGCATCTTCAATGGGGACGGGAGAGGTTCCGGAGGTTTGGAGGGTTGCAGATGTTTTTCCCTTATTCAAGAAAGGGAGTAGAGATGGCCCAGGAAATTACAGACCAGTGAGTCTTACTTCAGTGGTTGGTAAGTTGATGGAGAAGGTCCTGAGAGGCAGGATTTCTGAACATTTGGAGAGGTATGATATGACTAGGAATAGTCAGCATGGCTTTGTCAAAGGCAGGTCGTGCGTTACGAGCCTGACTGAATTTTTTGAGGATGTGACTAAACACATTGATGAAGGTAGAGCTGTACATGTAGTGTATATGGATTTCAGCAAGACATTTGATAAGGTACACCATGCTTAGAAAAACAGAGGGCTATGGGTAAGCCTAGGTGGTTCTCAGGTAAGGACATGTTCGGCACAGCTTTGTGGGCCGAAGGGCCTTATTGTGCTGTAGGTTTTCTATGTTTCTGTGAGTCACACTTGGGAAGGGAGGCAGACATGTTCACCTGATGTGCTTCAGTGGAGCAGATCAACAAGCTTCATGAGCTGAATTCTCCATGGTGGGACTCCAACTCCAGTAAACTCAGCACGATGCTCTGACTCCACAGTGTCTGCATCATCTGTTCATACGTGGCTCCATACCTCATCTGTCTGAGTGTGATCCTGTGAAATGCCTCGGGAGAAGTGAGGCATGGCTTAAAGTTATATCTGAGCCATTATGTAGCCAACACTCATGCTTTCAACTGAAATGAGAATGCAGTTACTTTGTGCTCATCAGCACCAAGATCCAATTGCCAGTAAAAGCAATTTGTCCTCATTGATTTAATTCTTCCAAGAGCTAAGAAGCTAAATCATTACTGGATAAGGAATGAGATTGAAGTTCTCTCACATTTATAAAGGGGGTACTTTTCAAAAGCCTCAGGATGTCCATCAGACAAGAGAATATTTTACAAATACAGGTCATACCGGGGCTGAGGAAGCAAGTTTCAAAGCTGCAGATAAGGCTTGTCCCTCAGATTTAGGGCACTTGGCTGGAGAAGAGGAGAGCTCCCCCTCCCTGCTGCTGCTGTGTAAAGGGGCAAAAGGGCAGCACCTTCAACGAGGGAAGGCCAAAGCCCGAGTGTGGCCCCGACGACCCTAGAGTGGAACTCCAACTCATGACCTGTGCAGTGAGATGTATCACCCACAGAGGCTGCTGGGTCGAGGTGACTCAACATTGCAGGGAGTGTTTGGTGAAAGGACCTCCGTGCTCAGCTGTTCAAGGATAAAGATGAGCTTTATTTGTCATATGTACATTGAAACATCCAGTGAAATATATCATTTATGTCAATGACTGATGCAGTCTGAGATTGTGTGTTGGGGCAACCTGCAAGTGTTGGCATTCCCAAAACTTACTAAACCTAACTTGTACATTTTTGGAATATGGCAGGAAAGTAGATCACCAGAAAAAGGTAGAAACTCCCTACAGATAGTGATGGGAATTGCATCCTTATTGCTGGTGCTGTAAAGTGTTATGCTAACCACTAGTACACTACACTGCCACCTCAAGTTTCAGTGACTCGCTCCATGGGTGTGGGTGGGGTAGAAATGCCCCCTCTGCCTCCATCTATCATGCCCACCTCTTTCCTGTTACGTGAAGAGCACAGCCACTGGGGCTCACCAGTTCTCTCATTTCTCTTCATTTAGCCTTGTACCATTATCATATCGATTCATTTAATTACCTCCTGCCCTCCACTCTTTGTCAAGTTTGTTTCACTAAAGAGCTGAGTAATCAGAGAGGTTTCTTTGATTGAAATACAGAAATGTCAGGAATAATCCTGCACCTGCCGTACTGTAATCCTTTGCATTCACACAAGGCTGCGGCTTGGTAAAGCATCTCTGAAAGGACGGCAGGGCTGCTTATCGGTCCCTCCATCTACACAGATGTACCGGACAACACAACCACACAACACTACTGTCAACTGCTTTGTAAAGTAAAACTCAAATCAAAAACAATCTCTTAATCTTCATTAAGTCCATAAAAGCCCCATTGCAGTTCTATAAAATTTTCAGAATATTCCAGTAATGAAAGGCATTAGGAAATGCATTTTGTTACAGTGACTTTGATTCAGCTCAGTGAATTAAAATCCATTCACTGTCAGAGCTCACAGTAAGAGGCAGCAGGCACTCCTGTCTCACACTACAGAGGGTAACCTTCAACCTGCTCCATGAAGCCCTCTCTCTGCAATGCAAAGGCAGTGGTCAGTGGCTGCACTTGGCCGGTACAGAGGACACAACACAATAGCAAAGCAAAGAGTATTAAATTCAGCACTCAGAAGCTGCCTGAGATCTCAAAATAGGTCTCCCAGTCACTGAGTGAGGGTCTCCTTGCACACCAGATGAGACTCACCCCATGCACCAGATGCAGGCCTCCCCTCTTCCACTGTGTAGGAGATACAGAAGCCTGAAAACACATACTATCAGACTTATGGACAACCTCTACCCTGGTGTTATCAGACTCTTATATGATAAAATGGACTCATGACATGATAATCTACCTCATTATGGCCCAGCACCTCATTGTCTGGCTGCTCTGCTCTTTCTCTGTAGCTGTAACACTTTATTCTGCATCTTGTTATTAGTTTTCCCTTGTTCTACCTCAATGAACTGTTGTAATGAATTGATCTGTATGAACGGTATTCAAGACAAAATTTTTTTACTGTATCTGGTACACATGACAATAATAAACCAATTTACTGTCACACAGCGACCACCTTTCTGAAGATATTTCACTGGCCAGACAGCACCGGGTCCATCCTGTGAGTGGGCAAAGCAGTAGATTAATAGCAAATCCTCTTTAAACATCCACAGGCACTATCTCCCATTGAGAAAATCAGACAACTGCTTTTATGATGCTGTTTGGAGAGAAGCATTGGCCAGAACACTGGGAGAAGTCCTCTAGTCATCTCTGGGACTGCAGCAGTCTTCAGTCATGAAGCAGTTAGCAGCTGGGGATCTCCAGGCCCTCAGGATCCATTTCACCTTATCTACGGGAAGCATCACCAGCAGCAGACGGGCAGGGATTCCAGGAAACCGGCTCCACCCAATGCCAGAGTCCCAGGACATCAAGCTGGGGGAGGTTGGGGATTTGAATCAAGATTCTGGCGTGTTTGTCAGCCTGGCTAGCTGCGAGTTGACGTCTCTATCAGTGGTGGTGTAGTCAGCCCTGACAACGGCGAAGCAGAATCAGCTCGCAGTTACATCTTCATTGCATCATTTCTCAAGAGTCACTAACGCTGCACTTTTCCAATCTCCGGTGATTTTTAAAAGGGTTCTTTTTTCATAATTTAGCAGGTTTGTCATTGTGGAGTAGGAAGGAAACCAATTAAGTCCCAGCACAGACAGCAACTCAAAATTTGGAAAGGTAAGCAAAAAAAGCTGTGGAGTTTTGTAGAAGCAGGCAAAATGTTTTCCTGGCTCAACCAGAATTCAAAGCCTCACAACAGAGTTTCAGAAATACAGTGATATTTGTAAGGTACACACTGCAGCATAATACTGTGAGGAGCAGAAACACAGTTCCAGAATTACAGAGCACAGCAACAGCCTTGCAGGCCAGCTCACTCCATTCCACACTGACTCAGCCCCTATCCCTCCACTTCACTCCAATCCACACTGACTCGGCCCCTATCCCTCCACTTCACTCCTATCCACATTGACTTAGCCCCTATCCCTCCACTTCACTCCTATCCACATGACTTGGCCCCTACTCCTCCACTTCACTCCAATCCACACTGACTCAGCCCCTATCCCTCTACTTCACTCCTATCCACACTCACTCAGCCCCTACCCCTCCACTTCACTCCTATCCACATGACTCGGCCCCTATCCCTCCACTTCACTCCTATCCACACACCTGTTCAAATGGGAAACAAAAGAAAATCTGCAGATGTTGGAAATTCAACCAACACACACAAAGTGCTGGAGGAACTCAGCAGGCCAGGTAGCATCTATGGAAAAAAGTAGAGTCGACATTTTGGGCCGCGAGGCTCCTGTTCAAATGGCTTTTACCTCTCTGTTCCTCAGACAGCTTCTTCAGAAACTGACAACATCAAGGGGTCTGCAGCTTCAACAGGACAGATCTCTCAACAATCACGAAGAAGGCACTGCAATGCACTACTTCATTCGGAGTTTGAGGAGATTTGGTATGTCACCAAAGTCTCCTGGAAATTTCTCCAGATGTATAGTAGAGAGTATTCTGAGTGGTTGCAACATTGTCTAGTATGGAGATTGGAAAAAGCCTCAGAGTGTTGTAAATTCAGCCAGTTCCACCATGGCCATAACCCTCCCACCATTGAAGATATCTCCAAGAGGCAGTGCCTCAAAAAGACAGCATCCATCATGAAGGACCCTCATCACCAAGGACATGCCCTCTTCCGATTATTACCATCAGGGAGAAGCTACAGGAGCTTGTGCACGCACACTCAACATTTTGGGAACAGCTTCCATGAACACACTTGTTATTCTTCCCCCCCACCCCCCCCACCGGCGCATCATTTATTTATTTATTTTGTAATTTATCGTTATATTTCTCACACTGTATTGCCACTGCAAAACAAAAAAGTTCACAATTATGTTGGTGATAATAATATGATTTTAATGTGAAAAACTCACCTATCACATCTCCTTTAAACCTCATAATTTACCTTAAACCTGTGTCTTCTATTTCCATCCTGTGGAAAAAACTTGGGTAATCTAATCTCTCTCTGACCCTCATCATTTATAAACCCCCATAAAGTCACCCCTCAGCCTCCTATATTACAGTGAGAACAATAGATATATAATAACAAATGTAAATATATAGATTTTATTGATCCCAAAGGAAACTACAGCGTCCTAGTGGTACAGCATTACAAGTGCACAGATATACAAATATTAGAAGAGAAATAAGAAAGAATAAAAATAAGAATAAGAAAGAATTGCCCTGACCAATCAGCAAACAATCAACTTCTGCCTTAAATATGTGCACGGACTTGGCCTCCACTCAAGTCTGTGGCAGAGCATTCCACAGATCTACTACTCTCTGGCTAAAAAAATGCCTCCTTACCTCTGTTTTAAAAGGTCACCCCTTAATTTTTGAGGCAGTGCCCTCCAGCTCTTGATACCCCCACCATAGTAAACATCCACTCCACAATCACCCTATCTAGTCCTTTCAATATTTGGGAAGTTTCAATGAGATCCTCCCCTACATTCTTCTAAAATTCTGTGAGTACAGGTCCAAAGCTGCCAAATACTCTTCACAGGTTAACCCTTTCATATCTGGAATCATCCTCATGAACCTCCTCGGGACTCTCTGTCCAATTGCAACACATCATATCTGAGATAAGGGGCCCAAAACTGATGACAATACTTCAAGTGGGGCCTGACTAGTGTCTTATAAAGACTCAGCATTCTCTCGTTTTTATATCCATTCCCCATGAAATAAATGCCAACATTACGTTTGCCTTCTTTACCACAGACTCAACTTGTAAATTAACTTCTGGGAGTCTGCACCTCTTGTGTTTGTACCTTCTCCCCATTCAGATAATACTCTTCACTATTGTTCCTTTTACAAAAATGTATTATACATTTCCCAACACTTCATTCCATCTGCCACTTTTTTGCCCATTCTTCCAATTTGTCAGACTGTAATATCCATTTCCATGTGACAATCTACACCATTCCTCTGTTTGTCAGACTGTAATATCCCATTCCCATGTGACAACCTACACTGTTCCTGTTTGTCAGACTGTAGTATCCCATTCCCATGTGATAATCTACACTAATTTCCTCTGTGTCAGACTGTAATATCCCATTCCCATGTGACAATCTACATTGATTTCCTGTTTGTCAGACTGTAGTATCCCATTCCCATGAGACAATCTACACCAGGGGTGTCAAACTCATTTTAGGTCATGGGCCAGATTGGGCAAAATGCAGCTTCATGCGGGCCAGATCAGTCGGGCGTGTGCAAACGCAGCTTTCATTGCCTCCGTTTTTTCAGCCCGTTCTCATGTATCTCAGTCTCTGCGATAACTACAAAGTGTTTCACTTCACAAATTCCGTTTCTTATGAAGAAGTAAGCATTATTTTTATGATTGGTATTAACTTACAATCATAGGCTTCATATCGCCGGGCCATTAATAATTAAAATAATAGCTCTATCTAAAATGATCTCGCGGGCCGGATATAATTGTACGCCGGGTCGGATATGGCCCGCGGGCCTTGAGTTTGACACCTATGATCTACACTGTTCCTGTTTGTCAGACTGTAATATTGGATTTTCATGTGGCAATCTACAACACTCCTGCTTGTCAGACTGTAATATCCCATTCCCATGTGATAATCTACACTGATTTCATCTGTTTGTCAGACTGTAATATCGGATTTTCATGTGGCAATCTACAACACTCCTGCTTGTCAGACTGTAATATCCCATTCCTCTCTGACAATCTAGAGAGATATAGATAGGCTAAGTGAGTGGGCAAGTGGCTGGCAGATGGAATACAATGTCGGTAAATGCCAGGTCATCCACTTTGGAAGAAAAAAATCAAAGAGCTGATTATTATTTAAATGGTAAAAAAATTGCAGCATAGGACTTGGGAGTGGTTGTGCATGAATCACAACAGGTTGGTTTGCAGGTGCAGCAGGCTGTCAAGAAGCCAAATGGAATGTTGGCCTTCATTGCTAGAGGGATTGAATTTAAGAGGAGGGAGGTTATACTACAACTGTACAGGGTACTTGGTGAGGCCACACCTGGAGTACTGTGCGCAGTTCTGGTCTCCTTACTTGAGGAAGGATATCCTGGCTTTGGGGGCAGTGCAGAGGAGGTTCACCAGATTGATTCCAGAGATGAGGTGGCTAGACTATGAACAGAGACTGAGTCGCCTGGGTCTGTACTTACTGGAGTTCAGAAGGATGAGAGGAGATCTAAGTTTGTCATAGCCGAGGGTGGTAGTGGGGATAAGCTCCCACTACCTATAAAGTTCTCCAAATGGCGTGTGTCTCAAACAGCCTCTGACAACTGTCCAACTCTTGGCCTTCACATTGGCTTAGCTACTAGGCCTGTTGGAACTGTTTCTACTGACAAGAGAAGGGGCAAAGCTGGACCACTGGCAACTCAAAACCAGCTGCTTTGGGCAGGTGAGGCCCATCAGCCTTGGACAGCAGCCCACCTAGGAGAAGGAAAACTCTGATTTTAAACCTCCACTGCTTTGTGGTCATACCCACCCATGGGAAAGGCTTTGGAGTAAACCCTGAGGAAGAAATCCGGAGTCGAGGTCCCTCAGGCAGTTTGATGTTGTTTACAATTTCACTCTGGCAACCTCAATGAGACGCTGGTGCCAAGCTGTATCAACACTTGCCCTTCCCTTGGACAACATCAGTGACAAGGAGAGGGAGGGGCGAGCCCGCTGCATGGGCAACAACCGGTTCTTCAAATCTTCCCACTCAGGCTTCACCCTGGAGAGGACACAGTCCACCAGAGGGGCAAATCCATGATCCCCTGAGATTGATGGCTGCCTAATATTATAGAAACATATACAATTATAAAAGGGATCAATAAGATAGAGGCAAGGAAGTTGACTCAGCCTCAAGATTCAGGAGAGTAGATTCAGGATGGAGATGAGAAGGAACTGCTTTTCCCAGAGAATAGTGAATCTGTGACAAACAACAATGGACCCTGCATTGATCCCTGCAGCATTCCATGAGTCACAGGCCTCCAGCTAGAGAGGCAACCATATACCCCCATCCTCTGGCTTCTCCCACAAGGCCAATGTGTAATCAATCTTGAATTACCTCATCTTGAATTCTGAGCCACTGAACCTTCTTGACCAACCTCCCATGTGGGACCTAGTCAAATCCCATGCTAAAGTCCATGGAGACAACATACTCTGCTTTGCCCTCATCAATTTTCCTGGTAACTTACGCAAAAAACTCTATAAGGTTGGTTATATGTGACCGACCACACACAAAGCCACGCAGACTACCCTTAATCGGTCCCTGACTATCCAAATAGTCACACACCCAGTCCCTTAGAGTACCTTCCAAGAACTTTCTCACTACTAACATCAGACTCACCAGCACATAATTTCCTGGCTAATTTTTCAGAGCTTTTCTTAAACAGTGAAACAACATTACCTATCCTCTAATCCTCTGGTACCTCACCTGTCACTAAGGATGATTTAAATATCTCTGTGTGGACCGCTGCAATTTCTGTACTTGCCCCCCATGGGGTCCGAGGGAACACCTTGTCAGGCTCTGGAGATTTATCCACTCTAATTTGACTAAAGACTGGAAAACACCTCTTCCTCTGTAATCAGTATAGTCCATGACCTCACTGCTGCTTTGCCTCATTCTATAGAATCTATGTCCATCTCCAGACAAAATACAGTTGCAAAAAATCCATTTAAGATGTCCCTCATCTCTTTTGGGTCCACACAAAGATGACCAGAGTACCAACTTTGTCAGTTGTAATCCCTTTGCTCTCACAAAGCTATAGAAACCTTTAGGATTCTCCTTTGCCTTGTCTGCCAGGGTAACCACGTGCCTTTGTTCAGCTCTCCTGATTTCTTTCTTAAGTGTTTTCTTGCATTTCTTATACCCAGAAGTACCTCACTTGTTCCCACCTGCCTATACCTGCTATGCATCTCCTCTTACTTAAACAGAGCCTCAATATCTCTTAAGAACCAAGGTTTCTAAACCTGTTATCTTTACCTTTTATTCTGACAGGCAAGTACAAGCTTTGTATACTCAAAATTTCACTTTTGAAGGTTCCCACTTACCAAGTACACTTTTGCCAGAAAAATAATCTGTCCCAATCCACAATTGCCAGACCCTTGTTGTCCTTTCTCCAATTTTTAATCTCAATGTGCGGACCAGACCATATTTACTTTGAAACTGAAGGCCAGAGTTTTTGGGCTGCACAGGTGCAGAAAGTGTTGGCATCAGAGACCTAACCCCAGCAGCAAGTAAAATAAGTTCAAGCAAAGCAGCCATCCTTGAGTGTGCCAGTGACAGAGTGTGAAGACTTTGGCTTAACAGGCTTCGGTGTGAACAGGCGAAGGCACAGTTAAGAAGAGGCAAACCTTTCACTTTGTTGGTATAGAGTAGTCAGGATGGAATGCTTCTCCTGTCAGACATGGGAAATTTGGGATACTTGACGGTTTCCCTGATGACTACATTTGGCACGTGGCCTCATGGACAAGGCACTGGTTCGAGCCTCAGCTGAGGCAGCGTGTTTGTGTCCTTGAGCAAAGCACTTAACAACAGCCAAGCTGCATGGGTCCTGGTGCCCTGCCCTTGGACAACATCAGTGGCGTGGAGAGGGGAAGGCCTGCAGCTTGAGACCGTCGGATGCCACCATTGATTGACATTTGCAGAAGGTGCACCCAACTTTAGTGCCTGACTGACTGGGTCAAGGAGTTGGAGATGGAGTTAGATGTATTCAGGATCATTTGAGAGGCTGAAGATATTAGATACAAGATTTTTGAAGAGGTGGTCACACCCAGAGTAGAGTATAGACTTTGGACAGTAGATGGGTAGACCAGGAAGAGATACAGGATTAAGAAGACAGTCAGGGCTCTCCTTTGCCATTCCCCTCAACAACAAATTTACAGACAGAGAGATAGACAGATGTACTTTATTGATCCCAAGGGAAATTGGGTTTTGTTACAGTCACACCAACCAAGAATAATGCAGAAATATAGCAATATAAAACCCATCAATAATTAAATAATAATAAGTAAATAATGCCAAGTGGAAATTAGTCCAGGACCAGCCTATTGGCTCAGGGTGTCTGACACTCTGAGGGAGGAGTCGTAAAGTTTGATGGCCACAGGTAGGAATGACTTCCCATGCTGCTTAGTGTTACATCTCGGTGGAATGAGTCTCTGGCTGAATGTACTCCTGTGCCTAACCAGTACCTTATGGAGTGGATGGGAGAATTTAGCCCCTTGGATACCGCTGGGGAGGGTGACCCATTAGATCACTGCAGCGGCTGCCAGGCTGGTGACAATGTGGCCGACTCTGAGCCTCAACATGGAAGGGCAAGGCCAAGCAATGTGGTAGTTATAGGGAACCCGATAGGTAGGGGGGCAGAATGGAGATTCTCTGACCACAAAAGCCACACCAGGGTGGTGTGTTGCCTTCTGGGTACTAGGGCTGATGATGTATTGGAGTGGCTGCAGGATATTCTCAAGAGGAGGTGGAACAGCCGGAGGTCCTGGTGCTCACTGGCACCATTGACATAGGCTAAAAAGGGGCAGAGGTCCCACGAAGTGAGTTAGGGAAGAGGCTGAAGAGAAGGACCTCCAAGATTGTAATCTCTGGATTACTCCCTGAGCCACAGGCTGGTGCATGTAGAAATGGGATGATAGCACAGACGAACGAGTAGCTGAGAAGATGATGCGGGGGACAGGGTTTCAAGGTCTTGGGTCATTTCTGGGGAAGGGGGTGTGACATGTACAGGAGGGATGGGTTTCGCCAGAAGTGGACGAAAACCAACATCCTGACTGGGAGGTTTGCTGATTGTTACTTGGGAGAGTTTAAACTAGTTTTGCAGGGGGCTGGGAACTGAAACCTCAGATTTGTAAGGGAAAGATTGAACCAGATGTCAGGAAAAGTATTGAATGACAAAAACAAAATAACAGGTTATGATGGGTCAGATAGTTTGAAGTGTGTATATCTTAATACTAGCAGTATTATAGGCCAGTATGATGAACTTAAGAGTATGGATCGGTGCATGAAACTATGATGTTGTAGCCACTACTGAAACTTGGTTCAGGGAGTATCAGGAGTGGGTGATTAATGTTCCAGGTTTTCAAAGTTTTAGAAAAGATAGAGGAGGAGGTAAAAGAGGGGAGGGAGTTGCACTAGTAATCAGGGACAGTCACACAGCTGTAAACCGAGGAGGCAAAATGGATGGGTCAGACACTGAGTCCATTTGGGTAGAACTCAGGAACAGGAAGGATGCAATCACACTGATGGGATTGTACTTCAGACCCCTAATAGCCACTGGGACATTGAGGAACAGATATGTAATCAGCTTAAGGAAATGTGTAAAATTAATAGGAAATGTTGTCATAGGGGATTTCAATTTCCCTGATATAAACTGCAACCCTCTTACTATAAAGAGGGAAGAATTTGTTTGAGTTTATCCAGGAAGGTTTCTTAAATCAATATTGGGACAGCCTGATGTTGGGTAATGAGCCTGGCCAGGTGATTGACCTTTCAGTGGGTAAACATTTAGGGAACAGTGACCACAATCCCTTACCTTTCAGCATAGCTATAGACAATGATATGTACGGTCCTTGTGGGAAGGACCAGATGGAACAATAAGAGACCCATCGATGACCAGAGAGATGCTGAATTTAGCCAAGAAGGAAAAGGGAAAATATATAATGCTTCAGAACCATGATCAAATAAAGCACACGAGGAGTATAAAGAAGCCAGAAAAGAGCTAAACAAGGGAATTAGGAAAGTCCTTGGCAAGAAGGGGTAAGGTGACTCCAAAAGCATTCTTCACATACATAAAGAGTAAGAGGAAAACTAGGGATAGGGTGGGACCACTTAAGCATAAAAGGGGGAAACATTTGATTGGATGCAGAGAATGTAAGTGAGACAATGATTACTTTGCTTCAGTATTTACCGAGGATATGGAGGAGCAGGAGATCAGTGCCGAGTGTGTAAATACATTAGGGATATGAAGGAGCAGGAGATCAGCATCAAGTGTGTAAATACATTAGGGATATGAAGGAGCAGGACATCAGTGCTGAGTGTGTAAACACATTAGGGCATTTAGAGGTCAAGGAGGAGGAAGTGTTTGGTCTCCTAATGTGAATTAAGGTGAATAAGTCCCAAGGGCCTGATGGTTATTATTCTTCACTGTGGAAGACACTAGTGGTATGGTGGAAGTTCCAAGTGTCGGGGTCATGAAGTGTGTGAAGTTACCATAACTAGAGAGAAAGGTCTTGGGAAACTGAAAGGTCTGAAGGTAGATAAGTCACCTGGACCAGATGGTGTACAGCCCAGGGTTCTGTAAGAGGTAGCTATAGATTGTGGAGGCATCAGCAATGAACTTTCAAGAATCACTAGATCTGGAAAGGTTCCAGAAGATTGGAAGATTGCAAATGTCACTCCACTCTTCAAGAAGGGAAGGAGCCAGAAGAAAGGAAACTATAGGCCAGTTAGTCTGCCCTCAGAGGTTGAGAAGATGTTGGAGTTGATTATTAAGGATGAGTTCTCAGGGTACTTGGAGGCACATGATAAAATAGGCCATATTCAGAATGGCTTCCTCAAGAGAAAGCCTTGTCTGACAAATCAGTTGGAATTCTTTGAGGAAGTAACAAATAGGATAGACAAAGGAGAATCAGATGATCTTGTGCACTTGGATTTTCAGATGGCCTCTGATAAGGTGTCACACTTGAGTCTGCTCAACACCTACACACCCATGGTATTACAGGAAAGATTCTAGTATGGCTAAAACAGTGGCCGATTGGCAGGAGGCAAAGAGAGGGAATAAAGGGAGCCTTTTCTGGTTGGCTGCCTCGTGGTTTTCCACAGGGTTTTGTGTTGGAAATGATTCTTTTTTATGTTATATGTCAATGATTTCAAAAGATCGTCAGGCAATACACTAGACTCATATATTCCATTAAACAGTTCAAAAAGAATATCAATGCCCAGATCTTCTAGGGCTTGTATCAATTCCACTGAAATTTCATCAGGTCCAGTGGCATCATGTTTCATGCTTTTCAATGCTTTAGTTATTTCTTCTTTGGTAATAGGTGGGCCAGAATTAGGGTGTTTAATATCTGGGAGTTCCCCTCTATTATCTTCAAAAAGCTGCTCTATATACTGAATCCACCTCTTACATACTTTATCTGGATCCGTCTGCCGGTTGAACTGCTTAATGGCATATATGAGTCTGGTGTATTGCCTGATGATCTCTTGAAATCAGTATTTATAACTCTGCCAAAAATTCCTGGACCTATTGACTGCAAAAATTATAGAACAATCAGTCTTATGAGTCACATAATAAAGATTTTGTTAAGAATTGCTCTGAGTTGAATTAAAAACAAATGAAGGCCAGAAACTTCTAAACTGCAGTATGGGTTTATTGAGGATAGAGGAAGTAGGAACACAATTTTCATACTATGAATGCTTAGAAGTTTCAATACTATGAATTGAATATCAAAATTATGTCTTTTTCAGTTTTATTGATTTCACTAAAGCACTTGACAAAGTGCAACATGAAAAATTATTTCAAATTCTCGCTAAACTAAACATTGACAGAAGGGACCAACAACTGCTTCAAAATTTATATTGGAATCAAATGGCGGGTGGTAAAAATTCATGATAATATAAGCAGATGGACTAAAATTCAAAGAGGAGTTAGACAGGGATATGTCGCCTCACCAGAATTATTTAACATCTATAGTGAAGTGATTCTCAGAGAAATAAAAGAACTAGATAGGATAAAAATTGGAGGTGTTAACATCAACAATATAAGATACGCAGACGATACCACCCTAATAGCAAGTGCTACCCTAATGGAAGACCTACAAATCCTCCTAGACAAAGTAGTACAAACAAGTACAGATTTTGGTCTAACCATCAACTGTAAAAAAAACCAAATGTATGATAATACAAAACAGCAGGATACTCCCAACTGCTAATTGTACATCGGTAACCAAGAGATTGAACAAAAGACCAGCTTTAATTACTTTGGTAGCTTTATATCACAAGATGCTAAAAGTAAAGTAGAAATAAAAGAATTGCCATTGCCAAAACCAGCTTTCAAAAAATTAAACCCATTTTTACCAACAGACACACATCTATAACAACAAGGCTTAGGCTACTAAAATGTTACCTCTGGTCAATCTTGCTGTATGTTTCCAAAAAATGGACTATAACACCAGATCTCCAAAGAAACTTAGAAGCACCAGAAATGTGGTTTCTTAGAAGCATGCTGAAAATATCATATAGAGATAGGATAACTAATGAGACAGTACTCTAATGTGCCCATTCAAAAAGATCTTTAATGAGAACATTAAATGAGAGGAAAGTTAATTTCCTGGGTAATGTCATCAGAAAGGGAGAAATAGAATACCTTACATTACAAGGCAGTAGGCCTGGGAAACACAGAAGAGGAAGGCAAAGAAGAAAATATATGGACACTGAAAGAACTAACAAATCTAAATGTGTGAGATATCATTGATGCTGCGAGGGATCGTTCGATGTGGAGAGCCATGATCGCCCAAGCATGTAATGCGCAAGGCACATGAAGAAGAAGTTAATGATTTAGATGTTGAAACTGATGGCTTCGTTAAGAAGTTTGCAGATGAGATGAAGATAGGTGGAGGAGCAGAAAGAGTTGAGGAAGGAGAGAGGCTACAGAAGGAAAATAGGAATACAGTGTTAGGAGGTGTATGGTCATGCACTTTGTTAGAAGATCATAAGACATACGAACAGAATTAGGTCATTCAGCCCATCGAGTCTCCTCCACTAAAGGAATGAAAGGGTTGAATATTTTCTAAACGGAGAGAAAATACAAAAACACTGAGGTGCAAAAAGACTTAGGAGTCCTTATGCAAAATTTCCTGAAGGTTAATTTGCAGGTTGAATCTGTGGTGAGGACAGCAAATGCAATGTTAGGATTTATTTCAGGAGGACTAGAATATAAAAATATGGATGTAATTTTGAGACTTTATAAAGCACTGGTGAGGCCTCACTTGGAGTGTTGTGAGCAGTTTGGGCCCCCTATCTGAAAAAGGATGTGCTGAAACTGAAGAGGGTTCAAAAGAGGTTCATGAAAATGATTTCAGGATTGAATAGCTTGTCGGGCAGCTGTGGAGGCCAAGCCTTTATGTATATTTAAGGGAGAAGTTGATATATTCTTGATTGGTCAGGGCATGAAGGGATATGGGGAGAAGGCAGGAGATTGGAGCTGAGAGGAAAATTGGATCAGCCAGAGTCAATGGACTAAATGGCCTAATTCTGCTCTGATATCTTCTGGTCTAATCCTGATCAAATACCAAACTACCATGAACTGATGCCTTATGTACTCAATCGACAATCCTGAGTGAGCTATGTCCCTCACCTTGGCTGCTGCTCAAACTACCCATATGCCCTACCTACAGAGAAACCGTCCTCTACAAGCCTTGCACATTTTCACTTTTTTACTTGCCCTAATTTTCTGATCTGCTATGGGTCCCACCACCACCAGACTAGTGTGACTCGTACTAGCACATCTCTCCAGGATATTGGAACCCTCCAGTTCCAGTGCAATTTGCTAATTCTCATGTACAGATGATATCTACATCCTCTTGTCCAGCTCACCTCTGCTGCAGAAGGGATCTCAAAGGTCCAAGAACCAGAAACCCTCCCACCTATACCAGCTTCTCAGCCACATCCTTCATGTGTGCTATTCTTCAATTCCAATCCTCACCAAAGTGTGGCGCTGGGTATGATTGAGAGATGACAACCCTTGAGGTCTTGATTTTTTAACCTCCGAACTCCCTATTTTCACTCTGCAGGACCTCATCCTTTTCACTACTTATGTCATTGGAGCTGCAATGCACATCACTGTCTGGCTGCACCCCTTCCTCTTGGGAATTCTCCGCAACCACTCAAGGACGTATCCTCAACCCTGGGACCAGGGACGTAACACACCACTCTGAAGACTTAGGCTATGTCCACACTAGACCGGATAAATCCATAACTGAAGCCTTTTCTCTTCGTTTTGACCCTCTGTCCACACTGAAACAGCGTTTTCCTCCCCTGAAAATGGAGCTTTTCTAAAACGCCCTCCAGAGTGTGTAAATTTGAAAACACCGATTGGGCAGAGTAGTGTGGACGGGGAAACCAGAGATTTTTAAAAACGCTGTCATGAAGTGCCGGAACAGATGGTGGCGGCAGCGTGGCATTTCATAGTCTTCTTGAACGCAACCCCCACACACAACCTAACAATTTCAGAACAGATGGCAACCAGAAGCCAGAAGAATTAAAAATGTACTCACTAAATACTTTGACCCATAACTTACTGAATAAATAAGTATACTCACTTTGCCCTGTTTTCTGTCCTTGCTGGTATGAAGGTGGTTTACCTATTTATGTAAGTATCTCTCTGACAATAGATGTGTTACAGCCTAATGCAACATTGTATGTTTTATACATTTAACAAGGTATTCTATTAATGCAACACAGTTAGTCAGTTTTTCAATGTTCGTTGTCAGCCGGGTCATACTGTCCGTGAACTCTCTGTTGGTTGCCTCCATATGTTCCAGTATTTGTTTTTTCAGTTTTAAGTCCTCCTGCACAAGAGCCAACAGCAGTTTGTCGTTTGGCAATTTCCTTTTAACTTTTTCTAGTCTGTAACTGGACAAATGCGCAGCAAGATTCGACACCAAACATGTCGCTTGTTTTCTGTAGATGTGTCCTGTGCATGCCCAGTAGGAGGAGATTTGCTCAAATACCCGTTTTAATGTGGACGGAGGTATTTTCAAAAATGCTTGGTGTGGACACCTATCGTTTTTACGTGAAACCAGCGTTTTCAAAATTATCCAGTCTAGTGTGGATGTAGCCTGACTGTCTGTCTCTGTGACTGAAGAGTTTCCTGTTATTTATGGCTACAGAGTCTCCGATCTGCCCTACTAGCGACACTACCTTGGCTGCTGCTGTCATTTATCCTGAGATCATCTCCAACCACCTCTCCCACCCATGAGTAGAGCCCTCTGATCTACTCTCTCTGCATCCACAACTGCATGGCTAGGCACAGCTCAAACACCATCTGAAAATTTGCTGAGATACAACGATTGCTGACAGAATTTCAGATGGTGACGAGGAGGTGTACAGGAGTGAATTAGATCAGCTGCCTTGAGTGGTATCACAGAAACAACCTTGCACTCAAAGTCAGTAAGACCAAGGAATTGACTGGACTTCATAAGGGGAAGCCAAGAGGACACACACGAGTCCTCATCAACAGAGCAGCAGTGGAAAAGATATGGCTCCTGGGTCTCAACAGCGTATAAATGTAATTACAAAGAAGGCATAACTGGTTGTATCGCCGTTTGGAGTGGAGGGGCCACTGCACAGGATTGGAAAAAGCTGCAGAAGTTGTAAACTCAGTCAGCCCCATCGTGAGTAATAGCCTCGTCAGCATCGAGGATACCTTCAAAATGCTATGATTGAAAAGGTGGCATCCATCATTAAGGATCTCTATTACCAAGGAGCTTCTCACGACTATTGTTAAAGAGAAGGTACAGGAGCCTGATGACACACACACAACATTTTAGTAACAGCTTCTTCCCCTCCATAGTCAGATTTCTGAATGGACAATGAACCCACATACAATACCTCACTATTTTGTTTTTTATTTTTGCTCTCTTTTTGCACAACTTATTTAATTTTTAGGTATATTTGAACAGGGCATGACTACACAGCATGTGGAGGTCAGCCAATGAGAACAGTGGGAAGAGTTTAAAAGAGAGCAAAGTTGAAAAGGTGACAGTTATTTCTTCAGCAGTTTGAAAACGGCACGACTGCGCAAGTGCATGGAGGTCGGCCAGTGAGAACAGTAGGAAAAGTTTAAAAAGGAGACAGCCTGACAGAGCGGGAAATGCTCTATAAAAGACGGTGGAAATGCTCTCCCACTGAGAGACCTGATACTTGACCAGGTTCATTTCCCAACACCAGATCAAGTACAGCCTCTCCTCTTGTAGGCTCCTTCCTCAACACACTTAAGGAACTCCACCCCATCTAAACCCCTTGATCTAGGGAGATGCCAGTCAATACTTGGGAATTTAAAATCTCCCACCATGACAACCCTGTTATTACACCTTTCCAGAATCTGTCTCCCTATCTGCTCGTCGATGTCCCTGTTACTATTGGGTGGTCTATAAAAAACACCCAGTAGAGTTATCGACCTCTTCCTTTTTCTAACTTCCACCCACAGAGACTCTGTAAACAATCTCTCCATGTCTTTCTCCTTTTCTGCAGCTGTTACACTATCTCTGATCAACAGTGCCAAGCCCCCACCTCTATTGCCTCCCTCCCTGTCCTTTCTGAAACATCTAAAGCCTGCCACTCTAAGTAACCATTCCTGATCCTGAGCCATCCAAGTCTCTGTCATGGTCACAACATCAAAGCTCTAAGTACAGATCCACGCTCTAAGCTCATCAGCTTTGTTCATGATGCTCAGTCTGAGCGTGTCCCTTCTTTATCACCTGCCTATCCTCTCACTCGCACTATCTACAAGCTTTCTCTATTTGTGAGTCAACTGCTCCTTCTTTCATCACTTCAGTTTGATTCTCCCAAGCAGTTTTTCCCTCGATTCCCAGCAGCTACTGCCTCTCTCCAGAAGCTCCTCCCTCTCTCCCCAGAAGCTCTTCCCTAGCTCTGAGACAGCATCCAACTCTCCCCAGCAGCATCCCACTCTTTCCCCAGCAGCATCCCACACTTTCCCCAGCAGCATCCCACTCTTTCCCCAGCAGCATCCCACTCTCCCCAGCAGCATCCCACTCTTTCCCCAGCAGCATCCCACTCTTTCCCCAGCAGCATCCCACTCTTTCCCCAGCAGCATCCCACTCTCCCCAGCAGCATCCCACTCTCCCCAGCAGCATCCCACTCTTTCCCCAGCAGCATCCCACTCTCCACAGCAGCATCCCACTCTTTCCCCAGCAGCATCCCACTCTTTCCCCAGCAGCATCCCACTCCCCCCAGCAGCATCCCACTCTCCCCAGCAGCATCCCACTCTTTCCCTCGCAGCATCCCACTCTCCCCAGCAGCATCCCACTCTCCCTAGCAGCATCCCACTCTCCCCAGCAGCATCCCACTCTTTCCCCAGCAGCATCCCACTCTCCCCAGCAGCATCCCACTCTCCCCAGCAGCATCCCACTCTTTCCCTCGCAGCATCCCACTCTCCCAAGCAGCATCCCACTCTCCCCAGCAGCATCCCACTCTCCCCAGCAGCATCCCACTCTCCCCAGCAGCATCCCACTCTTTCCCTCGCAGCATCCCACTCTTTCCCTCGCAGCATCCCACTCTTCCCCCAGCAGCATCCCACTCTCCACAGCAGCATCCCACTCTTTCCCTCGCAGCATCCCACTCTCCCCAGCAGCATCCCACTCTCCCCAGCAGCATCCCACTCTCCCCAGCAGCATCCCACTCTTTCCCTCGCAGCATCCCACTCTCCCAAGCAGCATCCCACTCTTTCCCTCACAGCATCCCACACTCCCCAGCAGCATCCCACTCTCCCCAGCAGCATCCCACTCTCCCCAGCAGCATCCCACTCTTTCCCTCGCAGCATCCCACTCTTTCCCTCGCAGCATCCCACTCTCCCCAGCAGCATCCCACTCCCCCCAGCAGCATCCCACTCTTTCCCTCGCAGCATCCAACTCTCCCCAGCAGCATCCCACTCTCCCCAGCAGCATCCCACTCTCCCAAACAGCATCCCACTCTACCCAGCAGCATCCCACTCTTTCCCCAGCAGCATTCCACTCTCCCCAGCAGCATCCCACTCTCCCCAGCAGCATCCCACTCTTTCCCTAGCAGCATTCCACTCTCCCCAGCAGCATCCCACTCTCCCCAGCAGCATCCCACTCTTTCCCTCGCAGCATCCCACTCTCCCCAGCAGCATCCCACTCTCCCCAGCAGCATCCCACTCTCCCGAGCAGCATCCCACTCTCCCCCAGCAGCATCCCACACTCCCCAGCAGCATCCCACACTTTCCCCAGCAGCATCCCACTCTCCCCAGCAGCATCCCACTCTCCCCAGCAGCATCCCACTCTCCCAAACAGCATCCCACTCTCCCCAGCAGCATCCCACTCTTTCCCCAGCAGCATCCCACTCTTTCCCTAGCAGCATTCCACTCTCCCCAGCAGCATCCCACTCTCCCCAGCAGCATCCCACTCTTTCCCTCGCAGCATCCCACTCTCCCCAGCAGCATCCCACTCTCCCGAGCAGCATCCCACTCTCCCGAGCAGCATCCCACTCTCCCGAGCAGCATCCCACTCTTTCCCTCGCAGCATCCCACTCTCCCCAGCAGCATCCCACTCTCCCCAGCAGCATCCCACTCTCCCCAGCAGCATCCCACTCTCCCGAGCAGCATCCCACTCTCCCGAGCAGCATCCCACTCTCCCCAGCAGCATCCCACTCTTTCCCTTGCAGCATCCCACTCTCCCCAGCAGCATCCCACTCTCCCCAGCAGCATCCCACTCTCCCCAGCAGCATCCCACTCTTTCCCTCGCAGCATCCCACTCTCCCCAGCAGCAACCCACTCTTTCCCTCGCAGCATCCCACTCTCCCCAGCAGCATCCCACTCTCCCCAGCAGCATCCCACTCTCCCCAGCAGCATCCCACTCTTTCCCTCGCAGCATCCCACTCTCCCCAGCAGCATCCCACTCTCCCGAGCAGCATCCCACTCTCCCGAGCAGCATCCCACACTCCCCAGCAGCATCCCACTCTTTCCCCAGCAGCATCCCACTCTCCCCAGCAGCATCCCACTCTCCCCAGCAGCATCCCACTCTCCCAAACAGCATCCCACTCTCCCCAGCAGCATCCCACTCTTTCCCCAGCAGCATCCCACTCTTTCCCTAGCAGCATTCCACTCTCCCCAGCAGCATCCCACTCTCCCCAGCAGCATCCCACTCTTTCCCTCGCAGCATCCCACTCTCCCCAGCAGCATCCCACTCTCCCGAGCAGCATCCCACTCTCCCCAGCAGCATCCCACTCTCCCGAGCAGCATCCCACTCTTTCCCTCGCAGCATCCCACTCTCCCCAGCAGCATCCCACTCTCCCCAGCAGCATCCCACTCTCCCGAGCAGCATCCCACTCTCCCGAGCAGCATCCCACTCTCCCCAGCAGCATCCCACTCTTTCCCTTGCAGCATCCCACTCTCCCCAGCAGCATCCCACTCTCCCCAGCAGCATCCCACTCTCCCCAGCAGCATCCCACTCTTTCCCTCGCAGCATCCCACTCTCCCCAGCAGCAACCCACTCTTTCCCTCGCAGCATCCCACTCTCCCCAGCAGCATCCCACTCTCCCCAGCAGCATCCCACTCTCCCCAGCAGCATCCCACTCTTTCCCTCGCAGCATCCCACTCTCCCCAGCAGCATCCCACTCTTTCCCTCGCAGCATCCCACTCTCCCAAGCAGCATCCCACTCTTTCCCCAGCAGCATCCCACTCTTTCCCTCACAGCATCCCACTCTCCCCAGCAGCATCCCACTCTTTCCCTCGCAGCATCCCACTCTCCCCAGCAGCATCCCACTCTTTCCCCAGCAGCATCCCACTCTTTCCCTCACAGCATCCCACTCTCCCCAGCAGCATCCCACTCTTTCCCTAGCAGCATTCCACTCTCCCAAGCAGCATCCCACTCTTTCCCCAGCAGCATCCCACTCTTTCCCTCACAGCATCCCACTCTCCCCAGCAGCATCCCACTCTTTCCCTCGCAGCATCCCACTCTTTCCCCAGCAGCATCCCACTCTTTCCCTCACAGCATCCCACTCTCCCCAGCAGCATCCCACTCTTTCCCTCGCAGCATCCCATTCTCCCCAGCAGCATCCCACTCTCCCCAGCAGCATCCCACTCTTTCCCCAGCAGCATCCCACTCTTTCCCTCACAGCATCTCTCTCCCCAGCAGCATCCCACTCTTTCCCCAGCAGCATCCCACTCTTTCCCTCGCAGCATCCCACTCTTTCCCCAGCAGCATCCCACTCTTTCCCTCACAGCATCCCACTCTCCCCAGCAGCATCCCACTCTTTCCCTCGCAGCATCCCACTCTCCCCAGCAGCAACCCACTCTTTCCCTCGCAGCATCCCACTCTCCCCAGCAGCAACCCACTCTTTCCCTCGCAGCATCCCACTCTCCCCAGCAGCATCCCACTCTTTCCCTCGCAGCATCCCACTCTCCCCAGCAGCAACCCACTCTCCCCAGCAGCAACCCACTCTCCCCAGCAGCATCCCACTTTCCCTCGCAGCATCCCACTCTTTCCCTAGCAGCATCCCACTCTTTCCCTTGCAGCATCCCACTCTTTCCCTCGCAGCATCCCACTCCTTCCCTCGTAGCATCCCACTCTCCCCAGCAGCATCCCACTCTCCCAAGCAGCATCCCACTCTTTCCCTCGTAGCATCCCACTCTCCCCAGCAGCATCCCACTCTTTCCCTCGCAGCATCCCACTCTCCCCAGCAGCATCCCACTCTTTCCCCAGCAGCATCCCACTCTTTCCCCAGCAGCATCCCACTCTTTCCCTCGCAGCATCCCACTCTTTCCCCAGCAGCATCCCACTCTCCCCAGCAGCTTTCCACTCTTTCCCTCGCAGCATCCCACTCTCCCCAGCAGCACCCCACTCTCCCCAGCAGCATCCCACTCTCCCCAGCAGCATCCCACTCTTTCCCTCGCAGCATCCCACTCTCCCCAGCAGCAACCCACTCTTTCCCTCGCAGCATCCCACTCTCCCCAGCAGCATCCCACTCTCCCCAGCAGCATCCCACTCTCCCCAGCAGCATCCCACTCTTTCCCTCGCAGCATCCCACTCTCCCCAGCAGCATCCCACTCTCCCGAGCAGCATCCCACTCTCCCGAGCAGCATCCCACACTCCCCAGCAGCATCCCACTCTTTCCCCAGCAGCATCCCACTCTTTCCCTCACAGCATCCCACTCTCCCCAGCAGCATCCCACTCTTTCCCTAGCAGCATTCCACTCTCCCAAGCAGCATCCCACTCTTTCCCCAGCAGCATCCCACTCTTTCCCTCACAGCATCCCACTCTCCCCAGCAGCATCCCACTCTTTCCCTCGCAGCATCCCACTCTTTCCCCAGCAGCATCCCACTCTTTCCCTCACAGCATCCCACTCTCCCCAGCAGCATCCCACTCTTTCCCTCGCAGCATCCCATTCTCCCCAGCAGCATCCCACTCTCCCCAGCAGCATCCCACTCTTTCCCCAGCAGCATCCCACTCTTTCCCTCACAGCATCTCTCTCCCCAGCAGCATCCCACTCTTTCCCCAGCAGCATCCCACTCTTTCCCTCGCAGCATCCCACTCTTTCCCCAGCAGCATCCCACTCTTTCCCTCACAGCATCCCACTCTCCCCAGCAGCATCCCACTCTTTCCCTCGCAGCATCCCACTCTCCCCAGCAGCAACCCACTCTTTCCCTCGCAGCATCCCACTCTCCCCAGCAGCAACCCACTCTTTCCCTCGCAGCATCCCACTCTCCCCAGCAGCATCCCACTCTTTCCCTCGCAGCATCCCACTCTCCCCAGCAGCAACCCACTCTCCCCAGCAGCAACCCACTCTCCCCAGCAGCATCCCACTTTCCCTCGCAGCATCCCACTCTTTCCCTAGCAGCATCCCACTCTTTCCCTTGCAGCATCCCACTCTTTCCCTCGCAGCATCCCACTCCTTCCCTCGTAGCATCCCACTCTCCCCAGCAGCATCCCACTCTCCCAAGCAGCATCCCACTCTTTCCCTCGTAGCATCCCACTCTCCCCAGCAGCATCCCACTCTTTCCCTCGCAGCATCCCACTCTCCCCAGCAGCATCCCACTCTTTCCCCAGCAGCATCCCACTCTTTCCCCAGCAGCATCCCACTCTTTCCCTCGCAGCATCCCACTCTTTCCCCAGCAGCATCCCACTCTCCCCAGCAGCTTTCCACTCTTTCCCTCGCAGCATCCCACTCTCCCCAGCAGCACCCCACTCTCCCCAGCAGCATCCCACTCTCCCCAGCAGCATCCCACTCTTTCCCTCGCAGCATCCCACTCTCCCCAGCAGCAACCCACTCTTTCCCTCGCAGCATCCCACTCTCCCCAGCAGCATCCCACTCTCCCCAGCAGCATCCCACTCTCCCCAGCAGCATCCCACTCTTTCCCTCGCAGCATCCCACTCTCCCCAGCAGCATCCCACTCTCCCGAGCAGCATCCCACTCTCCCGAGCAGCATCCCACACTCCCCAGCAGCATCCCACTCTTTCCCCAGCAGCATCCCACTCTCCCCAGCAGCATCCCACTCTCCCCAGCAGCATCCCACTCTCCCAAACAGCATCCCACTCTCCCCAGCAGCATCCCACTCTTTCCCCAGCAGCATCCCACTCTTTCCCTAGCAGCATTCCACTCTCCCCAGCAGCATCCCACTCTCCCCAGCAGCATCCCACTCTTTCCCTCGCAGCATCCCACTCTCCCCAGCAGCATCCCACTCTCCCGAGCAGCATCCCACTCTCCCGAGCAGCATCCCACTCTTTCCCTCGCAGCATCCCACTCTCCCCAGCAGCATCCCACTCTCCCCAGCAGCATCCCACTCTCCCGAGCAGCATCCCACTCTCCCGAGCAGCATCCCACTCTCCCCAGCAGCATCCCACTCTTTCCCTTGCAGCATCCCACTCTCCCCAGCAGCATCCCACTCTCCCCAGCAGCATCCCACTCTCCCCAGCAGCATCCCACTCTTTCCCTCGCAGCATCCCACTCTCCCCAGCAGCAACCCACTCTTTCCCTCGCAGCATCCCACTCTCCCCAGCAGCATCCCACTCTCCCCAGCAGCATCCCACTCTCCCCAGCAGCATCCCACTCTTTCCCTCGCAGCATCCCACTCTCCCCAGCAGCATCCCACTCTTTCCCTCGCAGCATCCCACTCTCCCAAGCAGCATCCCACTCTTTCCCCAGCAGCATCCCACTCTTTCCCTCACAGCATCCCACTCTCCCCAGCAGCATCCCACTCTTTCCCTCGCAGCATCCCACTCTCCCCAGCAGCATCCCACTCTTTCCCCAGCAGCATCCCACTCTTTCCCTCACAGCATCCCACTCTCCCCAGCAGCATCCCACTCTTTCCCTAGCAGCATTCCACTCTCCCAAGCAGCATCCCACTCTTTCCCCAGCAGCATCCCACTCTTTCCCTCACAGCATCCCACTCTCCCCAGCAGCATCCCACTCTTTCCCTCGCAGCATCCCACTCTTTCCCCAGCAGCATCCCACTCTTTCCCTCACAGCATCCCACTCTCCCCAGCAGCATCCCACTCTTTCCCTCGCAGCATCCCATTCTCCCCAGCAGCATCCCACTCTCCCCAGCAGCATCCCACTCTTTCCCCAGCAGCATCCCACTCTTTCCCTCACAGCATCTCTCTCCCCAGCAGCATCCCACTCTTTCCCCAGCAGCATCCCACTCTTTCCCTCGCAGCATCCCACTCTTTCCCCAGCAGCATCCCACTCTTTCCCTCACAGCATCCCACTCTCCCCAGCAGCATCCCACTCTTTCCCTCGCAGCATCCCACTCTCCCCAGCAGCAACCCACTCTTTCCCTCGCAGCATCCCACTCTCCCCAGCAGCAACCCACTCTTTCCCTCGCAGCATCCCACTCTCCCCAGCAGCATCCCACTCTTTCCCTCGCAGCATCCCACTCTCCCCAGCAGCAACCCACTCTCCCCAGCAGCAACCCACTCTCCCCAGCAGCATCCCACTTTCCCTCGCAGCATCCCACTCTTTCCCTAGCAGCATCCCACTCTTTCCCTTGCAGCATCCCACTCTTTCCCTCGCAGCATCCCACTCCTTCCCTCGTAGCATCCCACTCTCCCCAGCAGCATCCCACTCTCCCAAGCAGCATCCCACTCTTTCCCTCGTAGCATCCCACTCTCCCCAGCAGCATCCCACTCTTTCCCTCGCAGCATCCCACTCTCCCCAGCAGCATCCCACTCTTTCCCCAGCAGCATCCCACTCTTTCCCCAGCAGCATCCCACTCTTTCCCTCGCAGCATCCCACTCTTTCCCCAGCAGCATCCCACTCTCCCCAGCAGCTTTCCACTCTTTCCCTCGCAGCATCCCACTCTCCCCAGCAGCACCCCACTCTCCCCAGCAGCATCCCACTCTCCCTCGCAGCATCCCACTCTCCCCAGCAGCACCCCACTCTCCCCAGCAGCATCCCACTCTCCCCAGCAGCATCCCACTCTCCCCAGCAGCATCCCACTCTTTCCCTCGCAGCATCCCACTCTCCCCAGCAGCATCCCACTCTTTCCCTCGCAGCATCCCACTCTCCCCAGCAGCATCCCACTCTCCCCAGCAGCATCCCACTCTCCCCAGCAGCATCCCACTCTCCCCAGCAGCATCCCACTCTCCCTCGCAGCATCCCACTCTTTCCCTCGCAGCATCCCACTCTCCCCAGCAGCATCCCACTCTTTCCCTCGCAGCATCCCACTCTCCCCAGCAGCATCCCACTCTCCCCAGCAGATTCCCACTCTTTCCCTCGCAGCATCCCACTCTTTCCCTCGCAGCATCCCACTCTCCCCAGCAGCATCCCACTCTTTCCCTCGCAGCATCCCACTCTCCCCAGCAGCATCCCACTCTCCCCAGCAGATTCCCACTCTTTCCCTCGCAGCATCCCACTCTCCCCAGCAGCATCCCACTCTTTCCCCAGCAGCATCCCACTCTTTCCCCAGCAGCATCCCACTCTTTCCCCAGCAGCATCCCACTCTCCCCAGCAGCATCCCACTCTCCCCAGCAGCATCCCACTCTCCCTCGCAGCATCCCACTCTTTCCCTCGCAGCATCCCACTCTCCCCAGCAGCATCCCACTCTTTCCCTCGCAGCATCCCACTCTCCCCAGCAGCATCCCACTCTCCCCAGCAGATTCCCACTCTTTCCCTCGCAGCATCCCACTCTCCCCAGCAGCATCCCACTCTTTCCCCAGCAGCATCCCACTCTTTCCCCAGCAGCATCCCACTCTTTCCCCAGCAGCATCCCACTCTCCCCAGCAGCATCCCACTCTTTCCCTCGCAGCATCCCACTCTTTCCCTCGCAGCATCCCACTCTCCCCAGCAGCATCCCACTCTTTCCCTTGCAGCATCCCACTCTTTCCCTCGCAGCATCCCACTCCTTCCCTCGTAGCATCCCACTCTCCCCAGCAGCATCCCACTCTCCCAAGCAGCATCCCACTCTTTCCCTCGTAGCATCCCACTCTCCCCAGCAGCATCCCACTCTTTCCCTCGCAGCATCCCACTCTTTCCCTCGCAGCATCCCACTCTTTCCCTCGCAGCATCCCACTCTCCCAAGCAGCATCCCACTCTTTCCCTCGCAGCATCTCACTCTCCCCAGCAGCATCCCACTCTCCCCAGCAGCATCCCACTCTCCCCAGCAGCATCCCACTCTCCCCAGCAGCATCCCACTCTCCCTCGCAGCATCCCACTCTTTCCCTCGCAGCATCCCACTCTCCCCAGCAGCATCCCACTCTTTCCCTCGCAGCATCCCACTCTCCCCAGCAGCATCCCACTCTCCCCAGCAGATTCCCACTCTTTCCCTCGCAGCATCCCACTCTCCCCAGCAGCATCCCACTCTTTCCCCAGCAGCATCCCACTCTTTCCCCAGCAGCATCCCACTCTTTCCCCAGCAGCATCCCACTCTCCCCAGCAGCATCCCACTCTTTCCCTCGCAGCATCCCACTCTTTCCCTCGCAGCATCCCACTCTTTCCCTCGCAGCATCCCACTCTCCCCAGCAGCATCCCACTCTTTCCCTTGCAGCATCCCACTCTTTCCCTCGCAGCATCCCACTCCTTCCCTCGTAGCATCCCACTCTCCCCAGCAGCATCCCACTCTCCCAAGCAGCATCCCACTCTTTCCCTCGTAGCATCCCACTCTCCCCAGCAGCATCCCACTCTTTCCCTCGCAGCATCCCACTCTTTCCCTCGCAGCATCCCACTCTTTCCCTCGCAGCATCCCACTCTCCCAAGCAGCATCCCACTCTTTCCCTCGCAGCATCTCACTCTCCCCAGCAGCATCCCACTCTCCCAAGCAGCATCCCACTCTTTCCCTCGCAGCATCCCACTCTCCCAAGCAGCATCCCACTCTTTCCCTAGCAGCATCCCACTCTCCCCAGCAGCATCCCACTCTCCCCAGCAGCATCCCACTCTTTCCCTCGCAGCATCCCACTCTCCCAAGCAGCATCCCACTCTTTCCCTCGCAGCATCCCACTCTCCCCAGCAGCATCCCACTCTCCCAAGCAGCATCCCACTCTCCCCAGCAGATTCCCACTCTCTCCAGCAGATTCCCACTCTCCCCAGCAGCAACGCACTCTCCCCAGCAGATTCCCACTCTCCCCAGCAGATTCCCACTCTCCCCAGCAGCATCCCACTCCTTCCCCAGCAACATTCACTGATGGAACCATGTTCAGCAAAAACTGATCATCAGTAGTTGGTAAAATAAAAGGAATAAAAAAATTATGTTACAAACAAAGTAATCTTGATTTCTGTGCTTTCTGGCAAAACTTTCTAAAATATCCATCTGAAAGAGCCCTTGGAGAATTAATTAGAGCGAGTTACAAAGAATTTGTTCAGCTTCAACAGCAGGATGCTGCCTGAAAGAAAATCCTAACAGCCCATGGCCACCTTGGGAGCCGTGAGTGGGGAGGAAGGAGGGGTGCAAGTGGAACCAGAGCAGTAATGGGCTGCCAGGGGCATGTTGAGGGAGTACGTACTTGGAATAGTTGAAGAGCCGACTGTCCCACAGGCTGTGAGTGCCCCGGTTCCCTGTATGGAAGAAGCAGGAATCAGTGCCGTCAAAAAGGTTCAGCCCGTCCTCTGTGTTTGTCGATGCATGGCTGTGGACAATGTCAAGGAGCACCAGCAATCCCATCGAGTGCGCTGTGTCAACCAGCAGCTTCAGCTCATCTGGAGTCCCGTAGCGGCTGGACATGCACACAATACAGTAATACACTGTTAGCTTTCCCTTCTCATCTTCTGTGTTCTTGCTTGAAACTACTGAGCTGCAAATGCTCTCTGGGCCTTTACATCAATTTCTGCACAAATAGCCTTTGTCATCTTTTATTTTTGTTGTTGTTGAGGAAAATCAAAACAGAATAACTAGTGAGTGTAGTGAGTGAGTGTGGGAATGCTGGATAGAGAGAGCGAGAGAGAGAAAGAGAGAGGGAGGGAGGGAGGGAGAGAGAAAGGGGGGAGAGAGGGGGGAGAGAGGGGGAGGAGAGAGAGGGAGAGGGAGAGAGGGAAAAAGAGAGAGTTGGGGGAGAGGGTTGTGGGAGACCGGGAAAGGGGAGAGAGGGGGAAAAAGGGAGGGAGAAAGCGGGGAGAGAGGGACAGAGAGAAAGAGATAGAATAAGGGAAGAGGGGGAGAGGGGGGAAAGGGGAGAGAGTGGTTGGGAGAGGGACGAGGGAGAGAAGGGGAGAGTGAGAGCAGAAGAGGGAGAGAGAGAAAGAGAGAGAGTGAGATGGTGAGAGGGAGAGAAGGTGGGGGGGAGAGAGAGTAGGAGAGTGAGGGAGAGAGGGGGAGGGAGAGGGGGAAGACAGGAGAATGGGGATGAGTGTGGGTTCAGATGGGGAGAGAGAGGGAGAGAGGGCAGAGAGGGGCGAGAGGGGGAGAGGGGGAGAGGGAGAGAGGGCGTAGGAGATGGAGGGAGTGGGGAGTGGGAAAGGGGGAGGGAGTGGGGAGTGGGAAAGGGGGAGGCAGCAGGGAGTGGGAAAGGGGAGGCAGTGGGGAGAGATTGGGGTGGGAGAGGGGAGCGAGCGAGTGAAAAGTCACATAGAGGGGGTTAGGGAAATGCAGGAAGGGATAGAATGGAGAAGCAGAGTGGTTTGGGAGAAAAGGGAAGTGGAAACAGAGGGAAGAGTAGGGTTAGGGCCAGAAGAGAATGTGTGGGATGAGGAGAGCAAGAGTTGTTTGAGAGAGACATGGAGAATTGGAGGGGTGCGTGTGGAGGGGTGGATGTGGGGAGGAGGTTTGGAGGGGTGGGTGTGGGGTGGGGGTGTGTGGTGGGGTGGGTGTGGGGAGGAGGGGTGGGTGTGGGGAGGAGGTGTGGAGGGGTGTGTGTGGTGGGGTGGGTGTGGGGAGGTTTTTAGGGGTGGGTCTAGGGTGGAGGTTTGGAGGGGTGGGTCTGGGGTGGAGGTTTGGAGGGGTGGGTCTGGGGTGGAGGTTTGGAGGGGTGGGTATGGGGAGGAGGTGTGGAGGGGTGGGTGTGTGCGGGGAGGGTGGGGTGCAGGGAGGAGGTTTGAAGGGATGGGTGCGGGGAGGTGTGGAGGGCGTTTTGAGGGGTGGGCTCTCTCCTACACAGTTCTTTATTCCCCAGCCTCCCCCTTTCCCCTTGCTGCCTCTGATCAGCCGTGTTCCCTCCAGCTGCTTTGCCCCTCACTCCAGCAGGATGCATTTGAGCGGAAGAATGTGGGGAAACCCCTCTGTGTGTTGTACCTGGATGCAGCAAAGAAACTGGTCACTTGATATCCAAAGCTAGCATAGTAGGCGTGTTCCATGATGGCCATTAGCTGGATACAGTTGTAACCTGCAGGGGGACAAGATCACTCTCTGTGGCCAAACGTCTCTGACACCAGCCTGTACAACACCACCCCTCACTCTGGTACAAAAGTCTTCTCTCCCACCTCACAGACCACCATTGGCAGGGATAGCTATTCAGCACAACCACCTTGTGTTGGCCCAGCTGATCCCAGCACCCCTGCCCTGGGAACCCCAGCCCAACAGCAGCACATGTGCTCTGATGATCCTCTGTACCCACTCGTGTGCCACACCCACAGTTGGTGACGTTCCCATGGGGGGGGGGGCAGCGATCCCACATTGGGGGTGAGGTCACACACAGGATGACAATTCCACAGAAAGGTTCGCTCAGACAGGGTTGACAATCCTACAGCAAGTGAGGTCACAAAGAGGGTGACGATCCCACAGTGAGTGACGTCCTGCAAGGTGTGAGACTCCTACACAGGTTGACACCCTTATAGAGAGTGTCACCCAACAGGAGGTGACTCTCCTACAGAGGCTGAAACCCTTGCAGGGGTGACATCCTAATGGAGGTGCCTCTCTTACAGGGGTTGCCACTACTACAGGGGTTGATGCTCCTACAGGGGTTACAGTGGTACAGGTGCTGATACTTGTACGGGGGTGACATCCTACAGGGATGATGGTTGTACAGGGGCTGATACTCATACAGGGGGTGACACTCCAACATGAGGTGAAGCTCCTATAGAAGGTGACAGTCCTACAGGGGGTTATTGTTCTACACGAGGGTGATGCTTCTACAGGGGGGGGGGGGGGGGAGGATGATGCTCCTTCAGAGGGTGACACTCCTACAAGGGGTGACACTACAACATGTGGTAACACTCCGACAGGTAGTGACGCTTGTACAGGGAGGAACACTCCAACAGGACATTCTTGGTAGATCAGGAGCCCAAAACTGTTCACAATACTCAAGGTGAGGCCTCACCAGTGCCTTAAAAAGCCTCAGCGTCAAATGCCTACTCTTGTATTCTAGACTTCTTGAAATGAATGCTAACATGGCATTTGCCTTCCTCACCACCGACTCTACCTGCAGGCTAACCTTCAGGGTGCACTGCACAAGGACTGTCAAGCTGCTTGGGATCTCAGATTTTTGGATTTTCTCCCCATTTAGAAAATAGTCTACAGATTTACTTCTACTGCCAAAGCGCATGCCCATGCATTTTCCAACATTATATTTCATTTGCCAATCTCTTGTCCATTCTCCTAATCTGTCTAAGACCTTCTGTATCCTACCCATTTCCTCAAAAGTACCTGCTCCTCTACCAATCTTCATATCATTTGCAAACTTGGCAACAAAGCCATCTATTCCATCATCTGAATCACTGATTACAGAATAAAAAAGCAGTCCCAACACCGACCTCTGTGAAACACTACTAGTCACTGGCAGCCAACCAGACGAGGATCCTTGAGGCTGAATTTGGAGTATTGTGTGCAGTTTTGGTCACTGAATTACAGGAAGGATATTAATAAGGTTGAAAGAGTGCAGAGAAGGTTTACTAGGATGTTGCCGAGACTTAAGAAACTGAGTTATAGAAGAAGGTTGAATAGGTTAGGACTTTATTCCCTGGAGCGTAGAAGAATGAGGGGAGATTTGATAGAGGTATATAAAATTATGATGGGTATAGATAGACTGAATGCAAGCGGGCTTTTTCCACTGAGGCCAGGGGAGACACAGTTGTACTATTTTACTATTTGAGTATTTCTTCATTTTTGGAATACACATGTCCTGCACCTTCCTAATTTTTCCTAGAAACTCATGCCATTGTTGCTCCGCTATTAATCCTGCCAGTATCTCTTCCCAAGTTACTTTGGCCAACTCCTCTCTCATACCATTGTAATTCCCTTTACTTCACTGAAATACTGCTATATCAGACTCTACTTTATCCTAATCAAATTTCAAGTTGAACTTAATCATATTGTTATCATCGGCTCCTAAGGGTTCTTCTACCTTAAGCTCCCTAATCATCTCCTGTTCATAACACCCAATTCAGTATAGCTTGTAGGTTCAATGATAAACTGCTCTAAAAGTAAAAACATTTTATAGGCATTCAACATACTCACTCTCTTGGGATCTATTTCCAACCTTATTTTCCCAATCGGGCCTGCATGTTGAAATCTCCCCTGACAATCATAACATTGCCCTTTAGACACGCCTTTTTGATTTCCTGTTGTAATCTGTGGTCCACAATCCAACCACTGTTGTTAGATCTGTATATATCTGCCATCAACATCCTTTTACCCCTGCAGTTTCTTAAATCAACTCACAAGCATTCAACATCTTCCGATCCTATGTCACATCCTTTTACTGATTTGATGCTATTCATTACCAGCAGAGCCACACCACCCCCTCTGCCTACCTTCCTATCCCTCCGATATAACGTGTAACCTTAGATATTCAACTCCCAATTACAATCATCTTTCAGCCTCAATTCAGTGTTGACACAAAATCATACCTGACAATCTCCAATAGTGCAACAAGATTATTCACCTTATTTCTTATACTCTGTGCATTGAGATCTACTGTAACACTTTGAATGCTGCACTTGTTATCCTTCTTGATCCTGCATCCCTAATGCACTGATACTCACCCTGCTGGCTGCAATTATATCTCTTACTATCTCTTTTTTCTGTTAGTCCTGACAAAGGGTCTTGACCCAAAACATCGACTGTACACCTTCCTATAGATGCTGCCTGGCCTGCTGCGTTCCACCAGCATCTTGTGTATATTACCTGAATTTCCAGCATCTGCAGATTTTCTTGTGTTTACCTCTCTCATACCACTGTCATTTCCCTTACTCCACTGAAATAGATATAGAAACCCAGAAACGTAGAAAACCTACAGCACAATACAGGCCTTCAGCCCACAAAGCTGTGCTGAACATGTCCCTACCTTAGAAATTACTAGGCTTACCTATAGCCCTCTATTCTTCCAAGCTCCATGTACCTATCCAAAAGTCTCTTAAAAGACCCTATCATATTCGCCTCCATCACTGTTGCAGGCAGCCCATACCACACACTCACCCCTCTCTGAGTTAAAAAACTTACCATAGAACCATAGAACACTACAGCCCAGTACAGGCCCTTCAGCTCTGAATGTTGTGCTGACCCATATAATCCTTAAAAAAAAAAGTACTAAACCCGCACTACCCCAGAACCCTCCATTTTTCTTTCATCCATGTGCCTGTCCAAGAGGCTCTTAAATACCCCTAATGTTTCAGCCTCCACCAACATCCCTGGCAAGTCATTCCAGGCACTCACAACCCTCTGTGTAAAAAACTTACCCCTGATGTCTCCCCTAAACTTCCCTCCCTTAATTTTGTACATATGCCCTCTGGTGTTTGCTATTGGTGCCCTGGGAAACAGGTACTGGCTATCCACCCTATCTATGCCTCTCATAATCTTGTAGACCTCTATCAAGTCCCTTCTCATCCTTCTATGCTCCAAAGAGAAAAGTCCCAGCTCTGCTAACCTTGCTTCATATGACTTGTACTCCAAACCATGCAACATCCTGGTAAATCTCCTCTGCACCCTCTCCATAGCTTCCACATCGTTCCTATAAAGAGGTGACCAGAATTGAACACAATACTCTAAGTGCGGTCTCACCAGAGATTTGTAGAGTTGCAACATGACCTCTCTACTCTTGAACTCAATCCCCCTGTTAATGAAGCCTAGCATCCCACAGGCCTTCTTAACTACCCTATCAACCTGTGCAGCAACCTTGAGGGATGCATGGATTTGAACCCCAATGTCCCTTTGTTCATCCACACTCTTAAGTAACTGACCATTAATCTTGTACTCAGTCTTCTGGTTTGTCCTTCCAAAATGCATCACCTCACACTTATCCGGATTGAACTCCATCTGCCATTTTTCTGCCCAACTCTGCAGCCTGTCTATATCCTCTTGTAACCTTCGACAACCTACAGCTCCATCCACAACTCCTCCAATCTTCATGTCATCTACAAACTTACACACCCATCCTTCTGCCTCTACATCCAGGTCATTTATAAAAATCACAAAATAGCAGGGGCCCCAGGACAGATCCCTGCGGCACTCCACTAGTCACTGACCTCCAGACAGAATACTTTCCTTCCACAACTACCCTCTGCTTTCTTCCTTTAAGCCAATTTTTTATCCAAAAAGCCAAGGTTCCACTTATCCCATGCCTCATGACTTTCTGGATGAGTCTCTCATGAGCAACCTTGTCAAATGCTTTGCTAAAGTCCATGTAGACCACATCCACTGCCCTACCCTCATCAATTTCTTTTGTTACCTCTTCAAAAAACTCAATCAGGCTCATGAGGCATGATCTTCCTTTCACAAAGCCATGTTGACTATCAATGAGTAGACTGTACTTCTCCAAATGCTCGTAGATCCTATCCTTAAGAGTCCTTTCCAGTAGTTTGCATACCACCAGCGTAAGACTCACTGGTCTATAGTTCCCAGGTTTCTCCCTATTACCTTTTTTAAACAAGGGAACTACATTTGCCATTCTCCAGTCCTCCGGCATTTCCCCTGCAGCCAAAGAGAATTCAAAGATCATAGCTAATGCTCCTGCGATCTCTTCTGTCAATTCCCACAACAACATGGGGTGTATCATATCCGGGCCTGGGGATTTATCAATCTTAATGTTTTTAAGAAGATCCAGCACTTCTTCCTTAATATCCACATTGTCCAGCACGCAGGCCCACTCTACTTCGACCTCATCCTGATCAAGATACTTCTCACTTGTGAATACTGAAGCAAAGTATTTATTTAGGACCTTCCCAACATCCGCTTCCAGGCACATGTTGCCCTCTTTATCCTTTAGTGGTCTCACCTTTGTTCTCGTCATCCTCCTATTCTTCACATACACATAGAACGCCTTAGGATTCTCCTTAATCCTACATGCCAAGGCCTTCTCATGCCCCCTTTGAGCTCTCCTTTCTTTAGCTCCTTCCTGGCTACCCTATATTTCTCATAAGCCCCTCCTACTTCCTGCTTCTTATATCTAACATATGCTTCATTTTTCCTCTTGATGAGTTGCCTCATGTGTTTCATCAGCCACGGTTCCCTTTTCCTACCATTTTTTCCTTACCTCAGTGGGAAAAACCTATCCTGAACCCAGCTCAAGTAGTCCCTAAACTTCTCCCACATTACTTCTGTGCCTTCCCCTTTGAACATCTGTTTCCAATTTACTCTCACTAGTTCCTGCCTCATCCCTTCAAAGTTAACCCTTCCCCCAGACATCTGATGTTACCCCTGACATCTCCTCTGTAGCTACTCCCCAGCACCTTAAACCTGTGCCCTCTTGTGACAACCATTTCAGCCCTGGGAAAAAGCTTATGACTATCCATGTGATCAATGCCTCTCGTCATCTTATGCACGTCTATCAGGGCACCTCTCATCCTCCCACAAAAATACAACTGCAGATGCTGTGGATCAAAGAGTATGTACAGAACGCTGGAAGAACTCAGCAGGTCAGGCAGCATCTGTGAAAAAAGAGTAGCCAACGTTTCTGGCCGAGACCCTTCATCAGGACCCTTCCTGATGAAGGGTCTCGGCCCAAAACATTGGTTACTCTTTTCTCACAGATGCTGCCCGACCTGCTGAGTTCTTCCAGCATCGTGTACGTATCCTTCACCTCTCATCCTCCGTCGCTCCAAGGAGAAAAGGCTGAGTTCACTCAACATATTCTCATAAGGTATGCTCCCCAATCCAGGCAACATCTTGTAAATCTCCTCTGTACCCTTTCTATGGCTTCCACATCCTTCCTGTAGTGAGGTGACCAGAACTGATCACAGTACACCAAGTGGGATATGACCAGGGTCCCATATAGCTGCAACATTACCTCCCAGCTCCTAAATTCAATTCCATGATTAATGAAGGCCAATACACTGTATGCCTTCTTAACCAGAGAGTCAACCTACATAGCTGCTTTGAGCGTCCTATGGACTTGGACCCCAAGAACCCTCCGATTCTCCAGACTGCCAAGGGTCTTACCATTAATGCTATATTCTGCTATCATATTTGACCTACCAAAATGAACCACCTCACACTTATCTGGGTTGAACTCCATCTGCCACTTCTCAGCCCAATTTTGCATCCTATCAACGTTCTGCTGTAACCTCTGACAGCCCTCCACACTATCCACAACACCTCCAACATTTGAGTCATCAGCAAATTTACTAACTCATCCCTCCACTTCCTCATCCAGGTCATTTATAAAAATCATGAAGAGTAAGGGTCCCAGAACAGATCCCTGAGGCCGACCACTGGTCACAGACCTCAATGCAGAATACGACCCATCTGCAACATCTGTCCGAGTGCCTCCTATCCGTTTCTGTCCGAGTGTCTCCTATCCCTGTCCCTGTCCGAATGACTCCTACCCCTGTCCCTGTCCAAGTGTCTCCTATCTCTGTCCCTGTCCGAGTGTCTCCTATCCCAGTCCCTGTCCGAGTGTCTCCAAACCCTGTCCCTGTCCGAGTGTCTCCTATCCCTGTCCCTGTCCGAGTGTCTCCTATCCCTGTCCCTGTCCGAGTGTCTCCTATCCCTGTCCCTGTCCGAGTGTCTCCTATCCCTGTCCCTGTCCGAGTGTCTCCTATCCCTGTCCCTGTCCGAGTGTCTCCAATCCCTCTCTCTGTCCGAGTGTCTCCAATCCCTGTCCCTGTCCGAGTGTCTCCTATCCCTGTCCGAGTGTCTCCTATCCTTGTCCGAGTGTCTCCTATCCCTGTCCCTATCCGAGTGTCTCCTATCCCAGTCCCTGTCCGAGTGTCTCCAATCCCTGTCCCTGTCCGAGTGTCTCCAATCCCTGTCCCTGTCCGAGTGTCTCCTATCCCTGTCCGAGTGTCTCCTATCCCTGTCCGAGTGTCTCCTATCCCTGTCCCTATCCGAGTGTCTCCTATCCCAGTCCCTGTCCGAGTGTCTCCAATCCCTGTTCCTTTCCGAGTGTCTCCAATCCCTGTTCCTTTCCGAGTGTCTCCTACCCTGTCCCTGTCTGAGAGTCTCCTATCCCTGTCTCTGTCTGAGTGTCTCCTATCCCTGTTCCTGTCTGAGTGTTTCCCACCCTGTTCCTGTCCGAGTGTCTCCAATCCCTGTTCCTTTCCGAGTGACTCCTACCCTGTCCCTGTCTGAGAGTCTCCTAACCCTGTCCCTGTCCTAGTGTCTCCTATTCCTGTTCCTGTCCGAGTGTCTCCTATCCTTGTCCCTGTCCTCGTGCCTCCTATCCCAGTCTCTGTCCAAGTGCCTCCTATCCCAGTCCCTGTCTGAGTGTCTCCTATCCTTGTCCCTGTCCGAGTGTCTCCTATCCCTGTCCCTGTCCAAGTGTCTCCTATCCCTGTCCCTGTCTGAGTGTCTCCTATCCCTGTTCCTGTCCGAGTGTCTCCTATCCCTGTCCCTGTCCTAGTGTCTCCTATCCCTGTCCCTGTCTGAGTGTCTCCTATCCCTGTCCCTGTCCGAGTGTCTCCTATCCCTGTCCCTGTCCTAGTGTCTCCTATCCCTGTCCCTGTCTGAGTGTCTCCTATCCCTGTTCCTGTCCGGGTACCTCCTATCCCTGTCCCTGTCCGAGTGTCTCCTATCCCTGTCCCTGTCCGAGTGTCTCCTATCCCTGTCCCTGTCCTAGTGTCTCCTATCCCTGTCCCTGTCCTAGTGTCTCCTATCCCTGTCCCTGTCTGAGTGTCTCCTATCCCTGTCCCCGTCCGAGTGCCTCCAATCCCTATCCCTGTCCGAGTGTCTCCTTTCCCTGTTCCTGTCCGAGTGTCTCCTATCCTTGTCCCTGTCCGAGTGTCTCTTATCCCTGTCCCCGTCCGAGTGTCTCCTATCCTTGTCCCTGTCTGGGTGTCTCCTATCCCTGTCTCTGTCCGAGTGTCTCCTATGCCTGTCTCTGTCCGTGTGTCTCCTACCCCGTCCCTGTCCGAGTGCCTCCTTTCCCTGTCCCTGTCCGAGCGTCTCCAATCCCTGTCCCTGTCCGAGTGTCTCCTATCCCTGTCCAAGTATCTCCTATCCCAGTCTCTGTCCAAGTGTCTCCTATGCCTGTCTCTGTCCGTGTGTCTCCTACCCTGTCCCTGTCCGAGCGTCTCCTATCCTTGTCCCCGTCCGAGTGTCTCCTATCCTTGTCCTTGTCTGGGTGTCTCCTATCCCTGTCTCTGTCCGAGTGTCTCCTATCCCTATCAAGTATCTCCTATCCCAGTCCCTGTCCGAGTGTCTCCTATCCCTGTCACTGTCCGAGTGTCTCCAATCCCTGTCCCTGTCCGAGTGTCTCCTATCCCTGTCCCTGTCCGAGTGTCTCCTACCCCGTCCCTGTCAAAGTGCCTCCTATCCCTGTTCCTGTCTGAGTGTCTCCTATCCCTGTCCCTGTCCGAGTGTCTCCAATCCCTGTCCCTGTCCGAGTGTCTCCAATCCCTGTCCCTGTCCGAGTGTCTCCAATCCCTATCCCTGTCCGAGTGTCTCCAATGCCTGTCCCTGTCCGAGTGTCTCCTATCCCTGTTCCTGTCCGAGTGTCCCCTTTCCCTGTCCCTGTCCGAGTGCCCTCTATCCCTGTCCCTGCCCGAGTGTCTCCAATCCCTGTCCCTGTCCGAGTGTCTCCTATCCCTGTCCCTGTCCGAGCGTCTCCAATCCCTGTCCCTGTCCGAGTGTCTCCTATCCCTGTCCCTGTCCGAGTGTCTCCAATCCCTGTCCCTGTCCGAGTGTCTCCAATCCCTGTCCCTGTCCGAGTGTCTCCAATCCCTGTCCCTGTCCGAGTGTCTCCAATCCCTATCCCTGTCCGAGTGTCTCCAATGCCTGTCCCTGTCCGAGTGTCTCCTATCCCTGTTCCTGTCCGAGTGTCCCCTTTCCCTGTCCCTGTCCGAGTGTCTCCAATCCCTGTCCCTGTCCGAGTGTCTCCTATCCCTGTCCCTGTCCGAGCGTCTCCAATCCCTGTCCCTGTCCGAGTGTCTCCTATCCCTGTCCCTGTCCGAGTGTCTCCAATCCCTGTCCCTGTCCGAGTGTCTCCAATCCCTCTCTCTGTCCGAGTGTCTCCAATCCCTCTCTCTGTCCGGGTGTCTCCAATCCCTGTCCCTGTCCGAGTGTCTCCTATCCCTGTTCCTGTCCGAGTGTCTCCTATCCCTGTTCCCGTCCGAGTGCCTCCTATCCCTGTCCCCGTCCGAGTGTCTCGTATCCCTGTTCACGTCCGAGTGTCTCCTATCTCTGTTCCTGTCCGAGTGTCTCCTATCCCTGTCTCTGTCCGCGTGTCTCCTACCCCGTCCCTGTCCGAGTGTCTCCTATCTCTGTTCCTATCCGAGTTTCTCTATCCCTGTCCCTGTACATGTACCTGTTCTTTAAAAGGAGATTTAGGACTTTGTCTAACAGCCAGGCCAGAGAGTGGCTGCTTGCTTTGTGTTCAAATCCAAGCGATAATCTGTCCAACACTGATTTCCCAAAACAAACAGGTGTTAGTTAGAATGAGAAAAGGAGCCCCTTGTCAGTCAGAGAATGGTGAGAGCAGCTGTGCCATCAAATACACACTTCTTTGGTTTTCCATCGAAATCTGATGATGATGTCCACTCCTTTAACGGTGAGATCTGTGATGACTATTTAATCCTGTACTGGACTCACAAGCTCTACTGCAGGTGGGACATGTACAAATGTTTGTATATGTGGTAGTGGTGGTAATGATGGCAATCACGGCTGCATTTCTCCTAGATCTTCTGCTGTCGGCTGGTTGTTCTTTCCATCTCCAGAATACGAACTCCATCCCTACACAGCTGTCGCCAAGTGATATGGTCAGCAGCAACATCCTCCAGGTCCTCGGGTCTGATCTTGCACTTCCTTATAGCGTTCTTCATCTGATCCTTGTAGCGCTTCTTCGGCCCTCCAGCTGAGTGTCGACCATGATGTAGCTGGCTGTATAACACTCTGCGGGGTAGCCGACATGGGGGCATCCTTATCACGTGCCCCAAGCACTGTGGCTGACACTGGTTAATCATGGCCTCAATTGGTCAGTTGGTCTTTACAAGTATTTCAGTTGGTCTTTACAAGTATTTCAGTGTGAGACACAGGTTCACGCCAGGTAATTCCCAGGATGCGCTGAAGGCAGCTTATGTGGAAGCGCTTCAAGGACTTGACGTGACGGCTGTAGGTTACCCAAGCTTCACAGCCATAAAGGAGACAGGGACAGGGATAGAGAAACTCGGACAGGAACAGGGGTAGAAGACACTCGGACAGAGACAGGGATTGGAGACACTCAGACAGAGACAGGGATAAGAGACACTCGGACAGAAACAGGTATAGGAGACACTCGGACAGGGACAGGGATAGGAGACACTCGGACAGGAACAGGGATTGGAGACACTCGGACAGAGACAGGGATTGGAGACACTCGGACAGAGACAGGGATAGGAGACACTTGGACGGGGACAAGGATAGGAGGCACTCGGACGGGGACAGGGATAGGAGGCACTCGGACAGGGACAGGGATTGGAGACACTCGGACAGGAACAGGGATTGGAGACACTCCGACAGGGACTGGGATTGGAGACACTCCGACAGGGACTGGGATTGGAGACACTCCGACAGAGATAGAGATAGGAGACACTCGGACAGGAACAGGGATTGGAGACACTCGGACAGGGACAGGGATTGGAGACACCCGGACAGGGACTGGGATTGGAGACACTCGGACAGGGACAAGGATAGGAGACACTCGGACGTGAACAGGGATAGGAGACACTCGGACGGGGACAGTGATAGGAGGCACTCGGACGGGAACAGGGATTGGAGACACTCGGACGGGAACAGGGATTGGAGACACTCGGAGAGAGATAGGGATTGGAGACACTCGGACAGGGACAGGGATAGGAGACACTCGGACGTGAACAGGGATAGGAGACACTCGGACAGGGACAGGGATAGGAGACACTCAGACGTGAACAGGGATTGGAGACACTCGGACAGAGACAGGGATAGGAGACACTCGGACAGGGACAGGGAAAGGAGACACTTGGACAGGAACAGGGATTGGAGACACTCAGACAGGGACAGGGATATGAGACACTCGGACAGAGACAGGAATAGGAGACACTCGGATAGAGACAGGAATAGGGGACAGAGACAGGGATAAGAGACACTCGGACAGGGACTGGGTAGGAGATACTCGGACAGAGACAGGGATTGGAGACACTTGGACAGAGACAGGGACAGGAGACACTCGGACAGAGACAGGGATTGGAGGCACTCGGACAGAGACAGGGATAAGAGACACTCAGACAGGGATACGAGACACTCGGACAGGGACTGGGTAGGAGATACTCGGACAGAGACAGGGATTGGAGACACTCGGAAAGACGGATAGGAGACACTCGGACAGGCAGGCATAGGAGACACTCGGACAGGAATAGGGTAGGAGACACTCGGACAGGAACACACAATTACAGACACAGACACACATACAGAAACACACAGATACACACTCACTCACATATACACACACACACAGACACACACACACACACACACATACAGACACGCATACCCAGGGACTCTGAAAATGGCCTCCCCGGTTCTAGATCTCACCAGCACTCAGCATCACCCTGTCAACCCCTCGAGATGTTCGACATTTCAATCACATGACCTCCTATTCTTCCAAATTTATTGACACAGGTCCAATCTGCTCAGACGTTCTCCAGAAGTCAACATCACCATCAAGGGAAACATTCTGGTGAGCCTGGCTTTCCATGACGCAGTACTCCACATGTACCAGCTCGGAAAATAACCTGTAAAAATTCTTCTCCCTGGGATAAACTGCTCCGGAGGACTTGGTGAATTACAGATGACCAATAGTCAGATAAGCTTGCCCTGGGTCAGTCCATAGAAGTTCAGACCGTTCCCCCCCACCCATGTCAGTCAACTCCATCTGCCAGTTCTGAATGTCCTTTGGCTTCATGTGTACACCCTGCATCTCCAGAGATGCTGCCCAACTTGCTGAGAGCTCCTAGCACTGCTGGCATTTCATTACTAAAGACTTTGTCCTGGATACACTCGCGTGCTTGTACAAGCCTGCAGGCAATGCCAAGGTTCTGAAGGGAAATGCTAGTGTGGGGAAGGTTCCAGATTGCTGTGATCGGGGGTCTCACACTACAGGTAGTTATGTAGCCAGAACACCAAGGAGCACCTTTGGGATTATGGTGCATTCATGATTTACACAATCAAAGGCAAAACAATAGGAATGATTGCAAATGGCAATCCAGACAAAAACATTTTACCTTCATCCAATAGCTCTATAAATTTAAAACAAATATAACGTATTTTGCTTTGTTCAAAACAGACTTTATCGCAATTCCAAACCTACAGTAATTGCTCTGCAAACTATAGATTTTTTATTCCAATCCAACAAAAGTATTCATAAAAATCTTTTATGTAGTTGCCAAGCAATCTATCAGGACAGTATATTATCTGTGGGAAGGTATGAAGATGAGTGTGATTGTCTGATTAATGAGGAACTTCATTATGTTGAACCATATGCTTATGCACTAATTTCAAATAAATACAGCAATTGTCCAGATGCACACCAATTAAACCACAAGGATATCACCGTTGTTGTAAAATGTGGAAGTTGAAGGATGTAACCAGCAATAAACACCTCAGCCACTTTGGTTTTTGCTCATGGATCTTGCAGGAAGCACATTTCCACTTTTTGACAGACATACACCAGCAAGTACTGTCAATGTGTTCATCTCCGTGTCAGCACACTCGTGTTTCATTCTGATCCCAAGCCACAAAATAGATGGGGTTTGATTATGTATTGTATTGAACTGCTGCTGCTAAGTTAACAAATTTCATGTCACATGCCATTGATAATAAACCTGATTTTGATTCTGATCAGCCTGGTAATTGGGGACGGTGGGGTCTGACTACATGAAACAGAGGGGAAGAAGCAGTTCCTGAATTGCTGAGTGTGTGCCTTCAGGCTTCTGTATCTCCTACTTGCTGGTCACAGTGAGAAAAGGGCATGCCGTGGGGGCTGGAGGTCCTTAATAATGGATGCTGCCTTTCTGAGACACTGTTCCCTGAAGATGTCCTAGGTACTTTGTAGGCTAGTACCCAAGATGGAGCTGACTAGATTTACAAACTGCTGCAGCTTTTTTTTGGTCCTGTGCAGTAGCCCCTCCATACCAGACAGTGATGCAGCCTGTCAGCATGGTACAACTATATAAGTTTTTGAGTGTTTTTGTTGACTTACCAAATCTCTTCAAACTCCTAATGATTTATAGTCGCTGTCATGCCTTCTTTATAGATGCATCGATATGTTGGGACCAGGTTAGATCCTCAGGGATCTTGACACCCAGGAACTCGAAACTGCTTACTCTCTCCACTTCTGAACCTTCTATGAGGATTGGTATGTGTTCCCTCGTCTTACCCTTCCTGAAGTGCACAATCAGCTCTTTCATCTTACTGACACTGCGTGCAAGGTTGTTGTTGCGACACCACTCCACTAGCTGGCATATCTTGCTCCCGCGCACCCTCTCATCTCCACCTGAGATTCTACCAACAATGGTTGTATCATCAGCAAATTTATAGATGGTATTTGAGCTATGCCTCGCCACACAGTCATGTGTATCGAGAGAGTAGAGCAATGGGCTAAGCACAAACTCCTGAGGTGCACCAGTATTGATCGTCAGCGAGGAGGAGATATTATCACCAATCCACACAGACTGTGGTCTTCTGGTTAAGAACTCAAGGATCCAATTGTAGAGGGAAATACAGAGGCATTAACTTCTCAATCAGGACTGTGGGAATGATGGTGTTAAATGCTGAGCTATAGTCGATGAACAGCATCCTGTTATCCGATTCCTAAATGGACACAAAACCCGTGAACACTAACTCATTTTGTTAATATATATTATTATTATTTTAAAAAAAAATCTATTCAACTAATTTACATATTTATTTATTATTTTTTCCTCTTCTATATTATGTATTACATTGAACTACTGATGCTTAATTAACGAATTTCATGACAAATGCCGGTGATAATAAACCTGATCTGATTCTGATCAACCTTGGAGATGGGGACAGTGGAGTCTGTCTATATGATCAACCTTGGAGATGGGGACGATGGGGTGTGTCTATATGATCAACCTTGGAGATGGTGACGATGGGGTGTGTCTATATGATCAACCTTGGAGATGGGGACGGTGGGGTGTGTCTATATGATCAACCTTGGAGATGGGGACGGTGGGGTGTGTCTATATGATCAACCTTGGAGATGGGGATGGTGGGGCTACATGACTATCTTTGGTCTGTACGAAGCAAAGATTTGGTTTCTTCGTTATTATTGAAGCTTTGTCTGCAGCTATGATCTCCCCTCAACGGACACAAACACTGACCCTATGTAAGTCTACCTCCAGCCAACTGCTGACAAAGACCCTTTGCCACCTCTTTATCACTTCCAACCATTCCCGATCCAGCCTTTTTAAAAACTTTATTCACAAAACAGCTCGGTAATAGGCCTTACTGGCCCAGTGAGCCTGCACTGCCCAATTACACCCATGTGACCATCTGACCTGCTAATTCGTCTGTATGCCTTTAGAATGTGGGAAGAAATTGGAGCACCTAGAGGAAACCCACATGGTCATGGGAAGAACATACAAACTTATACAGAAAGCGGTGGGAATTTGACCTGAATTACTGGTGCCAACCTCTACATGATAGTGTCACCCACTACCATCACCCAGGTTCAGGCCAACATCCACTCACCCCACCTGCCACACTCAGTGCCACTGTTTGGGCCAGGTACAGGGGTCAATATTCAGACCCCAATCTCTGGACTGCCTTCTCTGCCCTGCCAAGTTTTCCATAAGACCATAAGACATAGGAGCAGAATTAGGCCATTTGGCCCATCAAGTCTGTTTCACCATTCAATCATGGCTGATCTTTTTTTCCCTTCCTCAGTCCCACTCCTCAGCCTTTTCCCCGTAATCTTTGATGCTGTGTCCAATCAAGAACCTATCAAGCTCTGCCTTAAATACACACAATGACCTGGCCTCCACAGCTGCCCGTTGTAATAAATTCCACAAATTAACCACCCTCTTGCTGAAGAAATTTCTCTTTGCATCTCTGTAATAATAATTAAATAATTATTTAATTAATTATCTGTTTAATTATTTATGGTTTTATATTGCTATATTTCCACACTATTCTTGGTTGGTTCGACGAAACTCAATTTCCTTCGGGATCAATAAAGTATGTCTGTCTATTTCAAATGGACACCCCTCTATCCTGAGGCTGTGCCCTCTTGTCCTGGACTACCCCATAACGTGAAACATCCTTTCCACATTTAGTCTGTCTAGGCCCTTTGACATTCAAAAGTTTTCAATGAGATCCCCCCCCCCCCCCCCCATCCTTCTGACTTCTAGCGAGTACAGACCTAGAGCCATCAAACGTTCCTCGTATGATAATCCTTTCATTCCCAGAATCATCCTTGTGAACGTCCTCTGGACCTTCACCAATGCCAGCACATCTTTTCTTTGCTGAGGAGCCCAAAACTATTCATAATACTCAAAGTGAGGCTTCAACAATGCCTTATAAAGCCTCAGCATCATATCCCTGCTCTTGTATTCTAGACCTCTTGAAATGAATGCTAACATTACATTTGTCTTCCTCACCACTGACACTATCTGCAAGTCCCCTTGCATCTCCGATTCCTGGATTTTCTCCTCATTTAAAAAATTGTCTGCACATTTATTTCTGCAACCAAAGTGCATGACCATGCATTTTCCAACACTGAATTTCATTTGCCACTTTTTTCCCCATTATCCATATCTGTCCAAGTCCTTCTGCAGCATTCCTGTTTCGTTAACACCATCTACTCTTCCACCAATCTTCGTATCATCTGCAAACTTGGAAACAAAGCCATCTATTCCATCATCTAAATCATTGATATACAGCATAAAAAGAAGTGGTCACTGGCAGTCAACCAGAAAAGGATTATTTTATTCCCACTTGCTGCCTCCTACCAATCAGCCAATGCTCTAACCATGCCAGTAACTTTCCTGTAATACCATGGGCTCTGAACTTTGAAAGCAGCCTCATGCATGGCACTTTGTCAAAAGCCTTCTGAAAGTCAAAATATACAAAGTCCACTGCATCCCCTTTGTCTATCCTCTGTGTAACCTCCTCAAAGAATTCCAACTGGATCGTCAGGCAAGATTTTCCCTAAAGGAAACCATGCTGACTTTTTTCTATCTTGTCCTGTGTCAACAAGTACTCCACAACCTCATCCTTAAAAATTGACTCCAACATCTTCCCAACCACTGAGGTCAGGCTTACTGGCCTAGAATTTCCTTTCTGCTGCCTCCTCCTTTCTTAGACAGTGGAGCAACATTTGCAATTTTCCTGTCCTCTGGCACCATGCCAGAGTCCAATGATTTTTGAAAGAGCATTAGACTAATGCCTCCACAATCTCTACCATTACCTCTTTCAGTTTTTTGAGTACCTTCTCCCTTGTAATAGAAACTGCACCCACTGCTCTTCCCTTACACCCTTTAACATCTGGCACACTGCTAGTGTCTTGCATAGTGAAGACTGATGCAAAATACTCATTTTGTTCAACTGCCAACTTCTTGGCCTCCGTTATTATTTCTCTGGCCTCATTTTCTAGCAGACCTATATCAACTCATATCTCTCATTTAGATTTTTACATACTTAAAAATGCTTTTACTATTCACTATGATACTGTCTGCCAGCTTGCTTTCATATTTCATCTTTTTTCTCCTAATAATTTGTTTAGCTGCTCTCTGTAGAATTTTAAAAGCTTCCCAATCTCGTACTCCCACCAATTTTTGCTTTGTTGTATGCTCTCTCTTTTGCTTTTACATTTATTTGACTTCCCTTGACAGGCACGGTTGTACTATTTGCCCATTTGTGTATGTCTTTGTTTTTGGAATACATCTATCCTGCACCTTCCTCATTTTTCCCAGGAACTCACACCATTGCTGCTCTGCTGTCATCCCTGCCAGCATCTCCTACAATTTACTTTGGCTAACTCCTCTGTCAGACCACTGTAACTCCCTTACTCCAATGAAATATTGCTATATCCGACTTTTCTTTCTCCCTATCAAGTTTCAAGTTTGAACTCAATCATATTGTGATCATTGTCTCCTAAGGGTTCTTTTACCTTCAGCTCCCTAATCACCTCCTGTTCATTACATAACAACCAATCCAGTATAGCTGATCCTCTAGTAGGCTCAACAACAAACTGCTGTAAAAAGATATCTCATAGGCTTTCAACAAACTCTCTTGGGATCCAATTCCAATCTGATTTTCCCAATTGACCTGCATGTTAACACCTCCCATGACTATCACAACATCATTATTTTGCCACACCTTCTCAATTTCCTGTTGTAATCTGTGGTCCACAATCCAGCCACTGTTGTTAGATCTGTATATATCTGCCATCAACATCCTTTTACCCTTGCAGTTTCTTAAATCAACTCACAAGCATTCAACATCTTCCGATCCTATGTCACATCTTTTTTATTCTTTCAATGCCAGCAGAGCCATACCACCTGCTCTGATGACCTTCCTATTTCTCCAATACAATGTGCAACCTTGGACCTTCAGCTCACAACACTACAACCATCCTTCAGCCATGATTCAGTGATGGCCACAACATCATACCTGACAATCTCCAATAGTGCAACAAGATCATTCACCTTATTTCTTTTACTCCGTGCATTGAGAAATAACAGTTTGAATGCTGCATTTGCTACCGTTTTTGATTCTGCATCCCTAATGCACTGATACTCACCCTGCTTGGTGCAATTATATCCTATCATCTGCCTGCCCTTCTTGACAGTCTGACTGCACGCTATCTTTGTTGTTTTAACCATCTGTCCTATCCTGAGTCCCTTCACTCTGGTTCCCACCCCACTGCCAAATTAGTTTAAACCCTCCCCAACAGCTCTAACAAACCTGCCCACAAGAATATTGGTTCCCCTTGAGTTCTGGTGCAACCTGTCACTTTTGAACAGGTTATACCTCACCCAGAAGAGATCCCAATGATCCAAGAACGTGAAGCCCTTACCCCTGCAGCAGTTTCTCAGCCACACATTAATATGCAAAATCATCCTGTTTCTACCCTTTCTGGTGTATGGCACAGGCAGCAATCCAGAAATTACTATCCTGGAGGTCCTGCTTCTTTCTCAGCTTTCTATCTCACTCTCTAAATTCTCTTTTCAGGACCTCTTAGCTTTTTCTTCCTGTCACTGGTACCAATATGTATCAAGATATCTGTCTGCTCCCCCCTCTCTCCAAAATGTTGTGGACATGATCTGAGACATCCCTGACCTTGGCACCTGGGAGGCAGCATACCATCTTGGTGTCCCATTCACGTCCACAGAATTTCCTGTCTGTTCCCCTCACTATCCAGCCCCCTATCACTACCACTCCCTTCTTCTCCCTCTTTCCCTTCTGCACCACAGACCCATGCTTAGTGCCTGTAACACAGTCTCCATGCCATTCCCCGGGAGGTCAAACCCCACAACAGCATCCAAAATGGTATACTTATTATTGAGGGGAATGGCCACAGGGCTGCTCTGCTCTAACTATCTGTTCACATTTCCATTTCTCCTGACAGTCACCCAGCTACTCACCTCCTGCAACTTCAGGGTGACTACTTCCCTGTAACTCTGATCGATGATCTCCTCACTCTCCCGTACAAGCCAAAGGTCATCCAGCTGTTGCTTCAGATCTCTAACACGGTCTTCAAGGAGCTGCAACCAGATGCACTTCAAGCAGATGTAGTTCCCTGGCAGACTCTGGGTCTCACAGGACTCCCAACATCTGGCATGAAGAACACACAACAGCCATTTAGTACACTAGGTATAATAAGGGGGGGAGAAAAGGGAACCTTAACAGAAACTTACTCAGAGCCAATGCCTCTTTCGAGCTGAAGCATCCTCTGAGACAAAACCTGACACTCCTACTCTTGCCACTGGCCTACTCCCAACAAAGGCTGACCGGCTTGTTCTTTCTGTACTTTTAAACAAGTGTCGCCAACCTGCGAGAAACCTCATTGCCATAGCCTGCTCTTGCTGCTGATTGAGCCGTCAGAATCAGCCCGAACGCCTGCGAAGCATCACCAGCCTGTAAGAAATCTTGTCCCTGTGGCCTGCTGCTCATGCTGACTGGACTGTTGGAGTAAGCCCGAACGCCTGGGAAACTCTCCTTTTAAACGTGACCTCCGGAAACCTGCCTTAAAGTCTCTCCTGGCGGCTGGATGATATAGGAGTGTAGTGGCTTACAGTGCCAGTGACCCAAGTTAAATTTGCAGAGCTGCCTGTAAGGAATTTACACGATCTCCCTGTGACCCTGAAGTCACTGTTCACAGCCAGACCAGCAGCTGCCTGGACCAGGGCTGTTCACTGAAGCAAAACCCTCCTCTCAAGCTTCATAAACAATGTGTGTATGTCATCTGTGGCCAAGACCAGTACTGCTCACTTAAGGTCCAGCAGCTCTAATTGAGATCCTCTGCTCTCTCTTCAACTCAATCACTGTGTGACAACCAGAATTACACATTACACACTAAATGTGGCCAAATCAGACTTTTGTAAACTTGAAGCTTAACAACCCAACTTTTATAACTTGTGCCCAGACATGAAGGCAACACCCTGTCTACCCATGTTGCCACTCCTGGGGAGTTACAGGCATGGACCCTTGGAGCCCTCTCCTAAAGTGCTCCTAAAGATCCTGTATTCTGCCGTTTACAGTACTCTGAAACTTCCTAATTATTCACATTCAAGCTGCTACATCTCTTTCTTTAGCCAGAAACCCCCTTCAGTATAAGCAAATGCTTTGAGAGGTCTGTCAAGGACTACATCTACAGCTTGCTACCATCAAAACTGGATCCCCTACAATCTGCCTACCAACACAACCGATCGACAGACAACTCAACAGCCACTTTTCTACACACTGTCCTTACACGTCTGGAGAAGAAGGATGCTGTTCTTGGACGACAGTTCAGCATTCAACACCATAATTCCATCCAGGCTTGACAGGAAGCTCAGAGACATCGGCCTTCACCCTGTCTTGTGCAGCTGCATCCTGGACTCTCTGTCAGATCACTGGAAGGTGGTAAGAGTGGGCTCCCTCACCTCCACTCCTCTGATTCTCAACACAGGAGCCTCTCAGGGCTGTGTACTAAGTCCCCTCCTTTACTCCCTGTATACCCATGATGGTATCACTACCCACAGCTCTAATCTGCTAATTAAATTTGCCAACGACACTACATTGATTGGCCTAATCTCAAACAATAACGAGGTGGCTTACAGGGAAGAAGTCAGCTCTCTGACACAGTGGTGTCAAGAAAACAGCCTCTCCTTCAATGTCACAAAAACAAAAGAGCTGGTTGTGGATTACAGGAGGAATGGAAACAGGCTAACCCCTATTGACATCAATGGATCTGGGGTTGAGAGGGTAAACAGCTTCAAGTTCCTCGGCATCCACATCACCGAGGACCTCATGTGGTCTGTACACACCAGCTGTGTGGTGAAAAACACAGACCTCAGACGACTGAGGAAGTTTGGTATGGACCTGGAAATCCCAAGAACTTTCTACAGGGGCACATTTGAGAGCATCTTGACGAGCTGCATCACTGCCTGGTATGGGAACTGTAGCTTCCTAATCGCAGGACTCTGCAGAGAGTGGTGCGGACAGCCCAGTGCATCTATAGTTCATTCATTCACTGTTCATTTCAGACAAGATGATACTGGACCAGGAGTCATAACTTCTGCAGAGATGTGGAGATCCTGAGACTGATCAGACACAGCCTTTTGCCTCCTTCCTGTCTTCAGGTTGTCCCTACACTTGAAACTATGTACGTCTCACTTGATACCATCCACATCCACTTTGGAACAAGAAGGCAACGGGAGTTCTCGGGGGTTGAGCGTGAACAGTTTACAAAGGGCAAGGGATCTGCAGAAGTTTTTGATTTGGAACAAGAAAGCAGCGGGAGAGCACCTAAGGATTTCCAGCAGGAAGACATTTTGAGTTCTCGGGGGAAGAGAGAGGCCAGACTGCGCAGGCGCGTGACGTCAGAGAGTCGAGTGCGAACAATTTAAAAAGAAGGCAGTCATATCCAGCAGGCAGCGTTGGGCGTGGGCAGCAGAGTGAAAGGGCTTTGGCTCCACGGGCTTCGGCAGTAACGGGATGAGGTGAGGCAGTTGTTGATTGCAAAAGAAGGGAGTATGTGTGTGAGGCCAGTTTTCTGTGGTTGGTGTCAGATGTGGGAGGTCCTGGAGTCTCCCGGCATCCCAGACGGCCACATCTGCACCCGGTGCATTGAGATGCAACTTCTAAGGGACCGTGTTAGGGAACTGGAGCTGCAGCTCGATGACCTTTGTCTGGTCAGGGAGAGTGAGGAGGTGATAGAGAGGAGTTACAGACAGGTGGTCACTCTGGAGCCACAGGGGACAGAAAAATGGGTCACAGTCAGGAGAGGGAAGTGGAAGAGTCAGGTACTAGAGAGTACCCCAGCGCCTGTACCCCTTGATGATAAGTACTCCTGTTTGAGTACTGTTGGGGGGGGGGACAGCCTACCTGGGGGAAGCAACAGTGGCCGTGCCTCTGGCACAGAGTCTGGCCTTGTGGCTCAGAAGGGTAGGGAAAGGAAGAGGAAGGCAGTAGTGATAGGAGACACTATAGTTAGGGGGTCGGACAGGCGATTCTGTGGATGCAGGAAAGAAACTCGGATGGTAGTTTGCCTCCCAGGTGCTAGGGTCCGGGATGTTACTGATCACATCCAAGATATCCTGTGGTGGGAGGGAGAACAGCCGGAGGTTGTGGTACATATTGGTACCAATGACATAGGTAGGAAAAGGGAAGAGGTCCTGAAAGAAGACCACAGGGAGTTAGGAAGGAAGTTGAAAAGCAGGACCTCAAAGGTAGTAATCTTGGGATTACTGCCTGTGCCACACAACAGTGAGAATAGGAATAGAATGAGCTGGAGGATAAATGCGTGGCTGAGGGATTGGAGCAGGGGGCAGGGATTCAAATTTCTGGATCATTGGGACCACTTTTGGGGCGTGTGTGACCTGTACAAAAAAGACGGGTTGCACTTGAATCCGAGGGGGACCAATATCCTGGCGGGCAGGTTTGATAGAGCTGTTGGGGAGGGTTTAAACTAGTTTGGCAGGGGGGTGGGAATCAGAATGTGAGTGTAGGGATTAAGGTAGATGGACAAGGGCATAATGCTAAGAGTTTTGAGTTGATGATGAAGGACAGGCAGGGGACAGAACATAATTGTAGCCAGTTAAAGGGGTTGAAATGTGTCTATTTCAATGCTAGGAGTATTAGGAACAAGGAGGATGAACTTAGAGCATGGATTAGTACATGGAACAACGATGTTGTGGCCATTACTGAAATTTGTTTGGAGGAAGGGCAGGATTGGTTGATGCAGGTCCTGGGGTTCAGGTGTTTTAAAAGGAATAGGATGGGAGGTAGAAAAGGGGGGGAGTGGCATTGGGGGTCAGGGATAGTATCACGGCTATAGAAATGGAGGACACTGCAGAAGGAGTATCCACGGAGTCAGTCTGGGTGGAAGTTAGAAATAGGAAGGGATCAATCACTGTGTTGGGAGTAGTCTATAGGCCCCCAAATTGCCCTCGGGACACCGAGGAGCAGATAAGCAGGCAGATTTTAGAATGGTGCAGGAAATACAGGGTAGTAGTTATGGGGGATTTGAACTTCCCTCATATTGACTTGCACATCCTGAGTGCAAGGGGGATAGATGGGGCTGGATTTGTCAGGTATGTTCAAGAGGGATTCCTGACATAGTATGTGGACCGGCCAATGAGAGGAGAAGCCATACTGAATGTAGTTCTGGGTAATGAACCTAGTCAGGTGACAGACCTCTTGGTGGGGGAGCATTTTGGTGAGAGTGACCACAACTCCCTTAGCTTCAGCATAGCTATGGAAAGGGATAAAATCAGACAAAATGGTAAAGTGCTTAACTGGGGAAGGGCCAACTTTGAAGGGGTGAGGCAGGAACTAGTGAGAGTAAATTGGAAACAGATGTTCAAAGGGGAAAACACGGAATTAATGTGGGAGAAGTTTAGGGACTACTTGAGCTGGGTTCAGGATAGGTTTGTTCCACTGAGGCAAGGAAAAAATGGTAGCAAAAAGGGAACCATGGCTGATGAAACATGTGAGGCAACTCGTCAAGAGGAAAATGGAAGCATATGTTAGATATCAGAAGCAGGAAGTAGGAGGGGCATGAGAAATATAGGGTAGCCAGGAAGGAGCTAAAGAAAGGACTTAGGAGAGCTCAAAGGGGGCATGAGAAGGCCTTGGCATGTAGGATTAAGGAGAACCCCAAGGTGTTCTATGCGTATGTGAAGAATAGGAGGATGACGAGAACGAAGGTGGGACCACTAAAGGATAAAGAGGGCAACATGTGCCTGGAAGCGGAGGAGGTTGGGGAGGTCCTAAATGAATACTTTGCTTCAGTATTCACAAGTGAAAAGGATCTTGATCAGGATGAGGTCAAAGCAGAGCGGGCCTGTGTGCGGGACAATGTGGAGATTAAGGAAGAAGAAGTGCTGGATCTTCTTAAAAACATTAAGATTGATAAATCCCCAGGGGCGGATATGATACACCCCAGGTTGTTGTGGGAATTGACAGAAGAGATCGCAGGAGCATTAGCTATGATCTTTGAATCCTCTTTGGCTGCAGGGGAAGTGCTGGAGGACTGGAGAATGGCAAATGTAGTTCCCTCGTTTTAAAAAGGTAATAGGGAGAAACCTGGGAATTATAGACCGGTGAGTCTTACGTCAGTGGTATGCAAACGACTGGAAAGGACTCTTAAGGATAGGATCTACGAGCTTTTGGAGAGGTACAGTCTACTCATGGATAGTCAACATGGCTTTGTGAAGGGAAGATCATGCCTCACAAGCCTGATTGAGATTTTTGAAGAGGTAATAAAAGAAATTGATGAGGGTAGGGCAGTGGATGTGGTCTACATGGACTTTAGCAAAGCATTTGACAAGGTTGCTCATGAGAGACTCATCCAGAAAGTCATGAGGCATGGGATAAGTGGAACCTTGGCTGTTTGGATAAAAAATTGGTTTAAAGGAAGAAAATAGAGGGTAGTTGTGGAAGGAAAGTATTCTGCCTGGAGGTCAGTGACTAGTGGAGTGCTGCAGGGATCTGTCCTGGGACCTCTGCTATTTGTGATTTTTATTAATGACCTGGATGTAGAGGCGGAAGGATGGGTGAGTAAGTTTGCGGATGACACGAAGATTGGAGGAGTTGTGGATAGAGCTGTAGGTCGTCGAAGGCTATAAGAGGATATAGACAGGCTGCAGAGTTGGGCAGAAAAATGGCAGATGCAGTTCAATGCAGACAAGTGTGAGGTGATGCATTTTGGAAGGACAAACCCGAAGACGAAGTACAGGATTAATTGTCAGTTACTAAGAGTGTGAATGAACAAAGGGACCCTGGGTCCCTCAAGGTCGCTGCACAGGTTGATAGGGTAGTTAAGAAGACCTGTGGGATGCTAGGCTTCATTAACAGGGGAATTCAGTTCAAGAGTAGAGAGGTCATGTTAATAGACAATAGACAATAGGTGCAGAAGTAGACCATTCGGCCCCTCGAGTCTGCACCGCCATTCTGAGATCATGGCTGATCATTCACTATCAATACCCAGTCCCTGCCTTGTCCCCATATCCCTTGATTCCCCTATCCATCAGATATCTATCCAGCTCCTTCTTGAAAGCATCCAGAGAATTGGCCTCCACCGTCTTCCGAGGCAGTGCATTCCATACCTCCACAACTCTCTGGGAGAAGAAGCTCTTCCTCAACTCTGTTTTAAGTAACTGACCTCTTATTCTCAATCCATGCCCTCTGGTACTGGACTCTCCCAACATCTGGAACATATTTCCTGCCTCAATCCTATCAAATCCTTTAATTATCTTAAACATTTCAATCAGATCCCCTCTCAATCTCCTCAATTCCAGCGTGTACAAGCCCAATCTCTCCAATCTCTCTGCGTAAGACAGCCCTGCCATCCCAGGAATCAACCTAGTGAATCTACGCTGCACTTCCTCAATTGCCAGAATGTCCTTCCTTAAACCTGGAGACCAAAACTGTACACAATATTCCAGGTGTGGTCTCACCAGGGCCCTGTACAAATGCAAAAGAACATCCTTGCTCTTGTATTCAATTCCCCTTGTAACAAAGGCCAACATTCCATTTGCCCTCTTCACTGCCTGTTGCACTTGCTCATTCACCTTCATTGACTGGTGAACTAGGACTCCTAGGTCTCTTTGCATTTCTCCCTTACCTAACTCGACACCGTTCAGACAATACTCTGCCCTCTTGTTCCAGCTTCCAAAGTGGATAACTTCACATTTATTCACATTGAATGACATCTGCCAAGTATCTGCCCACTCACTCAGCCTATCCAAGTCTCCCTGTATTCTCCTAACGTCCTCTTCGCATGTCACACTGCCACCCAGTTTAATATCGTCAGCAAACTTGCTGATATAGTTTTCAATGCCCTCATCTAAATCATTGACATAAATCGTAAAGAGCTGTGGTCCCAATACAGAGCCCTGTGGTACCCCACTAGTCACCTCCAGCCAGTCTGAGAAACACCCATTCACTGCTACCCTTTGCTTTCTATCTGCCAACCAGTTTTCTATCCATGTTGAAACCCTGCCCCCAATGCCATGAGCTCTGATTTTACTCACCAATCTCCTATGTGGCACCTTATCGAATGTCTTCTGAAAATTATCAAATGCCTTCTGAAAATTATCGAATGCCTTCTGAAAATGCCTTCTGTTGCAACTCTACAAATCTCTGGTGAAACAGCACTTAGAGTATTGTGTTCAATTCTGGTCACCTCATTACAGGAAGGATCTGGAAGCTATGGAGAGGGTGCAGAGGAGATTTACCAGGATGTTGGATGGTTTGGAGAACAAGTCATATGAAGCAAGGTTAGCAGAGCTGGAACTTTTCTCTTTGGAGCGTAGAAGAATGAGAGGGGACTCAATAGAGGTCTACAAGATTATGAGAGGCATAGATAGGGTGGATAGTCAGTACCTGTTTCCCAGGGCACCAATAGCAAACACCAGAGGGCATAGGCACAAAATTAAGGGAGGGAAGTTTAGGGGAGACATCAGGGGTAAGTATTTTTACACAGTGGGTTGTGAGTGCCTGGAATGACTTGCCAGGGATGGTGGTGGAGGCTAAAACATTAGGGGTATTTAAGAGCCTCTTGGACAGGCACATGGATGAAAGAAAAATGGAGGGTTGTGGGGTAGTGTGGGTTTAGTACTTTTTTAAAGGATTATATGGGTCAGCACAACATGGAGGGCTGAAGGGTCTGTACTGTGCTATAGTGTTCTATGGTTCTACCTTGTTACGGCACAGTCTCCCCCTCATCCATCCATTTCTCACATGGAGATCAGTGCACATGTCCGCTTCTGAGCTCAATCAATGTACGGACAGGCAGAGCCACTTCTCTACATAACCTTACCCAGATTCTTGATATGGGCCAGGACATTCTGTGTGAAATTCCTGTACGTCGCTATCGTTCCTTCAGGAGATGCAATGCCAACATGAGCTTCATAGATTCGTACACTCTTTGGTCTTGGGGGACGAGGATGCCGGAGCTGCACACAAATAAAACCAGGTTCTTTGTCAGTAACATAGTTGATACCGAGAGGTGTAAGTCTCTTCAATAGAGAGAATTTTAACTATATCCCCTGCCTCCAATCTGACACTCCATCAGTGGATGCCCTGAAGTGCAATCTCACATAACTCAAAACAAAAAAATTAGGAATGGCAATTGAAGCAGTGTAGGGCAATTTTAAACCTGGCGCAGGAACAGAGCAGGAACAATGGGTGGTGAGGGTCTCGACAAACTGAGCTGGAAATGAGGGATGATGAGGATCTTCCATGAAAAACTGAACTAGGAATGAGGGGTGGTGAGGGTTTCACACGACAATTAGCCGGGAATGAGGGATGGTGAGAGTCAAATGAAGAGTGAACACCTCTGACCAATGTGCTACGGGAAGATCCTGGAAAGGGTTAGTACCTTCATTCCATCCACAGCTGTGAGGATTTTAATTCCACTTCCCATTCCTATTTTGACATGTCTGTCCATGGCCACCTCTCCTGCCAAGATGAGTTCACACTCATATTGGAGGTGCAACACCTTGTATTCCACTTGGTTAGCCTCCAACGTGATGACATGGACTTCAATTTCTCCAATCTGGTAATCTCTCCCCATTCCCCATTTTGGCTCCATTCCTTTCCCATCTTTTCTCCTCACCTCATCTCCCCCGGTTGCCCTCTTCCTTCTCTTTCAGCTATGGTCCACTCTTCTATAATGGACGCTGCCTTTCTGAAACACTGCTCCCTGAAGATGCCGGACCTTCTTTGAACCCACTCCAGTTTCAGCACTTGCCTTCTGAGATAAGCGACCCAAAACTGTTCACAATACTCAACGTGTGGCCTCACCAGAACTTTATAAAGTCTCAACATTACATCCTTGCTTTATTCCCTTCTGAAGGCTCTATAAGATTCAGTCTTCTCAGCCCTTTACTTTTTCCACCTATCCCTTCCAGCTTCCCACTTCATCTCACCTATCACCTCCCAGCTGGTACTCCTTCCCTCCCTCCACCTTTTTATTCTGGCTTCTGCCCCCCTTCCTTTTCAGTCCTGATGAAGAGTCTTGGCCCAAAACATCGAATGTTTCTTCTTTTCCCTAGATCTTGGCTGAGTTCCTCCAGCACTGTGTGTGTGTTGTTCTGGAAAGGGTGCAGAGATATGTCCCAAGGGTGAGGATGTGGACAGATACATGCAATTGTGGGTCACTCTCCAGTGATAGAAATGAAAAGGATATTGCTGGAGGTTTTCAAACTCTTGTACAGGCATTGTTTTGGGTAAGGGTATAAGAGGAGTTGCAGGAAGAATTTTACACCCCAGACAGTGATTGTAATCTGGAACATACTCCCTGAGGGATATTGGTTAACTTTTATGAATTATCCAGGCAGGATCATTCTTTAGATCAAATGTTGGGAAGCTGAATTATGGATTAAACAGGAGCCTTCAGAAGGGAATAAAGCAAGGATGAAATGTTAAGACTTTATAAAGTTCTGGTGAGGCCGCACGTTGAGTATTGTGAACAGTTTTGGGTTGCTTATCTCAGAAGGCAAGTGCTGAAACTGGAGTGGGGTCAAAGGAGGTCCGGCATCTTCAGGGAGCAGTGTTTCAGAAAGGCAGCGTCCATTATTAAGCACTCAGGGCGTGCCCTTTTGTCATTGTTACTATCAAGTAGGAGGTACAGGAGCCTGAAGACAAATACTCAGCGATTCAGGAACAGCTTCTTCCTCTCTGCTATCCGATTCCTAAATGGACATTGAAGCTCTGGACACTATCACAGAAGTTACTGGAAGGGATTCTGTGGAACAGGACATATGGCTTTATACAAGGCACTGGTGAGGCCTTACATTGAGTATTGTGAACAGTGTTGGGCCTCTCATCTTAGAAAAGATGTGCTGGCATTGAAGAGGGTCCAGAGGATGACTCCGGGAATGAGAGGGTTATCATATGAGCAACATTTGATGGCTGTGGGGCTGTACTTGCTGGAACTCAGAAGGATGGTGGGGTATCTCTCTGAAACCTTTCGAATGTTGAAAGGCTTAGACAGAGTAGATGTGGAAAGGATGTTTCCCATGATAGGAAAGTCTAGGACAAGAGGGCACAGCCTCAGGATAGAGAGGCACCCTTCCAAAACAGAGATGAGGAGAAATTTCTTTAGCCAAAGGTGGTGAATTTGCGGAATTCGTTGCCACATGCAGCTGTGGAGGCTAGGTTGTTAGATGTATTTAAGGCAGAGATTGATAGGTTCGTGATTGGACATGGCATCAAAGATTATGGGAGAAGGCCGGGAACTGGGGTTGAGGAGGAGAGAAAAAAAGGATCAGCCATGATTGAATGGTGGAGCAGACTCGATGGGACAGATGGCCTAATTTTGCTCCTATGTCTTACAGTCTAAAGTTGACTTAGTGTAGGAAGGAGAGGGTGGTAGAACATAGAACAGTACTGTGGACATGTTCTGTGTTTGAATTCCAGTGTGGGAACAGAAATCCCCACTCTGGTTTTCCAACTCATATCACGAGCTGGGTGGCGATAAGCCAGATGCTCCATCTAAGAAACCAATACAGCATCAGGTACAAAAGCATTGACTCCTCACTCTACAAAAGATTCCAGCTCCCATAGCAACAAGACAGCATTTGCAATTTCTTATAATATACATTTAATTCTAAACACTCCTGCCACTTTACAAAGGATCGCAATGCTCCGGCATTTATCATTCCTCCCCTGACCTGACAGTTGCAACAAAAATTATTTTGTGCACCTTTACAGATTTAATTCATTTATGATGAAAAGGCATGTTGTTACAAAAGTCACAAGGTCCGATGGGGATACTTCACTGCAGCTTTGATACAAGCCACTTCACTCACAAAATTAAAGTCAATGTGAAACACTGTTGAGAAGCAGCTTAATTGAAGATGACAACAATTGTGAAAGAGCTGAGACAAAACCCAGTGAACTAATCTGAAGTCAAAAACTTGAGAGGCTACGATTCACTTCGTGGTCTCGGGGGAGGCGGTGTGCACGGAAGCAGCAGATGGAATACAGCATAGGGAAGAGTACGATTGGTAGAAGGAACAAAGGCGTAGACCATTTTCTAAATGCGGAGAAAATCTAAACTAAACAAAGGGAGCAATACACACTAAGTGGTAGAGGAACTCAGCAAGTATCTGGAAAAAAGTAGCTGACATTTTTGGCCAAAACCCTTTGGCAGGACTTGTACATTTTTCCATCGATGCTGCCTGGACTGCTGAGTTCCTCCAGCATCTTGTGCAAGTTGCTTGGATTTCCAGCATCTGCAGGTTTTCTCTTGTTTCAGGAGCAAAGGGACTTGGAGGTCCTCATGCAGGATTCTCTAAAGGAAGAAAGGAAATTATAAGCCGGTCAGCCTGACTTCAGTGGTTGGGAAGATATTGGAGTTCACTGCTAAGGATGAGGTTTCAGGGTATTTGGAGGCACATGGTAAAACAGGCCAAAGTCAACATGGCTTCTTTAAGGGACAATCTTACCTGAAAAATCAGATGAAATTCTTTGAAGAAATAACAAGCAGGACAGACAAAAGAGAAAGGTTGATGTTATGTACTTGGGATTTTCAGAAGGCCTTTGACAAGGTACCACACATGAGGCTGCTTAACAAGTTAAGAGCCCATGGTATTACAGGAAAGATTCTAGCATGGATAGAACATTGGTTGACTGGTGAAAGACAGAGTCGGAATAAAGGGAACTATTCTGTTGGCTGCCGGTGACTAGTGTGTTCCACAAGGGTTGGTACTGGAGATTCTTCTTTTCACATTATATGCCAATGATTTGCTTGACAAAATTGATGGCTTTGTGACCAAGTTTGCAAATGATACCAAGCTAGGTGGAGGGGCAGATACTGTGAGGAAACAGAGAGTCTTTACTTGAGAAGGACTTTACTTGAGAATAGGCAGAGCTGCTAGCTGGGAAGTGTATGGTCACGCACTTTGGCAGAAGGAATAAAGACTATAAGACCATAAGATATCAGAGCAGAATTAGGCCATTTGGCCCATCAAGTCTGCTCCATCATTTCATCATGGCTGAAAAAAGGCGTAGTGTGGCGACCCATTTCCTGGCACATCCGAACCGGCTCACAATTAGATAGCCTACGGGGGTTTGCGAGCACAGAGCTTTGGAGCCTCTGCGCCACGGGGGGCAGGTTGAGGGAGGCTTAAAAGTGAGGCTGAGGATTTCGAATAAAGTTTTTCCTTTGACTGCAGTTACCGACTCCGTGTCGTAATTTTAGCGCTGCGTGTAGCACACCGCTACAATTGGTGACCCCGACGGTCCAAATGATTTTTGGACCAGAAATGACCGACGCCGCCTCTGTTCATGCGGTTTCGTTGAAACTGCCGGGTTTCTGGACACAGCGACCGAACCTATGGTTCCAGCAAGCCGAAGCCCAATTCCACGTTCGCCGGATCACCTCAGAAGACACCCGCTACTACTACGTGGTGAGCTCCCTCGACCAGGACACAGCGGCCCAGGTTGCGGAGTTCGTACAGTCGCCCCCGGCAGACGGCAAGTACACGGAATTCAAAGCCCTGCTCCTCAGGACTTTCGGACTCCCACAGCGTGAGCGGGCTGCCCGTTTACTGCACCTGGATGGCTTGGGCGACAGACCTCCATTGGCTTTAATGAATGAGATGTTGTCTCTCGCCGACGGACACACACCCTGCCTCATGTTTGAGCAGGCATTCCTGGAGCAGCTGCCCGAGGACATATGCCTGCTGCTGTCCGACGCGGATTTCAGTGACCCGCGGAAGGTGGCAGCCCGGGCGGACTTGCTGTGGAACGCCAAAAAGGTGAGTGGGGCGTCCATCGCACACATCTCCCAGCCACGCTCCCGGCAGCAAACCAGTCCAGGCCCGGCCGCAGAGCCCGCCAACCCCCGGCCCAATGAACACTGGTGCTTCTACCACCAGCGGTGGGGCGCAGAAGCCTGCTGTTGTCGCCCGCCCTGCAAGTTCCCGGGAAACGCCAGGGCCAGCCGCCGCTGATGGCTACGGCGGCTGGCCATCGGGATAGCCTCCTGTATGTGTGGGATAGAAGGTCGGGACGCCGGTTTTTGGTCGATACTGGGGCTGAGATCAGCGTTTTACCTCCGACGAGTTACGACACCCGCAGCAGGGCACCGGGTCCCCCCCTGAGGGCCGTGAATGGCAGCACAGTAAGGACCTATGGCACCCGTCAGGTGCAGCTACAGTTCGGCTCCAGCCAGTTCACGTGGGACTTCACACTGGCCGCCGTAGCCCAACCGCTTCTGGATGCGGATTTTTTGCGAGCTCACAGCCTACTGGTCGACCTGCCCAGGAAGAGACTGGTACACGCCGAGACCTTTCAGACGTTCTCCCTGGGTGCAGCCCAGTTGCCAGCCCCTCACCTCGGCTCCATCACGCTGTCCGACAACGACTTCACCAGGGTTCTGGCGGATTTCCCATCGGTTCTGGCACCGCAGTTCACAGTGGCCATGCCCAGGCATGGCGTACAGCACCACATCCCGACCCAGGGACCACCCCTCCACGCCCGCGCTCGGCGGCTTCCCCCGGACAAGCTCCGACTGGCGAAGGAGGAGTTCCAGAGGATGGAGGAATTGGGGATCATCCGGTGGTCCGACAGCCCATGGGCCTCCCCCCTACACATGGTGCCCAAAGCGACGGGAGGCTGGAGACCGTGCGGCGACTACCGCAGGCTGAACGAGGCTACCACACCGGACCGCTACACTGTGCCGCACATTCAGGACTTTGCAGCAAACCTGCACGGCGCACGGATCTTCTCCAAGGTAGACCTCGTCCGAGGGTACCATCAAATCCCGATGCATCCGGACGACGTCCCCAAAACGGCTCTCATCACCCCATTTGGCCTTTTCGAGTTCCTCCGCATGCCGTTCAGCCTGAAGAATGCCGCACAGACGTTCCAGCGGTTAATGGACGCGGTGGGACGGGACCTGGACTTCGCGTTCATCTATTTGGATGACATCCTCATAGCCAGCAGCAGTCGTCAGGAGCATCTGTCCCACCTCCGTCAACTCTGCGCCCGACTGAGTGAGTACGGTCTTACAATCAACCCCGCCAAATGCCAGTTCGGACTCGATACCATTGACTTCCTGGGCCACAGGATTACTAAAGACGGGGCAACCCCTCTGCCCGCTAAGGTAGATGTGGTCGGCCACTTTCCCCGACCCACCACGATCAAAGGCCTTCAGGAATTCGTAGGTATGGTCAATTTCTACCGCCGCTTCCTCCCTTCAGCTGCCCGGATCATGCGCCCCCTGTTCGCCCTGATGTCGGGTCCGAGCAAGGACATTACCTGGGACGAGGAGTCCGCCGCCGCTTTCGTTCAAACGAAGGAAGCTTTGGCGAACGCCGCAATGCTAGTACATCCCAGAATGGACGCCCCTACCGCCCTCACAGTGGACGCATCTAACACGGCAGTCGGTGGGGCGCTGGAGCAACTCATCGCAGGTCGCTGGCAACCCCTGGCATTTTTCAGCAAACACCTGCGGCCACCCGAGCTCAAGTACAATGCTTTCGACCGGGAACCGTTGGCGCTCTACCTGGCAATCCGGCATTTCAGGTACTTCCTAGAAGGTCGGCCCTTCACCGCGTTCACGGACCACAAACCGCTTACCTTTGCGTTTACGAAAGCGTCCGACCACTGGTCGTCCCGCCAGCAACGCCACCTGTCCTACATCTCTGAATACACGACGGATGTCCGGCACGTCTCGGGTAAGGACAATGTCGTGGCAGATGCGCTCTCTCGCCCTACCGTTCATGTCCTTTCCCAAGGGGTAGACTTTGAGGCACTGGCAGAGGCGCAGCAGGCGGATGAGGAGATTCCGAGTTACAGAACCGCAGTCTCTGGTTTGCAGCTCCAGGACCTCCCCGTGGGCCCAGGTGAGAGGACCCTACTCTGTGACGTCGTCCTGACAGCCTGGCGACGCCGTGTTTTCGACTCCATTCACAACTTGGCGCATCCCTCCTTCCGGACAACTGTCCGGATGGTTTCCAGCAGGTTTGTTTGGCACGGACTCCGCAAACAGGTCAGTGAATGAGCCAAAACGTGCATGCACTGCCAGACGGCCAAGGTGCAGCGGCACACCAAAGCCCCACCGCAGCAGTTCCATCCCACCCACCGGCGTTTCGACCACATTCATATGGATATCGTGGGCCCCCTGCCAGTGTCGCGCGGAGCGTGGCACCTCCTGACTATCGTGGACCGGTTCACAAGATGGCCAGAGGCGGTCCCGCTCACCGACACCACCTCCGAATCTTGCGCCCGAGCCCTGATCGCCACCTGGATATCTCGCTTTGGTGTACCGGCCCACATTACCTCCGACAGAGGCGCCCAGTTCACCTCCAGCCTGTGGTCAGCTATGGCCAGCCTTTTGGGGACTCAGCTGCACCACCCCACTGCCTACCACCCACAGTCGAACGGGCTAGTGGAGCGTTTCCACCGTTACCTGAAGTCGGCCCTCATGGCCCGCCTGCGAGGAGCCAACTGGGCGGACGAGCTTCCCTGGGTCCTACTCGGCATCCGCACAGTGCCCAAGGACGACCTGCATGCCTCGTTGGCCGAGTTGGTATACGGCGCGCCCCTGGTCGTCCCCGGGGAGTTCCTACCAGCCCCACGGGGGCAAGAGGAAGATCCCGCAGCAGTCCTGGGCAGACTACGCAAGAAGCTCGGTAACCTGGCCCCCATACCCACTTCACAGCACGGGCGGCACCTGACCTGCGTAACCAAAGACCTACAGAACTGTAAGTCTGTGTTTGTACGAAGGGGCGGGCATCGGCCACCGCTGCAGCGGCCATACAAGGGGCCGTTTATGGTGCTCCGGAACAACGGGTCCACGTTTGTGCTGGACGTTGGGGGGAAAGAGGAGATTTTCACGGTGGAGCGCCTCAAACCGGCCCATGTAGACCTGGTGCAACCGGCCGAGTTTCCGGCACCTCGGCGCAGAGGCCGACCTCCCAAGCAGGTTCTGGCCCAGACCGTGGACATTGTATCGCCGGTTCTGGGGGGGGTTATGTGGCGACCCATTTCCTGGCACATCCGAACCGGCTCACAATTACATAGCCTACGGGGGTTTGCGAGCACAGAGCTTTGGAGCCTCTGCACCACGGGGGGCAGGTTGAGGGAGGCTTAAAAGTGAGGCTGAGGATTTCGAATAAAGTTTTTCCTTTGACTGCAGTTACCGACTCCGTGTCGTAATTTTAGCGCTGCGTGTAGCACACCGCTACAGTAGACTATTTTTGAAATGGGGAGAAAATTCAAAAATGAGAGGTGCAAAGGAATGATATTGTGCATGATACTCTGAAGGTTAACTTGCTGGTTGAATTGGTGGTAAGGAAGGAAAATGCAAAGTTAGTATTCATTTCAAGAGGACTAGAATATAAAAACAAGGATGTAATGCTGGGGATGTGTGAAGTTCAACGTTCAAGGTACATTTATTATCAAAGTATGTATACTAAAAACAACCTTGAGATTTGTCTCCTTACAAGCAACCACAAAACAAAGAAACCAAATAGAACTCATTCTTTTTCGGTTCTCCGTTGAACTCCGATGACGACGTCCACTCCTTTAACTGTGAGATCTTTGATGACTATACAGTCCTATCCTGGACCCTCAAGCTCTCTTGCAGGTGGGACATGTATACGTGGTAGTGTTGGTAGTGGTGGCAGCCATGGCTGCATTTCTCCTGGCTCTCTTCCGTTGTCTTCTGGTTGTTCTTTCCATCTCCAGAATACCAACCCCGTCCCTACGCAGCTGTCGCCAAGTGTTATGGTCAGCAACAACATCCTCCAGGTCCTCGGGTCTGATCTTACATTTCCTTAAAGCATTCTTCATCTGATTCTTATAGCGCTTCTTCGGCCCTCCAGCTGAGTGTCGACCATGATGTAGCTGGCTATATAACACTGCAACTGACGCTGGGTGATCATGGCCTCAATACTTCTGCAGTTGGTCTTTACAAGTATTTCAGTGTGAGGCACCCGCTCACACCAGGTAATTCCCAGGATGCACTGAAGGCAGCTTATATGGAAGTGCTCCAAAGACTTGATGTGACAGTTGTAGGTTACCCAAGCTTCACAGCTATAAAGGAGGGTGGTGACACAGACTGCTTCGTATACGGCAACCTTTGTGGAGGTTGTCCACCAAGGCTCCTGTTCTGAAAGACTCTACGCTGAAGTCTCCCAAAGGCAGCTGATGCCTGTTTAATGCAGCTCTGGATGTCGTTGTCAATGCCGCTATCCTCAGAGAGAATGCTCCCCAGATATTTGAAAGCTCGCACTACTGACAGCTTTTCATCACCAACAGTGAAGGCAGGTAGGGTGGGTGGGACACTGGTACTCCATTGGAAATCCACTTCTGTATTGACAGTCAGCCCCATCCTGCTGTACGCTCTCACTGCCACAGCAAGGACAGTCTGAAGATCCTCCGGAGTATGGGCCACAAGAACACAGTCATCTGCAAACTGCAGCTCCAGGACCCGCTCTCTATGGAGTTTGGTGGTTGTGTGGAGCCTCCTGATGTGAAAGAGGTTGTCATGTAATCTGACGCCCACTGCCACACCGCTGCTGTCCTCAATCTCGTTGTGAAGAAGCTTGGTAACACACAAGAGGAAGATGTTAAAGAGCACTGGCGCTAGCACACACCCCTGCCTCACCCCTGTGCGTACAAGGAAGGGCTCGGACTCTTGTCCTCCTATGGCCACCGAGCAGTTATCCCATCGTGGAACTGGCAGAGGATGTTAACAAATTTATTGGGGCAGCCAAACCTGAGGAGGACATCCCATGAGAGCTCTCTTTGCACAGTGTCGAATGTTTTGGGGAGGTCGACAAAGGCCATAAGCAGGTCTTGATGTTGCTCCCGGCACTTTTCCTGAAGTTGCCGGGCTGTGAAGATCATGTCGATCGTGCTCCTGTTCTTCCTAAATCCACAATGCGATTCAGGCAGCATTGACTCGGTGATGTTGCTGATGAGCATCTGAAGCATCACCTTAGCCAGGACCTTTCCAGCAACAGAATGGAGTGATATGCCCTACTATTGCCGCAGATGGCCTTGTCACCCTTGTTCTTATGAATGACAGTGATGTTTGCATTTCTCCGTTGCTGTGGGATGTTCTCATCATTCCAGGTCTTGGTGATGTACTGGTAGAGGGTGCGCATACACATGTACCTTCCGTTCTTCAGTAACTCAGCAGGAATATTATCAGTGCCAGGGGACTTGTTGTTCTTAAGGGAAAGGATGCTGATAGAACCTCCTGGAAGGTTGGTGGTAGACTGAGGTCGTGGATAGGAGGAAGTTCAGATAGTTTGTCCAGGATAGTGGGGTCTGCATCAGAATCTTGATTAAGCGGGGTGTTAAAATGTTCAGCCCACCTCAGCAGAATGGTATTCTGATTCTTCAGAAGTGTTAGACCATCTGCTGTTTTCAGGGGAGTAACGCCACCAATTTATTGGGCCGTAGATGGTTTTGACAGCATTGTAAAAACTATGCATGTCATTATTATCGGCAAAGGACTGGATTTCATGTGCCTTTTCAATCCACCACTCATTTTGCATGGCCCGTATTGCCTTTTGCACTTTCCTCTGAGCTGCCTGCCAATGCTGCCTGATGCTGATGGATGAAGGGTTATCCAAAGTTGCCCGATGTGCTTTGTGCATGTCCTTAAGCAAGTTGTGGATGGTATCTGAGTTATCATCAAACCAGTCTTGGTGGTTTCTGCTCTTATGGCCGATGGATTGGGCTGCTGCCTCAGAGAGCGCAGAGCTGATATAGGTCCACTGTTGTTTCATGGTATTTTCTGATCTCAGACAAGGTTTCAGCTCCCTTAGTTTCTCAGCTAGGATGTGTCGAAATTCACTTCTTGCTTCTGTGTTTCTCAGACGTTTGCAATTTAGCCGCTTTTTATTGGTATTTTGCAGCCGCAAGGGGGGGACGCACTTTCATATGGAGCTTGGCCACAGTCACACGATGGTCAGTCCAGCACTCTGCACCTCTCATGGCACGGGTGATGAGAACATCCTTGATGTCACTACATCTCACAATGAAGAAGTCGATCATGTACCAATGTTCAGAGTGAGGTCTTATGTTTTGCCTTCCGCTGGAAGATGGTGTTGGTTATGGTAAGGGTTATGCTCAGAGCAAGGAGTAAGTAGCCTCATGCCATTTGCATTGACCTTGCCAATACCATGCCTACCTAGCACTCCACTCCATATCCTGTTGTTCTGTCCCACCCTAGCGTTGAAGTCCCCAAGCAAAAGGATCTTATTATTCTTAGGGATCCGGCAAAGAGCTTCATCCAATGTCTGATAAAAGCATTCTTTGGCCTTGTTCTCAGATGGCAAAGTTGGTGCATAGGCACTGAGAAGCGTGGCATAACGTTTATTTGCCGCGGGATACGGAGGGTCATTAGTCTTTCACTAATGCCAACAGGTGTTTCTGTCAGACTTGGTAGAAAGGTTTTCTTGATGGCCAATCCTACTCCGTGGAGATTTGTCCACCTGGGGGAAACCTTTCCATAAGAAGGTGGAACCCATCCCTTCCTCTATTAAAGAGCCTTCATCCAGGAGCCTGGTCTCACTCAGGGCAACAAAGTCGATGTTGTAGTGCCTCAGCTCAGCAGCGATCAAGGCTGTTCTCTGGTGACGTCTGTTAGAGGTGCCATATGAGTCCAGGAGAGTCCTTGCATTCCATGTTGCCAGTTTTAGGTTATATTGTTTCTTATTTCAACCGCGGTAGTGGAATAGCCCGATAGACGCAGTAACCTATCCAAGTGAGTGACTGAATGGGCAATTTTTAGGCCACCTTTTCTAGGCCCCCCCCCCCCAAATTAGAGTGAGCAGTGCGGTCCCTAAATAGGGCTGCTGAGTTGCACAGGGATCTGCCGACAACATCTGCCACTCAGTCCCAGCTGCCAGTGACCAAATACCCTGTGCCGCTGCCATGCAGGGTTCTGACCAGGAGCTCCCAGTCCACTCATACCTGCTCCCATTGCCAGATGCTCCATCGCTGTCAGACTTCAACCATATGTAAGGTTCAGGTATTGTTCACCGTGGTCAGAGTGGAGACCTGCGCAAGGAAGATACTAAAGTGCCACAGGGAGTGTGCCATCCCCAGTAGCACTACCTTCACCGTGATGAGGTAAATCCCGGTGGCAAGGGTGAACCCAGGACAACCGGTCCCACATCCTGGCTGCAGGAGGCTGCCGGGTCCTTGGTCTGTTCAGGCCCGCCTATTACGCGCTACCAGCGCATTGCTTTTCTGTCAGGGTGTGCTCCCTTCGCCTTGTCTCAACAGACTTACCACAAGGCAGTGGGGCTATTTACCCATAGCTGGGACAGTGGTTGACAGGCGCCAGGGCGTATCCACACAGTGGTGGGCCTGCACGCCATGTCTCTGGGGCCCACTGCTGCTCTGAGATCTCCTGCAGTTTAGCCGGGGACCGTAAGATACCCAGATTCCATGTGTGGCCCCGAGGAGGCACTGCAGGAGTCTTGGTGGTGGAGAGGCTCTGTACTGGCAGGAGGAGGCTTGCGCACTTGGCCCTTTTCACTCTCTGTTGAGACGGCCAGCCAGTGGCAATAGCTGTAAGCAGAGATCACCTATGCGGCATACAGCATGCAGCATACACTAACTACAAGCACTACTACACTAGACACTTCATACACACCCTGTGAGCAAATACTCCCACCCACACAGAGAACTCATTAAAAAACAACCATCAAACAAAGTTAATGTAAAATTTATTATCAGAGTACATATATGTCCTGCAGGTATACTTAACAAATCTATAGAACAGTAATTGTGACAGGATCAATGAACAACAACTGTTCAAATGCAAACTGAAATAAATAACCAGGGCATGAAATAATATGATAAAGTCCTTAAAATGAGACCATTGGTTGTGGGGACACCAGAAATAGAATGAGTGTAGTTATCCCCTTTTCAAGTCAAGTCAAATCAAATCACTTTTATTGTCATTTTGACTATAACTGCTATGTACAGTACATAGTAAAAATGAGACAAAGTTTTTCAGGACCATGGTGTTACATGACACAGTACAAACACTAGCCTGAACTACGTAATAAAAACAACACAGAGAAAAAAAAACAACCACACTAGACTACAGACCTACCCAGGACTGTATAAAGTGCACAAAACAGTGCAGGCATTACAATAAATAATAAGAAGGACAATAGGGCAGTAAGGTGTCAGTCCAGGCTCTGGGTATTGAGGAGTCTAATAGCTTTGGGGAAGAAACTGTTACATAGTCTGGTCGTGAGAGCCCGAATGCTTTGATGCCTTTTCCCAGATGGCAGGGGGGAGAAGAGTTTGCTTGAGGGGTGTGTGGAGTCCTTCATAATGCTGTTTGCTTTGCAGATGCAGCTTGTAGTGTAAATGTCCGTGATGGCGGGAAGAGAGACCTCAATGATCTTCTCAGCTGACCTCACTATCTGCTGCAGGGTCTCGCGATCCGAGTTGGTGCAATTTCTGAACCAGGCAGTGATGCAGCTGCACAGGATGCTCTCAATACAACCCCTGTAGAATGTGATGAGGATGGGGTGTGTGAGACAGATTTTCCTCAGCCTTCACAGGAAGTAGAGACGCTGCTGGGCTTTCTTTGCTATGGAGCTGGTGTTGAGGGACCAGATGATATTCCCCGGCAGGTGAACACCAAGAAATTTGGTGCTCTTAATTGTTTTGTTCACATTCATAGACAGGTTGTTGGCTCTGCACAAGTTCATTAGCCACTGCACCTCCTCTCTGTAAGCTGACTTGCCGTTCTTGCTGATGAGACCCACCACCGTCGTGTCATCGGCGAACTTGATGATGTGGTTCGTGCTGTGTGTTGCAGCACAGTCGTGGGTCAGCAGAGTGAACAGCAGTGGACTGAGCACACAGCCCTGGGGGGCCCCCGTGCTCAGTGTGATGGTGTTGGAGATGCTACTCCTGATCCGAACTGACTGAGGTCTCCCAGTCAGGAAATCTAGGATTCAGTTGCAGAGGGAGGTGTTCAGTCCCAGGAGGCTGAGCTTTCCAATCAGTTTCTGAGGGATGATTGTGTTGAATGCTGAACTGAAGTCTATGAACAGCATCCAAACTTACGTGCAGGGTGATGGCAATGGCGTCATTTTGAGTGGTTGGGATGGTACGCAAACTGCAGGGGGTCCAGTGAGGGGGGCAGCAGGGTCTTGATATGCCTCATGACGAGCCTCTTGAAACACTTCATGATGATAGATGTAAGTGCAATGGGACGGTACTCATTGAGGCAGGACACTGAAGACTTCTTCGGCACGGGGACAATGGTTGTGGCCTTGGAGCACGTTGGAACGGTGGCACTGCTCAGGGAGATGTTGAAGATGTCAGTGAGAACATCTGCTAGCTGGTCTGCACATCCTCTGAGCACTCTACCAGGGATGTTGTCTGGTCCAGCAGCCTTCCATGGGTTGACCCTGCTCAGGATTCTTCTCATATCAGCCACGGTGAGACACAGCCCCTGGTCATTCGTAGGAGGGGTGGACTTCCTCGCCGCCACGTCATTTTCCACCTCAAATTGGGTGTAGAAGTTATTCAGCGCATCTGGGAGGAAGGCATCACCTGCATAGTCAGGTTATGTTGACCTGTAATTGGTGATGTCCTGGATGCCCTTCCACATGCGTCTTGTTCAAGAGCCTGATGGATGAAAGGTAATAAGTGTTCTTGAACCTGGTGGTGCAAGTCCAGAGGCTCCTGTACCTCCTACCTGATGACAGCAACGAGAAAAGAGCATGGCCTGGGTGGTGAGGATCTTTGATGATGGACACTGCTTTTCTACGGCAACATTTCATGTCGATGTGCTAACTGGTTGGGAGAGCTTTAGCTGTGAGGTACTGGGCTGAATCCACTAACTTTCAAGGGATATTCCACTCAAAGGCATTGGTGTTCCCATACCAGGCTGTAATGCATTTCCCCGTGGTGCTCCTGTGCTGATAGAGATTGTGGAGGAGATGTTGCTGCCAATCTGAACTAACTGGTGTCTACAAGCGAGGAAATCCAGCATCCAATTGCACAAGATGTTATTAAGGTTCAGTTGTTGGAGCTTACTGATTAGTTTTGAGGGGATGATGGTGTTAAATGCTGAGTTGTAACGAGCATCCTGATGTTTGCATCTTTGCTGTTCAGACGTTCCAGGTTTGTGTGAAGAGCCAGTGAGATTGCATCTGCCATGCAAATTCAAGTGGATCCAAGTCACCACTCAGGAGCTGATATGTTTCAACACCAGCCAACGTGTAGAAAAAACAAATGGTGCAAACAATAAAAATAAGCAAATAACATTGAGATCTGAAGTTCACAGAAGTGAGCTCAGAGCCATGAAGCCAGCCCCAGCTGGTCCAGGAGCCCATTAGTTGCAGACCACAGCCTCAGTTCAGTGCAGAGGTGAAGAAAACTTGTGGAGAGCGAGCTGAACACTGGCCTGACCCTTGCCTCTGGCTCCAACACCCTGACCTTTTCAAACTGGCCTAGCACTTAAATCGACCACACAGCCAGTCGTCCCTCACACTCAGGCCCGGGCCCCACCACCTCTCCTCGATTCTGCCACTCAAATCACCTCTAATTGCGCTGCAGCAATGGCCAAATATTGGCTCGCTTGTCAGCCTTGGGATCAGGCCGGGGTCTAGTTGCATCCATTTGGCCCTAATGCAACTGTCCTGCTCCTTTGAGACTTCAGTTCACACCAGAAAAATGCTAGATCAACCAAGTGTTTCAAAAGCACAACTCTGAAAGGGAAGTTACCGGCAGTGATTGCAGTGATCATTTCTGAGAAAAAGTGTAATAAAGTAGCTCATATTTGTGTTTTCTGCCAGCAAGTCTTTGCTGTGCTTCATCAGCGCGAGCAGAAACCGGAAGGCATTTTCAATTCAAAGCAAGTAGGCAGCGGAGTAAGTCGCCGTTTTTTGGGAGAAAATTCAGATATATGTTTTTTTAACTACTTGGGATAAAAGAGGCATGATTGTGCAGGCACGTGACCTCAGAGTGCGTAAGGTTTAAAAAGGGAAGCAATTTTCAACGTTTTTTTTCAATTCACAGCAAGCAGGCAGTGGAGTAAGTCGCAAACACGAGGAAATTTGCAGATGCTGGAAATTCAAACAACAACACACACAAAATGCTGGTAGAACACAGTGTTCTACCAGCATTTTGTGAGTGGAGTAAGTCGCTGTTTTTCAGGAGAAAATTCAGATTTTTTTTTAAACGACCATATATTCCGGAATATAAACTGACCCAGAGTACAAGCCGATCCCCCATTTTCAAGGTTAAAAAGTGACTTTTTCATGGTACTTTTGAATGAGCCGACCCCTTTTATAGAGTTTTTGGATTTAGCCAGAAAAGATCATGTGATCTCACATGCTGGTACTCAGCTTTACTGGATCCGGAACCTGGAACTTTTGTGAACCAGTACCTGCTAAGAAAACAGGCCTGCACATTGTGGAGCGTTATAGGCGAATTCTTAATAATCAGGGAGAGAAACTTTGGATTAGGTTTCCAAAGGAAAAGAATCCTCTGAAATGTAACCCCCATGAAACCATTTAGCGCCTATCGTAATCTCTTTAAAACATAACATGGGGTGGTGGGATCAGTACGTGTACTCAGTATTGGGTTTGCGACCACCATGTACAAAGATTAAAACAAATGCGATATGATGCTGGCTTCAAGCTGAAGGTTGCTGATTTTGCTAAACGAACAAATAATTCTGCAGCTGCTAAGAAGTTTATTGTAAACGAGAAGCAAGTGAGAGAGTGGAGAAAGGCAGAGGACACGCTGAGAGAAATGCCAAAGAAGAAATGTATAAACCGAAGGAAAAAATGCCAGTGGTCAGAACTGGAAGAAAAAGTTTTAGAGTGGGTGAATCACCAGCAATCATCTGGATACATTGTTACCAGAGAAATGATTCGAGTTCAAGCATTGAAATAGGATGAAAAACACCGTGAGGTCAGCGAAAATTTCAAAGCTACGCGAAGCTGGTGCACCCCGATTTATGAATAGACGTGATCTTGTGTTGAGACAAAAAACAAAGATTGCTCAGAAAATTCCCGCAGGGTGTCGTTTACGTTCAAGAACGCTGCTGGATGGACGAAGAGGGTTGCTTGAGGTGGGTTAAAGAGGTGTGGCATTGACGTCCCGAAGGTTTCAGGAAGGAAAAGTCACTACTTGTCTGGGACATGTTCAAAGCACACTTGTCAGGTGAGACAAAAGCAGCACTGAAAGCTGAAAAGACGGACATTGCAGTCATCCCCGGTGGTTTGATGTCCGTGTTCCAGCCACTAGATGTGAGTTTAAACAAACCATTCAAAGAATTCATGCATCGACAGTGGAACGAATTTGACTTAAGACAGCCAATAATTACGACCTGTCTTCCATGTATTCGCTTTTCGAAAGTTGGCACCCTCTGTACAAGCCAACCCCCTAATCTGAGGACCAAAATTTAGGGCCAAATTCTCAGCTTATACACCGGAATTTACGGTACTTGGGATAAAAGAAGCACAACTGCGCAGGTGTGTGACCTCAGAGTGCTGAAGGCTTAAAAAGAACACCGCCATATCCAGTGGGCAGCGGAGTGAGAGGGTGCGGAGCGATAGGGCTTTGGCTCAACGGGCTTAGGCAGAAATGGGAAGAGGCTTCCTGCAACCATTGAGTCTTATAGTAAAGGGGTAAGTTACAGGCTTATTTATTTAGTAATAACAGTAGCATTAGGGGTATGCATCTAGGATTAGTGTTGTGCTTGGAGTGCCAGATGTGGGAACCCTGGGAGACTCCCAACCTCCCCAAGGATTACATCTGCACCAGGTACATTGAGGAGAGGTTCCTTAAGGACCGTGTTAGGGATCTGGAGCTGCAACTTGATGACCTTCAGCTAATTAGGGAAAGTGAGGAGGTGATTGATAATACCTATAGAGAGATAGTGGACAGCTTGACAGTCTCTGTGACAGTCCCTCTCGGAAATTGATATATCATTTTAGATACCTTTGGAGAGGTTGACCTGACAGAGGAAGACCACAGCAAACGGGACTGGCACTCTGCCCAATGCCATGATCAAGAGAGCAAGGAGAAATGCAGTAGTTATAGGGGATTCCATAGTGAGGGGAACAGACAAGAGATTTTGCGAGCTGGACAAGGATACCCGGATGGTGTGCTGTCTCCCTGGTGCCAGGATACAGGATTTCTCAGATCGGGTCCAGAGTATTCTGAGGAGAGAGGGCGAGCAGCCAGAAGTCTTGGTACATGTTGGTACCAATGACATAGACAGAAAAAGAGAGGAGGTCCTGAAGGAAGAAAATTGAAAAGCCACACCTCCAGAGTAATAATCTCAGGATTACTGCCTGAGCCACGCGCTAATGAAGGTAAGAATAGCAGAATTAAGCAGATGAATGTGTGGCTAAGTAACCCGTGCAGGGGGCAGGGCTTCAAATTCTTGGATCATTGGGATCTATTTTGGGGGAGGTACAAAAACAATGGGTTACACCTAAACTCAAAGAGTACTAATATCCTGGTGGGATTGTTTAATATTGCTGTTAGGGAGGTTTAAACTAAGTTGGCAGGGGGAAGGAAACCAGAGTGTTAGGGTTGAGGAAGAGAAAAATAGAAATAAGTCAAAGATACTGTGCAGCAAAGATGGCAAGAAGGATAGACAAGTGAATAGACAGGATAATTTGCTGTGTGATAAAAATATAGCAAAATTGGTAACAGATACTGATCTAAATGTACTGTACTTAAATGCACGCAGCATTAGAAATAAAGTGGATGACCTTATTGTACAGCTACAGGTCAAAAGATATGATATTGTGGCCATCACCGAGTCATGGCTAAATGACGGATGTGGTTGGGAGCTGAATGTCCAAGGATACACAGTATATAGGAAAGATAGGAAGGTAGGTAAAGGGGGTGTCGTGGCCCTGATGGTAAGCAATGATATCAAATCACTCGAAAGAAGGGACATGTACTCTGAAGGCTGTCTTAGAGGGAAAATTATAGCGATATCTTCATATAAGAAAAAGATAAGGAATAAAACATTAGAGGAATTACAAAATAGGCTGAAGGAACTAGAAAAAAAACACAAATTGAATTTGGCACAGGATACATTAAGGGAAATTAAAAGAATTAGGAATGAAATTAATAGTTTGGCTACGCAAGAAATCAGGAAAAATTTAATGTTTCTGAAACAGAGATATTATGAAAGTGGATCAAAATCTATGAAAATACTGGCGTGGAAACTGAAAAAAAAATATAGCAGAAAATACAATTCATAGAATTAGAGACCCAAGAACAAAAATGATAAAAAATAAGCTAAGTGAAATTTAAGAAGCTTTTGAAGTGTTTTACAAAACTCTATATTGCAAAGTTCCGGGGGAAGCATAACCCAAATTGACACCACCCTGAATTCTCTAGAGTTACCCACTTTAAGTGAAGAACAAAATAGAACGATGACTGCTGACGTAACTGAAGTAGAATTAAAAGCTGCAATTAGTAGGCTTAAATTAAGCAAGTCACCAGGATCAGATGGGTATACGGCAGAGTGGTACAAAGAATTTAAAAATGAGTTAATTCCTGTTTTACTCCCCACACTTAACTGGGCTCTAAAAAAGGCACAAATGCCACCCAGTTGGAAGGAATCGATGATCTCAGCTACACTGAAAGAAGGCAAGGATAAAATAGAATGCGGGTCATTTAGACCAATATCCGTTCTTAATGTAGATTACAGATTATTTACCTCCATCGAGGCCAAACAATTAGAGGAGTTTCTACTCATACTGATACGTAACGATCAAGACAGATTTTATACGACAACGCCAGACACAAGACAATATACGAAGGACACTTCACATTATGGATCATATATAAAAAAATAAAATCAAAGCAATAGTGATAAGCGTGGACACTGAAAAGGCATTTGATTTGCTTAATTGGAATTTTCTTTACAGAGTTTTACATAGATTTGGTTTCCAAGACACAATTATTAAAATGATACAGACTCTATATGACAACCCTACTGCTAGGATTAAAATCAATGGATATTTATCAAATAGTCTTACTCTAGAAAGGGCACAAGACAGGGTTGTGCATGGTCAGTGCTACTCTTCGCATTATATCTGGATCCATTAACTCAATACATCAGACAAAATGAAGATATCAGGGGCATTACTATTAAAGGGACAGAGCATAAGTTGACTTGTTACGGGGATGACATTTTGATCTATCTAGGGCAACCGACATACTCTTTATCTAAATTGATGCAATCCTTTGAACAATATGGTCAATTATCAGGATACAAGATCAACATAGATAAAACCCAATTACTTTCATATTACTATAGCCCACCAATAGAAACTAAAAGTAGATATCCTTGGGCATGGCACACAGAGTCTTTCAAATATTTGGACATCATTATGCCAAAAGATCTGGCAAAATTATCACAATGTAATTATCAGCCTTTATATAAAAAAATTTAAGAAGATATGGCAAGATGGAATCTGATTCCTTTTTTCAGTCTCAGTTCAAGGGTTGAGTCTATTAAAATGAATATACTGTCTAGACTGTTATATCTCTTTCAGACCCTACCAATAGAGATTAATCAAAATCAATTCAATGAATGGAACAAGATGTTATCAAAGTATATTCGGCAGGGTAAAAGGCCTAGAGTTCGTCTCAAAAATTTGCAATTAGCAAAGGAAAGGTGGCGGGGGGGGGGGGGGCTACCTTCTCTTAGAGATTATTATTTTGCAGCACAGTTGAGAGACAGGTACTTTCCATCCTCATACAAGCAATGTTGGCTGATAACAACCTGCAAAGGTACATAAATACTATTGATAATCCATGGGTGAAATTGACTCTTAAAATATGGAAAGCTACTAATAAAGAATATAAACTAAAGGGAGATATTGCAATTCTTAAATGGTGTGCATATGATTCAGATTTTACACCAAATAAATTGTATGCTAGATTTAAGGACTGGGCAGCTAAAGAAATAACAGTTCTTTGCAACATAATGAAAGAAGGAACACTGTTCAGTTTTGAAATGCTTAAAGAGAAACACTTATTAGAAAAACAAGATTTTTATTGGTATTTACAGATGCGACAATATGTTAATAAGACGCTTAAAAATGTAACCAGGGCAAGTACATGCTTGATAGAGCTATTTAGAAAAAGCATATAATTCAGATAACGGTAGGAGAATCATTTCAAACATGTATAGGGGGTTGTCAAATCTTAAAACACATTCAACTTCATACATTAAAACAAAATGGGAGAAGGAAGGAGGGATAATTATATCTGAGGAAGAGTGGACAATAATATGGAGGTATCAATGAAAGTGTACCAGTTCACAGAAATGGAGGGAGTTTGGATGGAAAAACTTGATAAGATATTTTATTACACCCTCTCAGAAATCCCATTATGATAGTAACCTCCCTGTTTGCTGGAGAAATTGCGGAAATCAAAATGCAAATCATTATCATATTTTTTGGGACTGTCCTGTTATTAAAAACTATTGGACGGGGATACAAAATGTCCTACAAGACATCTTTAAATGTGAAATACCCTTAGAGAGTAAGACCATATATTTTGGATATCTACCTCAAGAATGGTTGAAGAGAGATAAATATTTAATGAATATACTGTTGGTGGCTGGTAAAAAGACTCTTACTAGGATATGGTTATCACAGGAGAGCCCAACTTTAAATGCATGGATGGAAATTACAATGGACATTTACAAAATGGAGAAGATAAACAGCATCTGTTAATCATAAGCTGGAACAATTTGATTCATACTGGGAAAAATGGTTTAACTACATAATGACTCATAGGCCTGATTTTATTCTCACAAATCAATGAATATGTTGTAAAAAAAATCACTCACTACTTATACATAGTTCTTTCCTTTTGCTTGTTTTTTCTTTCCACTCTTTTCTATAAGTGTATACCTCAGATAAATACTTAGTGGAGATTTGTGATATATATGATTATATGATATATATGTACAATGTCTGAAATACATCTTATGGAAATGTTTGTTTGATGATCAACTTCAATAAAAAATAAATTACAAAAAAAATGAAAGAAAGGACATAGGATCAGAAGAGGTAGAATCTTTATGGGTCGAGTTAAGAAATGGCAATGGTAAAAAGACACTAACAGCAGTTATATACAGGCCTCCAAACAACAGCTGGGATGTGGACTACAAGTTACAGCTGGAAATAGAAAAAATGTGTCAGAAGGAAAATACAAAGATAATTGTGGGGGATTTTGATATAAAAGTGGATTGGGAAAGTCAGGAAGATACTGGGTCTCAGGAGAGGGAGTTTGTAGAATGCCTACAGGATGGCTTCTTGGAGCAGTTTGTCCATAAGCCCATCAGGGGATCGGCTGTTTTGGATTGGGTGCTGTGTAATGAACCTGAGGTGATTAGGGAGCTAGAGGTAATGGATCCTCTTGGAAATAGTGATCATAATATGATTGAGTTCAGTTTTAAATTTGAAAAGGACAAGCTGTTATCAGGTGTATCGATATTTCATTGGAACAAAGGAAATTACAGAGGTATGAGAGAGGAACTGGCCCAAGTTGACTGGAAAAGTAAGCTGGATGGAGGGACAGTAGAGCAGAATAGGATGAAATTAATACAAGAAATAAGGAAAGTGCAGGAAAAATATATTCCAAGAGAAAAGAAAATCATGAATGGAAAAATGGCACAAATGTGGCTAACGAGAGAGGTCAAGGCTGAAATAAAAGCAAAAGAGACGGTGTACAAGGAAGCAAAAAATTAGTGGGAAAACTGAGTGGACGTCTTTTAAAAACTTACAGAAGGAAACTAAGAAAGTCATTAGGAAAGAAAAGATGAATTATGAAAGGTAGTTGGCCATTATCATAAAAAAAGATACAAGAGTTTTTTAAAATATATGAAGAGTAAAAGAGTGACACGAGTAGGTATAGGACCGATTGAAAATGATGCTGGAGAAATCATAACAGGTAACAAAGAATTGGCAGAGAAACTAAATGAGTATTTTGTATTAGTCTTCACAGTGGAAGACATTAGCAACATACTTGATAGCCAGAGGTCTCAAGGAATAGAATTAGGTACAGTCAAGATTACTAGGGAGAAAGTGCTTGGGAAGCTAAATGGACGAAGGATAGATAAGTCTCCCAGACCGGATGAGATGCACCCACAGGTTCTGAAGGAGGTGGCTTTGGAGATTGTGGAGGCATTGGAAATGATCCTCCAGGAATCAATAGACTCTGGCATGGTTCAGAAGGACTGGAAGGTCACAAATGTTGTTCCACTGTTTAAGAAAGGAGGGAGGCAGCAAAAAGGAAATTACAGACCTATTAGTCTGACATCGGTAGTTGGAAAGTTATTGGAGTCGATCCTCAAGGATGAGGTTATGAATTACCTCAAAGTGCATGACAAGATAGGCCCAAGCCTGCATGGTTTCATGAAGGGAAGATTCTGCCTCACCAACCTATTGCAATTTTTTGAGGCAATCTCAAATAAGATTGACAAGGGAGAGGCTGTGGATGTTGTGTATTTGGATTTTCGAAAGGCCTTCAATAAGGTGCCACATAAGAGGCTGCTTAATAAGATGAGAGCCCACTGAATTACAGGAAAGATATTGGAATGGGTGGAGCATTGGCTGATAGGCAGAAAGCAAAGGGTGGGAATAAAGGGATCCTATTCTGGTTAGTTGCCAGTTACTAGTGGTATTCCCCAGGGGTAGATGTTGGGGCTGCTTCTTTTTACACTGTATATCAATGATTTAGATTATGGATTAAATGGTTTTGTGGCTAAATTTGTGGATGACACTAAGATAGGTGGAGGAGCAGGAAATGTTGAAGAAACTGAAAGGTTGCAGAGAGACTTGGTCAGTTTAGGAGAGTGGGCAAAGAAATAGGAGATGAGATACAATGTTGAGAAGTGTACGGTTGTACATTTTGGAAGAAGGAATAATTGGGCAGATTATTATTTAGATGGGGAGAAAATTCAAAAATCGGAAGTGCAAAGGGATTTGGGGGTCCTCGCGCAGGATACCCTAAAGGTTAACCACCAGGTTGGATCGGCAGTAAGGAAAGTGAATGCCATGTTGGCATTCATTTCAAGAGGAAGAGGAATAGTGTGTAAGAGTAAGGAGGTGTTGATGAGGCTCTATGGGGCACTGGTGAGACCTCATTTGGAATGCTGTGTGCAGTTTTGGGTCCCCTTCCTTAGAAGGGATATACTGATGTTGGAGAGAGTTCGGAGAAGATTTACGAGGATGATTCCTGGAATGCAGCGGCTAACATATGAGCAGCATTTGTTGGCTCTTGGACTGTATTAACTAGAGTATAGAAGAATGAGAGGGGATCTCACAGAAGCATTTCAAATTTTGAAAGGGTTGGACAGAGTAGATGTGGAAAGGCTGTTTCCCTTGGTGGGTGAGTCCAGGACAAGAGTATTAGAATTAGAGGGTACCCGTTTAAAACAGAGATGAGGAGAAATTTTTTTAGCCAGACGGTCATGGATTTATGGAATTTGTTGCCACATACAGCTGTGGAGGCCCGATCATTGAGGGTGTTTAAGGAGGAGATTGATAGGTATCTGATTAGTCAGGGTATCAAGGGTATGGGAAAAAAGCTGGAAATTGGAACTAGATGGGAGAATTATTTAGCTCATGGTGGAGTGGCGAAGCAGATTGGATGGGCTGAATGGCCTACTTCTGCTCCTTTGTCTTGTGATCTTGTGGTCACACCACATTTGGAATACTGTGAGCAGCCTTGGGCCCCTTATCTAAGAAAGGATGTGATGCTATTGGAAAGAGTCCAGAGGAAGTTCAGGAGAATAATTTCGGGAATGAAAGACCTAATGTATGAGGAGCATTTGATTGCTGGAGTTTAGAAGAAAGAAGGCAAATCTCATTGAAACCTATCGAATATCGTGCCACGTGACAGTGAGTATACGAATAGAGTGAGGTGGAGGATTAAATGTGTGGCTGAGGGATTGGAGCAGGGGGCATGGATTCAGAATTCTCGATCATTGGGACCACTTTTGGGGCAGGAGTGATCTGTACAAAAAGGACGGGTTAAACTTGAATCCCAGGGGGACCAATATCCTGGTGGAGAGGTTTGCTAAGGCTATTGGGGAGAGTTTAAACTAGAATTGGTTGGGGGTGGGGTGGGAACTGAACTGAAGAGATGGAGGAAGAGGCTGTTGTCTCAGAAATAGAGAAAGCAGGGAGACAGTGCAAGATGGAGGATAGGCAGGTGATAGAGAAGGGACATGCTCAAACTCATGGTTTGAGATATGTCTATTTTAATGCAAGAAGCATCATGAACAAAGTGGATGAGCTTAGAGCGTGGATTAGTACTTGGAGCTATGATGTTGTGGCCATTACAGAGACTTGGATATCTCAGGGGCAGGAATGGTTACTTAGAGTGCCAGGCTTTAGATGTTTCAGAAAGGACAGGGAGGGAGGCAAAAGAGGTGGGAGCGTGGCACTGTTGATCAGAAACAGTGTCACGGCTGCAGAAAAGGAGGAAGACATGGAGGGATTGTCTACAGAGTCTCTGTGGGTGGAGTTTAGGAACAGGAAGGGGTCAATAACTCTACTCTTTTTTTATAGACCACCCAATAGTAATATGGATATCGAGCAGCAGATTGGGAGTCAGATTATGGAAAGATGCAATAATAACAAGGTTGTCGTGGTGGGAGATTTTAATTTCCCAAATATCGATTGGCATATCCCTAGAGCGGAGTTAGTTAGGTGTGTTCAAGAAGGTTTCTTGACACAGTATGTAGATAAACCTACAAGAGAGGTTGTACTTGATCTGGTATTGGGAAATGAACCTGGCCAGGTGTCAGATCTCTCAGTGGGAGAGCACTTTAGAGATACTGATCACAATTCTAGCTCTTTTACCATTGCATTAGAGAGGGATAGGAACAGACAAGATAGGAAAGCATTTAAAGAGCAAACACGAGGAAATCTGCAGATGCTGGAAATTCAAACAACAACACACACAAAATGCTGGTAGAACACAGCAGTCTAGGCAGCATCTATAGGGAGAAGCGCTGTCGACGTTTCGGGCCGAGACCCTTCGTCAGGACTAACCGAAAGGAAAGATAGTAAGAGTAAGAGATCTCTTACTATCTTTCCTTTCGGTTAGTCCTGATGAAGGGTCTCGGCCCAAAACGTCGACAGCGCTTCTCCCTATAGATGCTGCCTAGCCTGTTGTGTTCTACCAGCATTTTGTGTGTTGTAGTTGTTAGGAAAGCATTTAGTTGGAGTAAAGGGAAATAAGAGGCTATTAGACAGGAACTTGGAAGCATAAATTGGGACAGATGTTCCCAGGGAAATGTACGGAAGAAATGTGGCAAATGCTCATGGGATATGTGCGTGGAGTTCAGCATAGGTACATTCCAATGAGATAGGGGAAGGATGGCAGGATACAGGAACCATGCTGTGGAAAGGCTGTTGTAAATCTAGTCAAGAAGAAAAGAAGAGTTTACAAAAGGTTCAAAAAAGCTAGGTAATGATAGAGAGCTTGAAGATTATAAGGCTAGCAAGATGGAGCTCAAGAATGAAATTAGGAGAGCTAGAAGGGGCCATGAGAAGGCCTTGGCGGACAGGATTAAGAAAAACCCCATGGTTTGTAAGAGCACGAGGATAAGACATGGAAGAATAGGACCTATAAAGTGAGACAGTAGGAAAGTGTGTATGGAACTGGAGGAAATAGCAGAGGTACTTAATGAATACTTTGCTTCAGTATTCACTACAGAAAAATATCTTGGCAATTGTAGAGATGACTTACAGCGGACTGAAATGCTTGAGCATGTAGATATTAAGAAAAAGGATGTGCAGGAGCTTTTGGAAAGCATCATATTGGATAAGTCACTGGGACCAGACGAGATGTACCCCAGGGTACTGTGAGAGGCAAGGGAAGAGATTTCTGAGCCTCTGGCGATAATCTTTGCATCAACAACAGGGATGAGAGAGGTTCCGGAGTATTGGAGGGTTCTGTATGTTGTTCCTTTATTCAAGAAATGGAGCAGAGACAGTCCAGGAAATTATAGACCAGTAAGTCTTACTTCATTGGTTGGTAAGTTGATGGAGAAGATCCTGAGAGGCAGGATTTATGAACATTTGGAGAGGCATAATATTAGAAATAGTCAGCATGGCTTTCTGAAAGGCAGGTCATGCCTTACGAGCCTGATTGAATTTTTTTGAGGATGTGATTACACACATTGACGAAGGTAGAGCTGTACATGTAGTGTATATGGATTTTAGCAAGGTGTTTGATAAGGTACCCCATGCAAGGCTTATTGAAAAAGTAAGGAGGCATGGGATCCAAGGGGAAATTGCTTTGTGGATCCAGAACTGGCTTGTCCACAGAAGGAAAAGAGTGGTTGTAGACGGGTCATATGCTGCATGGAGGTCGGTCACCAGTGGTGTGCCGCAGAGATCTGTTCTGGGACCCGTACTCTTCGTGATTTTTATAAATGATCTGGATGAGGAAATGGAGGGATAGGTTAGTAAATTTGCTGATGACACAAAGGTTGGAGGTGTTGTGGATAGTGTGGTGGGCTGTAAGAGGTTACAGCGGCACACTGATAGGATGCAAAACTGGGCTGAGAAGTGGCAGATGGAGTTCAACCCAAGTAAGTGTGAGGTGGTTCACTTTGGTAGATCAAATATGATGGCAGAATAGAGTATTAATGGTAAGACTCTTGGCAGTGTGGAGGATCAGAGGGAACTTGGGGTCCGAGTCCATAGGACACTCAAAGCTGCTGTGCAGGTTTACACTGTGGTTAAGAAAGCATACGGTGCATTGGCCTTCATCAATCCTGAGATTGAGTTAAAGAGCCGAGAGGTAATGTTACAGCTATATAGGATCTTGGTCAGACCCCATGTGGAGTACTGTACTCAATTCTGGTCGGATCACTACAGGAAGGATGTGGAAACCATAGACAGGGTGCAGAGGAAACTTACAAGGATGTTGTTTGGATTGGGGTGCATGCCTTTTGAGAATAGGTTTTCCTTGGAGTGATGGAGGATGAGAGGTGACCTGAAAGAGGTGTATAAGATGATGAGAGGCATTGATCGTGTGGATAGTCAGAAACTTTTCCCCAGGGCTGAAGTGGTTAGCATGAGAGGGTACAGTTTTAAGGTGCTTGGAAGTAGGTATAGAGGAGATGTCAGGGGTAAGATTTTTACGCAAAGTGGTGAGTGTGTGGAATGGGCTGCCGGTAATGGTGATGGGGGCGGATACAATAGGGTCTTTTAAGAAACTCCTGGATAGGTACATGGAGCTTCAAAAAATAGAGGGCTATGGGTAACCCTGGGTAATTCCTAAAGTACGTACATGTTCCGCAAAGCATTGTGGGCCGAAGGGCCTATATTGTGCTGTAGGTTTTCTATGTCTATCACGCAGCATCCGTACAAACAGGAAATTTTGCACCTCAATCTAATACGATTGGTGGGGCCAGAGATTGTCTTCCCTGGACTTGTGCAGCCAACAGAACCTGAGGGTTACAAAAGTATGTATTCACCATATGACCTTGAGATTCATTTCCTTACAGGCAGCCACAAAACAAGAAACTCAAATGAAGATACCCAAAAGAACCTATAAAGAACGTCGACAAACAAGAGGGGGAGAAAACAAATTGTGCAGACAATAAAAGTAAGCAAACAGCATTTAGAATGGAAGTGAGTCCTCAGACAAGGAGCCCGGAGCAGGCCCACAGCCTCAGTGCAGCGAGGAGGGCAGTAAACGTCATAGAGCAGTGAGCTGAACCTGCCTGACTCTTGTCTATAGTTCCTGACACCAAGTTTTTTCAATTCATCTGGGTCAGCATTTTAATCGTCTTTCCTTGCACTAGGACCTGGGCTTTGTCGCTTCGATAGGCTCTGGATCTGAACTCTGGCACCCATATTTTGGCCCACATCTGACCTTTCCAAATTGGCCCATCACTTAGATCGATTAGACCTCACTCCTAGTTTCTTCCACATTGACTTTTCTCCACTTTGCCTGCCCAGCTCTGTTTCGAACAAGCCTCCACCTTGCTCCGACTCCTCCTCAACCATACCTCCACCTAGCTCTAACTCCAGCAACTCTGTACTGTACCTGCATGCTTCAACTCTTGAGTCAGTCTTATCTTCGCTCACCTCTTCATTGTTTGTGGTGATGATAATCTTTTACAGAAAAAGTGTTATTAATAATATATTTAGTTGTTTTCCTTGTTTTGGATCTACCAGTAAGTTATTGCCTGCCTTCAGCAGTGTCATCTCAATCCCTTCAGTCCATCAGATCCTGCTGCATATAGCAATCCCACATACCAGCAGTTGGTCCATACTTTTCTGCACTTTGGCAATCTGCAGATATGTCTTAAAATATCAAGAGCATACCAGACCCCAGCAGCCATCCAGGCTGAGTTCCAGATTTAACCACCATCTGAGTGAGGAAGTTCCTCAGATCCCATCCAAACCTATGCTTTTCAAATTAATTTGTAATTCGACCCCCTGAATCTCTACTAATACTTGCAGACTCACTCTTTAAAGAACACGAGAGATTCTGCAGATGCTGGAAATCCAGAGCAAGACACACACAAAATCCTGGAGGAACTCTGCAGTTCAGGCAGCATCTATGGAGGGAAATAAACTGCCAATACTTGAGCAGCCTTGAAGAAGGGTCTCAGCTTGAACCTTCATCTGCTTATTCCCTGCAGAGGTGCTGCCTGTGTCAGTGCCTCTCTCTTTCAGGTACAGATCCAATCACAGGTTCTGGAATAAAAGGCTGCAAACTGACCAGCGTCCTGGCAGAGATGGAGCACTCTCTAACACTGGACAACAATATTTTTCAAAAGTGTTGCTTCCTCAAGCTTTTTCTTGTTTATGGTAGACTGCTCGAGGATGAACACAATTATAATTTCAGACTACTTGTATCACGTAGGAATTTGGAGAAACAACAAATTAACTTTTATTGAATATAATGTGCTTAATTGCATAATGGTGCTGATGCTTTGCAATAGTTCAACTAAGTTTAAAATATTTTGTTAATGATTTTCATTTGTACTCAGTGTCTGAGGCTTTTCGCTTAAGTGTCCAACAATAATTCACCAGCATTAATGGACCAGTTGCCCTGGTATCTTTTCTCCATGATCGCAATGTCCTGGTGAAACCTTTCACCATGCTTATCACTAACAGCACCAAGATTTGCAGGAAAGAAGTTTAAATGGGAATGCAGAAAATGCATCTTTAGTGACATGTTGCATTTCATGGTTTTATACACTTGAAGCATGCTTTCAACCAGCTGCAAGTAGTTTGGTGCTCTGCAGATACTGAGAAAAATTTCAACAACTTCCTTAAATGCCTTCCAAGTGATTTTCTCCAGTCCCACTAGAAATTCTTCAAATTGCCTGTCATTGATGACCTGTTTGATTTGTGGACCAACAAAAATGCTTTCCTTAATCTTGGCCAAGTGAAATAGGAATTGATATGAAAGGAGAGGGGAGTAACGAATTAAAAGTATTATATATGAATGCACTAAGTATAAGGAATAAAGTAGATGAGCTTGAGGCTCAGTTGGAAATTGGCAAGTACGATGTTGTGGGAATAATAGAGACATGGCTTCAAGCCGACAGGGCCTGGGAAATGAATATTCAAGGTATACATCTTATCGAAAGAACAGACTGACTGGCAGAGGGGATGGGGTGGCTCCGTTGGTGAGGAATGATATTCAGTCCCTTGCAAGGGGGGACATAGAATATGGGGATGTAGAGTCAGTATGGATAGAACTGAGAAATTCTAAGGGTAGAAAGACCCTAATGGGAGTTATCTACAGGCCCCCAAACAGCAGTTTGGATGTAGGGTGTAAGTTGAATGAAGAGTTAAAATTGGCATGTCGCAAAGGTAATGATACAGTTGTCATGGGGGATTTCAACATGCAGGTAGACTGGGAGAATCAGAATGGTACTGGACCCCAAGAAAGGGAGTTTGTGGAGTGCGTCCGAGATGGATTCTTATAATAGCTTGTACTGGAGCCTACCAGGGAGAAGGCAATTCTAGATTTAGTGTTGTGCAATGAACCGGATTTGATCAGGGGCCTCGAGGTAAAGGAACCATTATGAGGTAGTGACCATAATATATGTTTTAACCTACAATTTGAGAAGGAGAAGGGAAAATCGGATGTGTCAGTATTACAGTTGAACAAAGGGAACTATGGAGCTATGAGGGAGGAGCTGGCCAAAGTTCAATGGAAAAATACCCTAGCAGGGAAGACAGTGGAACAAAAATGGCAGGTATTTCTGGGAATAATGCAGAAGGTGCAGGATCGGTTCATTGCAAAGAGGAAGAAAGATCCTAAGGGGAGTAAAGGGGCGGCCGTGGCTGACGAGGGAAGTAAAGGGCAGTATAAAAATAAAAGAGAAGTATAACATAGCAAAGATGAGCAGGAAACCAGAGGACTAGGAAGCTTTTAAAGAGCAACAGAAAATAACAAAAAAGGCAATACACCAAGAAAAAATGAGGTACGAAGGTAAACTAGCCAAGAATATAAAGGAGGATAGTAAAAGCTTCTTTAGGTATGTGAATAGCAAAAAAATAGTTAAGACCAAAATTGGACCATTGAAGACAGAAACAGGTGAATTTATTATGGGGAACAAGGAAATGGCAGATGAGTTGAACAAGTACTTTGGATCTGTCTTCACTCGGGAAGACACAAACAATCTCCCAGATGTAATAGTGGCCAAAGGAACTAGGGTAAAGGATGAACTGAAGGAAATTTATATTAGGCAAGAAAAGGTGTTGGATAGACTGTTGAGTCTGAAGGCTGATAAGTCCCCGGGACCTGATGGTCTGCATCCCAGGGTACTTAAAGAGGTGGCTCTAGAAATTGTGGACGCATTGGTAATCATTTTCCAATCTTCTATAGATTCAGGAACAGTTCCTGCTGATTGGAGGGTGACTTATGTTGTCCCACTTTTCAAGAAAGGAGGGAGAGAGAAAACAGGGAATTATAGACCGGTTAGCCTGATGTCAGTGGTGGGAAAGATGCTGGAGTCACTTATAAAAGATGAAATTATGACACATTTGGATAGCAGTAGAAGGATCTGTCTGAGTCAGCATGGATTTATGAAGGGAAAATCATGCTTGACTAATCTTCTGGAGTTTTTTGAGGATGTAACTATGAAAATGGACAAGGGAGAGCCAGTGGATGTAGTGTACCTGGACTTCCAGAAAGCTTTTGATAAAGTCCCACAAAGGAGGTTAGTGGGCAAAATTAGGGCACATGGTATTGGGGGCAGAGTACTGACATGGATTGAAAATTGGCTGGCTGACAGGAGATAAAGATTTGCGATTAACCGGTCCCTTTTGGAATGGCAGGCTGTGACCAGTGGGGTACCGCAAGGTTCGGTGCTGGGACCGCAGCTGTTTACAATATACAATAATGATTTAGATGAAGGGATTAAAAGTAACATTAGCAAATTTGCTGATGACACAAAGCTGGGTGGCAGTGTGAAATGTCAGGAAGATGTTATGAGAATGCAGGGTGACTTGGACAGGTTGGGTGAGTGGGCAAATGTATGGCAGATGCAGTTTAATGTGGATAAATGTGAGGTTATCCACTTTGGTGGCAAGAAGAGGAAGACAGATTATTATCTAAATGGAGTCAAGTTAGGAAAAGGGGAAGTACAACGAGATCTAGGTGTTCTTGTACATCAGTCAATGAAAGCAAGCATGCAGGTACAGCAGGCTAATGGCATGCTGGCCTTTATAACAAGAGGAATTGAGAATAGGTCCTTCTGAAGCTGTACAGGGCCCTGGTGAGACCCCACCTGGAGTATTGTGTGCAGTTTTGGTCTCCAAATTTGAGGAAGGACATTCTTGTTATTGAGGGAGTGCAGCGTAGGTTCACAAGTTTAATTCCTGGAATGGCAGGACTGTCATATGTTGAAAGATTGGAGTGACTGGGCTTGTATACACTGGAATTTAGAAGGATGAGAGGGGATCTGATTGAGACATATAAGATTATTAAGGGATTGGACACGCTGGAAGCAGGAAGCATGTTCCTGCTGATGGGTGAGTCCAGAACTAGAGGCCACAGTTTAAGAATAAGAGGTAGGCCATTTAGAACTGAGATGCGGAAAAACTTTTTCACCCAGAGAGTGGCGGATATGTGGAATGCTCTGCCCCAGAAGGCAGTGGAGGCCATGTCTCTGGATGCATTCAAGAGAGAGTTAGATAGAGCTCTTATAGATAGTGGGGTCAAGGGATATGGGGAGAGGGCAGGAACGGGGTACTGATTGTGTATGATCAGCCATGATTATAGTGAATGGCGGTGCTGGCTAGAAGGGCTGAATGGCCTACTCCTGCACCTATTGTCTATTGTCTATTATTGTCTATTAGCATCAGTTATTCTGGGAAGCATCTGTCTCAAATATCAAAATCCTTCATAGAAACTTTTGTGCCTGCTGTTAGCAAATTCCATCCTTACAGTCCTGAACCCAATAATTATTACTCAAACCTGTCCTGCTGTGCAGCAGCCAAGACGCCTAAGCATGCCTGGACAAGATAGGAAACTTTCCAGCTTACATTGTAGGCAATATTTGAATTGACTTTGAATTATGACTTGAAATAATAAACATAAGTTTATTAAAAATGGTGTGTGACAGAGAAATTTCATGATCAGTAGCCCAAAATACATAAGATACACCTAACGGTATTCAGGAAGCAAATCTTTGTTGTCCAGTGTAATAGTCGAGCCAGCTCTCCCATCTGCTGCATTTCAAGCATAACAAAGTATCCAAAATATGATATTGTGTAGGTTTCTTTGCCGCATGACAAAGCCCATTCCAGTATAATCTGGCGAAGACTTGACTCATTAAACTAACACATTTTCCTGAGCAAGACATTTCTGAGGGGTAGATTGATAGGAGTTTGATAAGCAAACCTAAAGGTGTGCTTTGTAACAATGAGAAAGCTGTAGAGAAATATTAAATGGTGTGTTATCAGTCCTTCAAGAAATGGTACAAGGGTGTCAACATCACTGAAGATGTTCAAGTCATAAAGTGTGGTCCATGTAGGGACCAATGACATGGATAGAACAAGTGATGAGCAGTTAGTGATAAGGGGGATGGGAAGCAGAGTGCCAGAACAGTTAGAGGAGAGGTTGTGGAGGCTGATGTTGGTAAGACCTCAAAACTCGGAATCAACAGGTTGAGATGGAGCGAGCCCGCTCCTCTTGGACACAGACTGACCAATCAGAGCCTTTGTTCTCCTCTCGGATACTGAATGACGGATCAGAGTCTCTCCTCTCCTCTCGGATACAGACTGACAGATTAGAGCATCTTCCCTCCTCTCGGATACAGACTGACAGATCAGAGCATCTTCCCTCCTCTCGGATACAGACTGACAGATCAGAGCATCTTCCCTCTTCTTGGACACAGACTGACACATCAGAGCCTCTCCTCTCGGATACAGACTGACAGATCAGAGCCTCTCCTCTCCTCACCTCTCGGGGTTCAGGTCAACATATTAAAGCCTCTCCTTTCCTCTTCGACACAGACTGACAGATCTGAACTTCTCCTCTCCTCTCGGATACAGACTGTCAAGTCAGAGCATCTTCCCTCCTCATGAATACAGACTGACAGATCAAAGACTCTCTTCTCCTCTTGGATACACACTGACAGATCAAAACCTCTCCTGTCCTCTCAGATACAGACTAACAGATCAGAGCCTCTCCTCTCCTCTTTGGGTTCAGACTATGGATCGGAATGTCTGCTCTGCTCTCACTGTTCAGACTGATGGAGTCTCTCATCTCCTCTGCTCTCGGGGTACAGATTAGAGCCTCACCTCTTGAGCTTCAGACTGTTGGATCAGAACCTCTGTTCTCCTTTTGGTGCTCTGTCTGACAGTTCAGAGCACTTGACAGATGTACTTCACAGCATTAACAGGAAGTCTGAGCGGAGGCCTTTGTGCACCCTGACGAACATCACAATGTTGCTGTTAATTCAGCACTCACTGGAACATAAGAAATAAGAGCAGGAGTAGGCCATCCGGCTCATCGAGCCTGCCCCGCCAGTCAATAAGATCATGGCTGAACTGTCCGTAAACTCAGCTCCATCTACCTGCTTTTTCCCCATAACCCTTAATTGCCTTACTATGTAAAAACCTATCTAACTGTTTCTTAAATATATTTAGTGAAGAAGCCTCAACTGCTTGCCTGGGCAGAGAATTCCACAGATTCACCACTGTCTGGGAAAAACAGTTTCTCCTCATCTCCATCCTAAATCTTCTCCCCTGAATCTTGAGGCAATGTCCCCTAGTTTTAGTCTCACCTACCAATGGAAACAACTTTCCTACTTCTATTTTATATATCACTTTCAGCATTTTGTATGTTTCTATAAGATCCCCTCTCATTCTTCTGAACTCCAAAGAGTATAGTCCCAGGTGACTCAGTCTCTCCTCATAGGTCAACCCCTTCATCTCTGGAATCAACCTGGTGAACCTCCTCTGCACTGCTTCCAAAGCTAATATATCCTTCATCAAGTATAGTCAAATGTCACATCTCTCAGTGGGAGAGCATTTTGGAGATAGTAATCATAATTCTATCCCCTTTACATTGGAGAGACATTGGAGGAACAGACAAGTTAGAAAAGGATTTAATTGGAGTAAGGGGAATTATGAGGCTATCAGGCAGGAACTTGGAAGCTTAAATTGGGAACAGATGTTCTCAGGGAAAGGTATGAAAGAAATGTGGCAAATGTTCAGGGGATATTTGTGTGAAGTTCTGCATAGGTATGTTCCAATGAGACAGGGAAGTTACGGTGGGGTACAGGAACCGTGGTGTACAAAGGCCAAAGAAGACTACTACTACCTTGGCTCACAGGTCTAGGGGGCTGGCATAGTCAAGAAGAATAGAAAGCTTACAGAAGGTTCAAAGATCTAGGTAATGTTAGAGATCTAGAAGATTATAAGGCTAACAGGAAGGATCTTAAGAAGGACATTAGGAGAGCCAGAAGGGGCCATGAGAATGCCTTGGAGGGCAGGATTAAGGAAAACCCCAAGGCATTCTACAAGTACACTGGTAAGTTGATGAAGAAGATCCTGAGAGGGAGGATTTACGAACTTTTGGAGAGGTATAATATGATTAGGAATATTCAGCATGGCTTTGTCAAGGGCAGGTTGTGCCTTACGAGCCTGATTGAATTTTTTGAGGATGTGACTAAACACATTGATGAAGGAAGAGCAGTAGATGTAGTGTATATGGATTTCAGCAAGGCATTTGATAAGGTACCCCATGCAAGGCTTAATGAGAAAATAAGGAGCCATGGGATCCAAGGGTCCATTGCTTTGTGGATCTAGAACTGGCTTCCCCACAGAAAGCAAAAAGTGGTTGTAGACGGGTTATGTTCTGTATGGAGGTTGGTGATCAATGGTTTGCCTCAGGAATCTGTTCTGGGACCCTTATTCTTCATGAATTTTATAAATGACCTGGATGAGGAAGTGGAGGGATGGGTTAGTAAGTTTGCTGATGACACAAAGGTTGGGGGTGTTGTGGATAGTGTGGAGGGCTGTCAGAAGTTACAGTGGGACATTGATAGGATGCAAAACTGGGCTGAGAAGTGAAAGATGGAGTTCAACCCAGATAAGTGTGAAGTGGTTCATTTTGGTCAGTCAAATATGATGGCAGAATATAGTATTAATGGTAAGACTCTTGGCAGTGTGGAGAATCAGAGGGATCTTGGGGTCTGAGTCCACTGGACGCTCAAAGCAGCTGCACAGGATGACATTGAGTGCCAGGTTGCTGCTGCGACACCACTCCACTAGTTGGCATATCTCATTCCTGTACGCCCTCACGTCACCATCTGAGATTCTACCAACAATGATTGTATCATCGGCATATTTAGAGATGGTACTTGAGTTATTCCTAGCCACACAGTCATGAGGATATAGAGAGTAGAGCAGTCATCGAAACACACACCCCTGAGGTGCACCAGTGTTGATCGCCAGAGAGGAGGAGATGTTATTACCACTCTGCACAGATTTTGGTCTTCCGGTTAGGAAGTCAAGGATCCAATTGCAGAGGGAGATATGGAGGCCCAGGTTCTGCAACTTCTCAATCAGATTTGTTGGAAGCTTCAAGATGGCGGCGCAATGCAGTTTGCAACAGCTTCTCCGGAGTTGATATCTGTTACCTGTTAAGCAGGGTGCTGTGCACAATCCTAATCTGATGAAAAACGGACGTGGGAGCACGGAGGAACATCTGGAAATCTCCAGGAAGCCCTTCTTCGTTGCTGCTGCTGCTGTGAGGTCTGGGTCTCTGCTGGAAAGAACAGACCCCCAGTCCTCGGGGTTGTGTTGCCAGTGGCATCATAGTGCGCTCGGCAGAGGATGATGCTCAGAGAGGCTGTGCCGGAGGGGATGGTCGGAGGCTCGGAGGTTCGACGGACTCAGAGTCCGCTGCGGTTGGGGCGCTTTCACTGTGTGCTGCGTCTGCGAGGCTGAATCCGGCGGCGCCCTGGAAGTCCATCGCAGGGGTATTCCCTTCTGCCATCTGCGTGGGATGATGAGTCTATTGAGAGCCTGAGGTCTTGTGGAAACTGTGTGGTGGTTTCTTTCGAACTTATAGTCTTTTAACATCTTTGGACTATTTTTACTGTGCCCATGGTCTATTTTCTTTTATCAATTATGGTATTGTTTGCACTGTTATAACTATATATTTAACTATATGGTTTTGTGCAGGTCTTGTAGCTTTAGTTTTTGGTTTGTTGGGTGGTAGAGTTGGTCTCCTGACTTGGTGTGTCTGGGTAGTCTTATTTTGTCTGGTGGGTTTGGGCTCCTTTCCAGGGAATGCGCTATGATGGTAGTGTGATATTAATACGCAGCAGCCTCTCGGGACTCTGGATTTGAGGATTGCCAAATGTTACGTGGATTTTCTGGTGTAGTCTCTTTTGTCATGTGCTTTTGTGATATCATTCTGGAGGAATGTTGTTTCATTTTTTAAATGCATTGCAGTTGAGGTTTCTAAATGACAATAAACCAAAATTCAATTCAATTCTATTAAATGCTGAGCTACAGTCGATGAACAGCATCCTGACATAGTTGTTTGTGTTGTCCAGGTGGTCTAAAGCCTTGTGAAGAGCCATTGAGATTGCATCTACTGTTGACCTATTGTGACAATAGGCAAATAGCAATGGGTCCAGGACCTTGCTGAGGCAGGAGTTCAATCTATTCATGACCAATGTCTCAAAGCATTTCATCACTGTAGATGTGAGTGCTACTGGGCAATAGTCATTAAGGCAGCCCACATTATTCTTCTTAGGCACTGGTATAATTGGTGTCTTTTTGAAGCAAGTGGTAACTTGCAGCCATAACAGTGAGAGGTTGAAAATGTCCTTGAATACTCCTGCCAGTTGGTAGGCACAGGTTTTAAGACCCTTAGCAGGTATTCCATCAGGACCTCCACCGTGCGACAGTTCTTCACAGCCGTAGTTATATTCTCCCTTTGAAAGTGGGCTTAGAAGGCGTTGAGTTCACCTGGTAGTGAAGCACCACTGCCATTGCTATTGGGTTTCGCTTTGTAGGAAGTAATGTCTTGCAACCCTACTAGACTTGTCGTACATCCAATGTCACATCCAACCTGGTTCGAAATTGTCTCTTTGCCCTTGAAATAGCCCTCCGCAAATCATTACTGGTTTTCTGGTACAGGCTTGGTTTGTCAGATTTGAATGCCACAGACCCGGCCTTCAGTAGACAACTTATCTCCTGGTTCACCACGGCTGTTGATTTGGGAAAGTCTTTGTAGGCACACACTCATCCACACAGGTTTTACTGAAGTCGGTAATAACTGCACTATAGTCATCCAGGTTTGAAGATGAATCCTGGAATACAGTCCAGTCCACTGATTCAAAACAGTCCTGTAGGCGCTCCTGTGCTTCCCTTGTCCAAACATTCTTGGTCCTCACTACTGGTGCTGCAGTCTTCAGTCTCTGCCTGTACTCAGGGAGTAGAAGTACAGATGGGTGATCAGACTTCCCGAAGTGAGGGTGTGGAATTGTACGGTAGGCATTCTGAATAGTCGTGTAGCAATGGTCTGGTGTGTTGTTTCCTCTGTTATTGCAAGAGATCTGCTGATGGTAATTGCTTAGTGATTTTTTTTCAGACTGGTCTTGGTAAAATCTCCCAAAATGATGGTGAAAGTGTTCAGGCGCGCTGTTTCATGCATGTTGATCCCATTGCTCAGAAGCTTGCTTAACATTAGCCTGAGGTGCAATGTATACTGCTACCAAGATGGTCCCAGAGATCCACCGCAGTAAGTAAAATGGACAGCACTTAACTGCTAGCTATTTCAGGTCTGGTGAGCAGATTTGGGACAGCACTGATATATTCGTGCACCAAGAAGAGCTGATCATGAGGCATACTCCTCCACCTCTGCTTTGAGAGACTCTATACATCTATTCTGACAGTGTATAGTAAACCCGTTGGTCTGAATCGCTGCATCCAGAATGGAAGGGGTTAACCAGGATTTTGTGAAACAAAGGACACACACGGTCCAAATGTCCCTCTGATTCAGCACCCTAGCTCTGAGATCATCGATTTTATTCACCAGAGACTGTACGTTTGTCAGCAAGTTAGTTGATATTGGGAGTTTAAAACCCTGTTTCCTTAAATGCACTTGTATCCCTTATCTAGAATCCTACAAGGTCTCATCCATCCACAATCTGTACAGTTTCCATCAGTTTTAAGCAGCGATAGCTCGCTTAAATACACTATGACATTTTTAATACATGTACATGTATTAAATACATGTACTGACCTTGGAAGCAGTTGTATTTTTTAACTGTATCAGGCTGAAACAAGAGTATTTAATTGTATCCACTGAGAGCTCTGCTGCTACACGAGTCACCCCAAGGCACCCTGGAACTATCACAGCATAGAAGACAATGGGGCTTCACTTCCAGGTGAGCTCAATGCTTTCGATGCTCGCTTTGACCATCAAAACATGGAGGAACTATTACAAACTCCCACATCCCCCGATGATGCTATGAGTTATTTCTCTGAAGCCGATGTGCAACCCATGGAAAGCATGTGGTCCAGCTGGGGTATCTGACTAAGTACCAAAGACTGTGCTGGTCAGCTACGGTGTTACCCCCTCACTTTGGTACTGCGCGGTGCCCACCTGCTTCAAGCAGGCTTCAATTATACCAGGGCCCAAGAAAAGTGCAGTGACCTCTCTCAATGACTACCACCCAGCAGCACTTACATCCACAGAGAGAAAAAGTTTTGAGAGGTTATAATGAAATATATCAACTCCTGACTGAGAAGCAATTTAGATCCACTCTAATTTGCCTACGGATGCCAGATCATTAACTCTTCATTTAACCCTGGAACATATGGACAGCAAAGATGCATACATCAGGATGCTCTTTATCAACTACAGCTCAGCATTCAATACCAACATCCCCTCAAAACTAATCAATAGCTTCAAGACCTTGGCTTCAATACCTTCATGATTTCTTCACTTGCAAACCCCAGTCAGTTTGGATTGGCAACAACATCTTCTCTACTATCTCCATCAGGTGCAAAACAAGGCTGCAGGCTTATCCCCCTGCTCTATTAGCTTCACACTTATGACAGTGTGGGTAAGCATAGCTCCAATGCCATATTCAAGTTTCGAGTAGTTTCAATATAATATAGAGGAGGATAGGACTGGATCCAATGTTGAGATTTTTAATTGGAGAAAGGCTAACTTTGAGGAGATGCGAAAGGATTTAGAAGGAGTGGATTGGGACAATATGTTTTATGGGAAAGATGTAATAGAGAAATGGCGGTCATTTAAAGGTGAAATTTTGAGGGTACAGAATCTTTATGTTCCTGTTAGGTTGAAAGGAAAGGTTAAAAGTTTGAGAGAGCCATGGTTTTCAAGGGATATTGGAAACTTGGTTAGGAAAAAGAGAGATATCTACAAGAAATATGGGCAGTAAGGAGTAAATGAGGTGCTCGAGGAATATAAAGAATGTATGAAGAATCTTAAGAAATTAAAAAAGCTAAAAGATACGAGGTTGCTTTGGCAAGTAAGGTGAAAATAAATCCAAAGGGTTTCTACAGTTATATTAATAGCATAAGGATAGTGAGGGATAAAATTGGCCCCTTAGAGAATCAGAGTGGACTGCTATATGTGGTGCCAAAAGAGATGGGGGAGATTTTGAACAAATTCTTTTCTTTGGTATTCACTAAGGATAAGGATATTGAATTGTGTAAGGTGAGGGAAACGAGTAGGGAAGTTATGGATATTATGACGATTAAAGAGGAGGAAGTACTGGAGCTTTTAAGGAATATAAAAGTGGATAAATCTCCGGGTCCTGACAGGTGGGTAAATTAATGGAAAGTATTTCTAGAGATGGTATATATAATTATCTGGATAGACAGGGTCTGATTAGAAACATAGAAACATAGAAAAAAGGTGCTGGAGTAGGCCATTCAGCCCTTTGAGCCTGCACCGCCATTCAGCATGATCATGGCTGATCATCCAACTCAGAACCCTGTACCTGCTTTCTCTCCATACCCCCGATCCCTTTAGCCACAAGGGCCATATCTAACTTCCTCTTAAATATAGCCAATGAACCGACCTCAACTGTTTCCTGTGGCAGCGAATTCCACAGATTCTCCACTCTCTGTGTGAAGAGACTTTTGCCACTTTTGCCTCTAAGAACTCCATTTTCACTGACCAACAACCGTTGTCTGGATAATCAACGGCACTGGTACCCCAAATCTCCAGTGCCCTCAATGTCGTCAAGGGTAAATGCTTCCAATAACGGTTATAAAACAAACTGTACAGCAACTTAACTGATGCCCCAGTACCGAGGATGGCTTTAACTTGACTTCCATCCATCCGTAACAACACCTGTGCGCATGGCCCCTCTAAGCCTTCAGGAATAGAGTCTGTTCCTTTTGGGAGTTCCTTGGTACATTGCTGGGAATGTGCTCCCTCAGAGACCCCAAGCCGTTCCCCCGCTGGGCCTCCTCTAAGTTTCCCGACACCTCTCGAATCAACGGAACAACTGATCCCCTTTACAGATCCCCTTGGCACCACAAGCAATTTATCTGCCCCCCTAGGCAAAAGGGATACCCTAAAAACTTTCCACCAATCTCCTGCCACGGATATGATAAGCCCCCCCAGCTGCGGCATTTGACTTCCAGTCGAACCACACGCATTTTCCCACACTTTCCCAGAACTGGCAGCTGTCACTTCGAGGTAATTGAGCCCGACAGTTCTAACAAAGTCACCAGCCCGCCTACTCAAACTTTCAACCTGTCCCTGTCGCTTTTCCTCAGCCAAGCACTGCCACTCACCCAACAACTGAGGGGTCTGCTCCGCCCACGCCTCCGCCCCTTTAGGGCCGGACATTATTCCAACAACCGGGCGGAGCTCACCGCTGCTGAAACATCCCAACCTGTCACTCCTCACTCTACAAACAGTACGGACAACCCACAGTCCCACCACCATTTCGTCAGCACTAGTCGGAACTCGAACAACGACCTCCAGGCTACCAACAGCAGCCACCCCACCCAACACACATGCAGTGATAACCAGCAATCGCACACCCACAAAGGCACACCAGCTCTTCGCCGCAGACACAATTTAAAGAGGGTGATCACACAGCTTCCACAGAAATCAATCCCGGACGAGCACCTCACAATGTAACCCCCTGGGTCACCTCAGGCTCGCTCAGCTCGTACTCATCTAGGGGGAGCAGCCTTCAGCCCCACCAAACTGGGTAATCAGCTGGTGTGGATGCTGTGTGATGTCCCCGCCTCGCCCAAAAACAGACAGTACACCATAAGCGATTAAATGAGTACAATTTATAAAGGTTACTATAACTAAGTGATTAATAACGATACAGTATATATGGAGAAAAAATAAAGAAAAGGCGCCAAACTTATCAAAGTCCAAACCACTTCGTGCACAACCGTTGGAGCTCAATTACTGAAGTCTTCTGGCCACCATTCGATCCCCTCCGAACTCCTCGACTTGCAGCTCAGGACCCTCCGAGTGGTCAACCAAGCACATCTAGCTTCATCCCCCCTCCTCGGAGTACCTCCTGGCCTCGGATCCCTGCTTGGGGTCCGTTCCTCACCTAGCTTACAGCATTGCGTCCTCTCTCTCTCACCCCCTCGCGCTGATCTGCCCAAAAGCCCAAAATCTCAACAAAAGCTTACAGACTCAGAAGAAAGAACATTAATCCCCATTTGGTTTACAAAGGAATACCATTCTCGTTATCAGTAAATTTTAACAAACAAGCTTCCAGCACTCTCTCGCAACAAAGGAGCATTCCTGCTTGTCAGCAAAACAAAGAAGCCCTTTTGATTACATACACAGTAACAAAGAAAAAAGAAGAAACCCCCTTTACATATGTAAATGATCTGGACGAAAATTTAGAAGGGGGGATTACTAAATTTGCAGATGATATCAAGATTGGTGGAGTTGTGGATAGTGTAGAGCACTGGTAAAGAATACAGATATGGGCTAATAGATGGCAGATGGAGATTAACCCAAATAAATGTGAGGATTTGCACCTTGGTAGGACAAATGCAAGGACATAGCACACTGTTGATGGCAAGGTCCTTAACAGTGTTGTTGATCAGAGAGATCTTGGGATCTAAGGTCATAGCTCCTTGAATGTGGCTATACAGGTCAATAAGGCGATTAAGGTGGTTTATGGAATGCTTGCTTTAATTAGTCTAGGCATTGGGTTCAAAAGTCACGAGGTTATGCTGCAAATTTATGAAACTCTGGTTAGGTAACATCTGGAGTGTTCCATACTGTTCAGGTCATCCCAATATAAGAAAGATGTTGAGACTTTTGAGATGGTGCAGAAGAGGTTTACCAGGATGCTTTCTGGTTTAAAGGGCATGTGCTATCATGAGAGGATGGATAAACTTGGGTTGTTTTCTCTGGACTGTCAGAGGTTGAGGGGAGGTCTGATAGAGGTTCATAAGATTATGAGAGGCACAAATAGAGTAGACAGAGATTGTCTGTTTCCCAGGTTTGAAATGCCTTATACCAGAGGGCATGCCTTGAAGGTGAGAGGAGGTAGGGTCAAGGGGGATGTGATGGGTAAATATTTTACTCAGAGTGGCGGATTCTCGGAATTTGCTTCTTGGTGTTGTGGTACAGGCAAATACATTAGAGACTTTTAAGAGAAGTTTGAATAGGCACATGGAAGGACAGGCATGAGGAAAATGAAGAAATGGGACTGGGTCAGTGAGCAGTCCATAGATAAAATCAACTCCAGAAATAATAAAGAAATACATTGTTCTGTTATTACCAGGGAGCGAAATCAGGCAGATGTGATGAGATCAGAAATTACATCACCACAGTGAGAAGAAAATTAAAACCTGCTAAATGAACCAATCACATTGAAGAATTAACCTTGGGCCAATGGGTATTAAGCTCTGCCAAGAGGCTATAGAAGCTCCTGGGGAGGGTATTACCCTGTTTCACCTCAGTCTGTTACCTGACAAACCTGGGGGTCAGTAGCCCAATCCACCCAAACATTTAGTACGAGATACATCCTCCAGTGCAGCAGTCCATCTCATGAGGGCGAATGAGAACATTTAGTTCTGCAGGGGTCCCAGTGAGCTGCTGAACCATCTCAGATTATGGAAGGACAAAGTGTGTGTGCAGGAAACAACAGAGTAACTACCTTCAGACTCAGAGTGATCCTTTGAAACAGGAAGAGAAAACAGAACCACCCAGGAGCAAAGTATAACAGGAATCAGCAGGGATTTCAAACAGGAAAGTCTGCCTTGATCAATTTTAATAAGTCCTTTGAAGGAATAAGGGCAACAGTCATTAAGATGATTCAGAATATGTAATAAGGCAGTTACAAAGTGTCTTAAGCAATGGTGTAGGAGAAAGAGAGGGTCAGGGGTAGCATATGGAATGAAGAGGTGGGCCAGAGGGCAGCTTGTTAAGTTAGGAGTCCCTAATCTCTGCACTAGCCACTGGGTGCCCAGTTTACGTTCATGATTCAGACTTGAGATTCAAAAATGCAGTTTCTAAATAAAAAAAATGCTCCTCTCAACTTAAACTATATGTTCAAGTTCTTGATTTCCCAACCATGGGATAAAAAACTGAGTGCACTTACCATCTCTGTAAGGTCACTCCTCAGTCTCCTTTGCTCCAAGGAATAAAGTCCAAGCTTGCCCAACCTTTCCCTATAACTCAGCCTACAAGTCCGGGCAACATCCTTGTAAATTTTTTCTGCACACCTTCCAGTTTAATGACATCTTTCTTATAGCAGGAAACTGGACACAGTGCTCTAATATGATTAAATTAGGGATGGGGGCATCAACTGAACAGGATGAACTTCCAGGAGACAATGTAATGGGCAATAGTTGATGTGATCACAGATGTGACTCCTCATTCCCAAATTCTTCACAGGCTGAGTATAAATACTGAATTACCATCAACACCAGTGTGATGAGCTGGAACACAGAATGTGGAACAATACAACACAGTACAGGCCCTTCAGCCCATGAAGATGTGCTGACCTTTTAACCTACTCTAAGATCTTTCTCTCCTAGAGAGCCTTTCATTTTCCTATCATCCATGTGCCTAAGAATTTCTTAACTGTACCTAATGTACATATCAGCCTGTACCACATCCCCTGGCAGTTCATTCCATGCACCCACCACTCTCTGGGTAAATGACATACTCCAATATTCCCCCTATTCTTTGCTCCAATCATCTTAAAAATTATGTCTTCTCATATTAGCCATTTCTGTCCTGGAAAAAAGTCTCTGGCTGTCCACTCGATCTATGCCTCCTATCATCTTGTACACCTCTATTGAGTCACTCTCATCCTCCTTCGCTCCAAAGAACTGTTATATGTTTGCAAACCACAAGTTGAAGTAACAGGTGAGAGCAGCTCAGAGTGTGAATTTGGAGGGTCCATGACAGCAGATATTGCAGGAGGCTACAGCATCACAAAACAGCTCTGAGAATGCACACTGTGACTTTACATTGTGAACGTCACATAAAACTTGCCGAGGAGGAAAACAAATTGCAACCCAGATAGTAAGAAAAGTTACCTTTAAGCAAGAAAAATAAGCAGGCAACCAAGCATTTTGAAAGTCGAGATGCAAATGGAGTGAGGAGCCAAGGATTGTGTAAGTCTGGAACAAAACTACTGAAGAAAAAACAAACGACACTGGGCTTTATTACAAATGGGATGGATAACATAAAGTTGCATCAACCTTGGATGGGATTCTGCATACAGTACTTGTCATACACAAAGGACAGAGATGGCAAAGAGGATTAAAATAGATTTACAAGAAGGTAGCTGATGAGAGAAGTGCAGAATTTGAAGGCTGGAGGTGTGACATGTGGGATTTAATGTCTCTACTTTCAATGTCAGTAAGGTTTTATCTCATTCTTCCTGCCTTCCTTCCATTTTCACTATGGAACAAAGAAGAGCATAACAAAGCACAGGCGCTTTGGCCCACAATGTTGTGCTGATCATTTTATCTACTCCAAGATCAATTTAAACTTTTACTCCCACATAGCTACTCCATTTTACTTTCATACCTCCATATCTCAGGTCATGTGTTCATGGCCAATGACTGACCACGTTTCCCATACTATCTTCATCCATCATTGGTTTATAAACAATGATTGACTCACGTTTCCACACAATCTTCATCTATCATGGATTTGTAACTGATGATTCACCCATGTTTCTACACTATCTCGATTCATCATGAGTTTGTAACCAATGACTGACCCACGTTTTGCTAATATATCATTCCATCATAGGTTAGTGACCAATGATTGATCCCTGTTTCTATACTATCTCCATCACATCTCCTCCCTGACCTGGTTCCTTTAAAGACATTTTCACTTTCTGATCAGATCTGATGGTGACATCTGCTAACTCTATGTGTCTGTGATGTCTCCTTTGTTACTTACCTATAATCTTCTCCACTGCTGTTGACAGAGCCAGCCATTTTAATTCCCTTCTCCAGAATTTCAACTCTCATTTCCTCTTCTCTCAGTCAGAACAAGGAGAAGCTTTCCCTTTCTTCACTTCGTCTTCTGTATGTACACAACCTAAAACTCAATGCTATGATTGCGCATAGCTTCTCTTCTCTCTTTCTGCTTCCCAAACCTGTCTCTCACACAACCTCCAGAGATGTAATATCTTGCTTTCACCTTCTCTTCCCACCATTCAGTTGTTCCAGGTGAAGCAGAGATCCACTTGCACATCTTCCGATCCGGTGCACTACATTCAGAGTTCACACCATGGTCTCCTCAACACTGGAGAAAACCCGGAGCTTGGGAGCCCCCTCAGTCTGCAGCAATGATCTCCAGCTTCCAGCTGCCAGTCACTTTAATTCTTGGCCCCACACAGACTTCCACCTAATTCCCAGAAACCAAAGATAAGGTCCAGACTCAGCACCTCAGCGCGTGACCTGGTTCACAATAGTGTGAATTAGTAAACATCCAGCAAGCTCATGTAAGCAGATTCACAAATAGAAAGGCCTCTGACCGGAAACTGATGGTGGCCCCTTGCAGATGGTACTGACTTGACCAATATTTCAGCATTTGTTTCTCTTTCTGATTGTCAGTATTTGCATGTTTTTGTCCTCCTCGACCGCAGTACTGTTTGTATCCTCTCTCAGACTGAGAGTAGATATAGGACCGATAGAAAATGATGCTCAAGAAATTGCAATGGGAGATAAGCAGATGGCGGAGGAACTGAATGAGTATTTTGCATCAGTCTTCACTGAGGAAGACAACAGACAGTAGGTGCAGGAGTAGGCCATTCAGCCCTTCTAGCCAGCACTGCCATTCACTGTGATCATGGCTGATCATACACAATCAGTACCCCGTTCCTGCCCTCTCCTCACATCCCTTGACCCCACTATCTATAAGAGCTCTATCTAACTCTCTCTTGAATGCATCCAGAGACTTGGCCTCCACTGCCTCCTGGGGCAGAGCATTCCACAGATCCACCACTCTCTGGGTGAAAAAGTTTTTCCGCATCTCAGTTCTAAATGGCCTACCCCTTATTCTTAAACTGTGGCCTCTAGTTCTGGCTCACCCATCAGCGGGAACATGCTTCCTGCCTCCAGCGTGTCCAATCCCTTAATAATCTTATGATTCAATCAGATACCCTCTCATCCTTCTAAATTCCAGTGTATACAAGCCCAGTCGCTCCAATCTTTCAACATATGACAGTCCCGCCATTCCGGGAATTAACCCTATGAACCTACACTGCACTGCCTCAATAGCAAGAATGTCCTTCCTCAAATTTGGAGAACAAAACTGAACACAATACTCCAGGTGGGGTCTCATCAGGGCCCTGTACAGCTGCAGAAGGACCTCTTTACTCCTATACTCAATTCATCTTGTTATAAAAGCCAGCATGCCATTAGCTTTCTTCACTGCCTGCTGTACCTGCATGCTTGCTTTCATTGACTGATGTACAAGAACACCTAGATCTCATTGTACTTCCCCTTTTCCTAACTTGACTCCATTTAGATAAAAATCTGTCTTCCTGTCCTTGTCACCAAAGTGGATAACCTCACATTTATCCACATTAAACTGCATCTGCCATACATTTGTCCACTCACCCAACCTGTCCAAGTCACCCTGCATTCTCATAATATCCTCTTGACATTTCACACTGCCACCCAGCTTTGCGTCATCTGCAAATTTGCTAATGTTACTTTTAATCCCTTCATCTAAATCATTAATGTACATTGTAAACAGCTGCGGTCCCAGCACCGAACCTTGCGGTACCCCACTGGTCACAGCCTGCCATTCTGAAAGGGACCCGTTAATCACTACTCTTTGTTTCCTGTCAGCCAGCCAATTTTCAATCCATGTCAGTACTCTGCCCCCAATACCATGTGCCTTAATTTTGCCCACTAATCTCCCATGTGGGACTTCATCAAAAGCTTTCTGGAAGTCCAGGTACACTACATCCACTGGCTCTCCCTTGTCCATTTTCATAGTTACATCCTCAAAAAACTCCAGAAGATTAGTCAAGCATGATTTTCCCTTCATAAATCCATGCTGATTCAGACTGATCCTTCTGCTGCTATCCAAATGTGTCGTAATTTCATCTTTTATAATTGACTCCAGCATCTTTCCCACCACTGATGTCAGGCTAACCGGTCTATAATTCCCTGTTTTCTCTCTCCCTCCTTTCTTGAAAAGTGGGACAACATTAGCCACCCTCCAATCAGCAGGAACTGTTCCTGAATCTATCGAAGATTGGAAAATGATTATCAATGCATCCACAATTTCTAGAGCCACCTCTTTAAGTATCCTGGGATGCAGACTATCAGGTCCCGGGGACTTATCAGCCTTCAGACTCAACAGTCTATCCAACACCATTTCTTTCCTAATATAAATTTCCTTCAGTTCATCCTTTACCCTAGTTCCTTAGGCCACTATTACATCTGGGAGATTGTTTGTGTCTTCCCTAGTGAAGACAGATCCAAAAAACCTGTTCAACTCATCTGCCATTTCCTTGTTCCCCATAATAAATTCACCCGTTTCTGTCTTCAATGACATCAGCAATATGCTGGACAAGGGTGTCAGGGAAGAGAAATATGCGCAGTCACAATTACTACAGAGAAAGTACTCAGGAAGCTGAGTAGTCTAAGGGTAGGTAAGTCTCCTGAACCAGATGGAAGGCACCCTCATGTTCTGAAGGAAGTAACAGTGGATATTACGGAGGGATTAGTAATGATCTTTCAAAAGTCAATAGATTCTGGCCCGGTTCTGGAGGGCTGGAAGATTGCAAATCTCACTTGGTTATTTAAGAAGGGGGCAAGGAAGCAAAAAGGAAATTATAGACCTGTTAGCTTGACATCAGTGGTTGGGAAGTTGTTGGAGTCGATTGTCAAGGATGAGGTTACGGAGTACCTGGAGGCATATGACAAGATAGGCAGAACTCAGCATGGTTTCCTTAAAGGAAAATCCTGCCTGACAAACCTAGTGCAATTTTTTGAGGAAATTACAAGTAGGCTAGACAAGGGAGATGCAGTGGATGTTGTGTATTTGGATTTTCAGAAGGTGTTTGACAAGGTGCCACACATGAGGCTGCTAAACAAGATAAGAGCCCATGGAATTACGGGAAAGTTACATACGTGGATAGAGCGTTGGTTGATTGATAGGAAACAGAGAGTGGGAATAAAGGGATCCCATTCTGATTGGCTGCCAGTTACCAGTGGTGTTCCACAGGGGTCCGTGTTGGGGCCACTTCTTTTTATGTTGAATATCAACGATTTGGTGGCTAAGTTTGCTGATGATACAAAGGTAGGTGGAGGGGCCAGTAGTGCTGAGGAAACAGAGAGTCTGCAGAGAGACTTGGATTGGGGGAATGGGCAAAGAAGTGGCAAATGAATTACAATGTCGGAAAGTGTACTGTCATGCACTTTGGTAGAATAAATAAACTGGCAGACTATTATTTAAATGGGCAGAGAATTCGAAGATCTGAGATGCAACTGGACTTGGGAGTCCTCGTGCAGGATACCCTTAAGGTTAACCTCCAGGTTGAGTTGGTGGTGAAGAAGGCGAATGCAATGTTGGCATTCATTTCCAGAGGAATAGAGTATAGCAGCAGGGATGTGATGTTGAGGGTCTATAAGGCACTGGTAAGACCTCACTTGGAATACTGTGTGCAGTTTTGGGCTCCTTATTTAAGAAAGGATGTGCTGACATTGGAGAGGGTTCAGAGAAGATTCACTAGAATGATTCTGGGAATGAGAGGGTTAACATATGAGGAACGTTTGACCGCTCTTGGACTGTACTCCTTGGAGTTTAGAAGAATGAGGGGGGACCTCATAGAAACATTTCGAATGTTGAAAGGCATGGACAGAGTGGATGTGGCAAAGTTGTTTCCCATGGTGGGGGAGTCTAGTACGAGAGGACATGACTTGAGGATTGCAGGGCGCCCATTCAGAAAAGAGATGCAAAAAAATTTTTTAGCTAGAGGGTGGTGAATCTATGGAATTTGTTGCCCCGGGCGGCAGTGGAGGCCAAGTCATTGGGTGTATTTAAGGCAGAGATTGATAGGTATCTGAGTAGTCAGGGCATCAAAGGTTATGGTGAGAAGGCGGGGGAATGGGACAAGGGGAGATTGGATCAGCTCATGATGAAATGGCAGAGCAGACTCGATGGGCCGAATGGCCAACTTCTGCTCCTTTGTCTTATGGTCTTTCCATTGTTTCTCTCATTTCACAGAGCCTGCCACTGTAGTTTCCTGTTCAATCTTTAGAAGGGTCAGCTGGACAAATCTGCAGCAAATGAGCAGTAGTGGTGTCCATATGCACATATGAGGCAGCAAGTATGTCTGTGTGTCCTGTTTGTTTTGGTGGCTGCATGTGTCATTGAACATTTTTGTGTGAATCTACGTGTCCCTGTGTCTTGAGTGGGTGCCCGTGTCAGAGTACGTATCCGGAGTGTGTGTGTGTGTGTGTGTGTGTGTGTGTGTGTGTGTGTGTGTGTGTGTGTGTGTGTGTGTGTGTGTGTGTGTGTGTGTGTGTGTGTGTGTGTGTGTGTGTGTGTGTGTGTGTGTGTGTGTGTGTGTGTGTGTGCATGTGCGTGCGTGTGTGTGTGTGCGTGTGTGTGTGCGTGTGTGTGTGCGTGTGTGCGTGTGTGTGTGTGTGCGTGTGCGTGTGTGTGTGCGTGTGTGTGTGTGTGTGTGTGCATCTGCTAGTGCTCGTGTCTGTTTGTGCATCTGATAGTGATTGTGTCCACTTGTGCATCTGCATGTGCCTGTGTCCATTTGTGCATCTGCTAGTGCTCGTGTCCGTTTGTGCATGTCTGTATATCCATGCCCGTTTGTGCACCTGCTGGTGCTCATGTTGGTTTGTGCATCTGCTAATGCTGCTATGCATTTGTGCAACTGTATGTGCTTGTGTCCATTTCTGCACTTGCGTGTGCCCATGTCCTTTCGTGCAACTGTTTGTGCCTGTGTCTATATATACATCTGCTAGTGCTTGTTTCCGTTTGTGTGACTGTGTGTCGTATCCATGTGCATACTTATGTGTGCCCATGTCTGTACCTCATGTGTGACCATGTCACCTGTCAGTGTGTGACTGTGTCCATGTGTGCACCTGCACGTGCGCATGTTCATGTGTGCACCTGCGTGTCTGTGTCCATGTGTATGCCTGCATGTGTGACCATGTCAGTGTGTGTACTTGTGTGTGATAGTGTTCGTGCGTGTTCTTAGCTGGGTGAAGAACTGGAAATAGCCGTATGCAACCCAGAGGCCATGTAAACTGGTATCAGAAAACAGAACTGAACAGAGTTTCAGAAATGTGTTTCAGAGTTTCTGTGAATGCTTGCTAAACTCAGTGACAAAGATGATTTGATATCACAGACAGAAATGTGAAGATATCAATGTGTTACTACAGTACCACAGCACCCTGTGACCAGGGCTGGGTACTCAGTATTATAGCTTATTCCAAGTTCCAAATGAACAACCCAAAAGCAGAAAGAGGTGGGTAGCATTGTCAATCAAGAGAGGCATTGGAGCAGTCACTGAGAAATGCAACATGAAAACAAGCCCTTTGGCCCAACTCTTCTGTTTTGACCTTGGTGCCCCATGTTCGGCCCATATCTCCGTAAAACCTTCCGATCCATTACTTATCCAAATGCTGTTATGGTGATAATGTAGATAGTGGTGATATGGAGGCAGTGGATAGTGAGGTGGAATTTATTTGTTGGAATCAAGAATAGCATGGCAAAGAAGACACGAATGATCATAGTCTATTGCCCAACTGTGAGCACACGAAAAGAGAATATCTCAGGCACGTAATTATCATGGCTTCTGCACCCTCTCCTCTTCCTGTGTGTACATTATCCACACCCCACCTCGCTGACACACAGAACTATTGACATGTAACCACTCAGATCTGATTTTGGCAAACGCCACAATCCTTGAAGAGCATAGAAGCTTCTGCAGGTGTTAAATGAGTTGCAAATCTAACAGACTGAAAGAGACAGCACAATCTCTTCTCTCAGGAAGATGGTTTGACAGGAATGCATGCGACACTGACAGAGCTAAGAGCAGCCATCTGCCACTGAGAAGTCAAAGGCAGCTCCCAGGCAGGAGAGGCAGCTAATTTCCTTGGGAAGGAAAAGCCAACAGCTTGCTCATGCCCGTCATCCCTCCCTTCAAATCCTCCACTGTCTTAAGCTCCTGCAATGACTCATCTCCATGTTTGCCCATGAACCTTGCTGGTCTTAATCACCCCACCGCTTAAAGCTCCATTTTGTATCACCAAAACTTCCTCTGAAAATTCATCTCATTCCACCTTTAATTGAACTCTTTGTTTAAGTGTTGACCACCAGTTGTTGTGATGTCAGTTTCTGCTGGGTTACAATACCTTCAGTTGGACAAAAGACCATAAGATATAAGAGCAGAAGTAGGCCATACGGCCCATCGAGTCTGCTCCACTGTTCAATCATGGGCTGATCCAATTCTTCCAGTCATCCCCACACTCCTGTCTTCTCCCCATACCCTATGATGCCCTGGCTAATCAAGAATCTATCTATCTCTGCCTTAAATATACCCAATGATTTGGCCTCTATAGCCACTCGTGGCAACAAATTCCACAGATTTACCACCCTCTGTCTAAACTAATTTCTCTGCATCTCTGTTCTAAATGGACGTCCTTCAATCCTGAAGTCATACAGTCTTGTCCTAGACGCCCCTACCTTGGGAAATAACTTTGTCATGGCGAATGACCAGGAGGAATGAACACTGGGCCCTGGTACTGTGTCACTGAAGAGCCTGACAGATAGTTGACCAAGGGGCAATGAGACCTGAGCCTTGTTACTGTGTCACTGGAGAATATGACAGATATCTGGCCCATGGGCAATGAGAACTGGGCCTTGTTACTGTGTCACTGGAGAGTACGACAGATAACTGGCCCATGGGCAATGAGAACTGGGCCTTGTTACTGTGTCACTGGAGAGTACGACAGATAACTGGCCTATGGGCAATGAGCACCGGGCCCTGGTACTGTGTCACTGGAGAGGCCGACAGATAGTTGGCACAGGGGCAATGAGAACTGGGCCTTGTTACTGTGTCACTGGAGAGGCCGACAGATAGTTGGCCCCAAGGGCAATAAGTGCCAGGCCCTGGACTTTTGTCACTCCAGGACTTTGAATACAGAAACTCAATGAAAGATGAGGTGAGGTAACTCAGTCTCCTATTCTGATGTAGCCTGATTCCCCCTCTCCCCACTCCCATGGTACTCACTGCTCCATTCTCCACCACATCCTCTCACCTTGTTCCCCACACCACCTTCAGAACCACCACATGGAGCTGACTGGGAGAAGGATAAAAGGATAGATGGGCAATTTTTAGCACACAGCAAAATAATGCATGGTGCATGGTGCAATAGAAACAGAATCCCCAAGGCAGAAAATAACAGCAAGAAAAATGATTCATCCATGGCTGACAGAAGAAATTAAAACTAGTAGTCAATTCAAAGAAGAGACTTATGAAGTTTCCAGAAATAGCAGCAGACTTGAGGATTGGGAGCAGATTACATCTTGCCAGAGAATAACCAGGAAACTGATAAAGAAACAGGACAAATAACATGAGTGCAGACTGCAGGAAAATAAGACCATAAGATAGGGGAGCTGAATTAGGCCATTCAGCCCATTGAGTCTGCTCCACCATTTTATCATAGCTGATCCAATTTTCGCCTCAGCCCCAGTCTCCTGTCTTCCTCTTCAGAATCAGAATCAGGTTTATTATCAGGAAATTTGTTAACTTAATAGCAGCATAATGCAATACATAATACAGAAGAAAAAAATCCTATTAATAAATAAGTAAATCAGTTACAGTATACATATATTGAATAGATTAAAAATCATGCAAAAACAGAAATAATATATAAAATAGTGAGGTAGTGTTCAATGTCCATTTAGGAATCAGATGGCAGAGGGGGAGAAACTGTTTCCTTTCACCCCCTGACCAACTTAGAATTTGTCAACCTTTGCTTTCAAAATATATAAAGGCTGCCTTTCGCAAAGAATTCCACAGATTCACCACTCTCTGGATAAAGAAATACCTCCTCATCTCCATTCTAAAAGGACTCCACTCTGTTCTGAGGCTGTGTCCTCTGGTCTTAGACTCTCTCACCAGAGGATATATCCTCTCCACAAACTCACCACAGACCCAACCCAGAAATTAACTTTTAAGGAATCCTGCTCAAGGACTTCAAAGTACCTTTGCATCTCAGTTTGTATTTTTTCTCTACTTAGAAAATAGACAACCATTTCATTTCTTCTACAAAAGTGCATGACCGCTCACTTCCCGACAATGTATTCCATCCGCAATTTCGATGCGCATTCTCCTAATCAATCCAAGTCTAGAAGACCATAAGACAAAGGAGCAGAATTTACCATCTTCCTCTTTGAATATACCCATGGACTTAGCCTGCACCACAAGTTCACCACTTTTTGGCTAGAAAACATTCCTCCTTACTTTTGTTCTAAAAGGTCGCCTCTCAATTTTAACAAACGAGAAAATCTGCATTCACTGGAAATCCGAGAAACACACACAAAATGCTGGAGGAACTCAGCAGCCAGGCAGCACCTATGGGAAAAAAGCACAATCAACTTTTCGGGCCAGTACTTGAGGCATTGCCCTCCAGTTCTGGATACCTGCACCAGAGGAAGCATCCTCTCCAAATCCACCTTATCTAGTCCTTTCAAATTTGGTAGATTTCAATAAGATCCCCATACATTCTTCTAAATTCCAGTGAGAACAGGCCCAAAGGAGCCAGACCCCCATCACATGTTATCCCCTTGACTCCCAGAATCAGCCTCATGAACCTCCTCTGGACTCTCTCCAATGACAACACATCCTTTTTGAGGTAAGGGGCCCAAAACTGTTGATGATACTCCAAGTGCGGCCTGACTAGTGTCTTATAAAGCTTCAATATTATCTACTTGCTTTTATATTCTATTCTCTTTGATATAAATGCCAACATTGCATTTGCCTTCTTTACCACAGACAAAACCTGCAAATTAACCTCTGGGAGTCTTGCACGTGGACTTCTAAGTCCCTCTGCACCTCTGATGTTTGAATTTTCTCTCCATTTAAATAATAGTCTGCACTATTGTTCCTTTTACCAAAATGCATTATCATACAGTTACCAAGACTGTATTCCATCTGTGTCCTGCCGAAGGGTTTCGGTTCAAAACATCGACTTTTTCCATAGATGCTGCCTGGCCTATTGAGTTCCTCCAGCATTTTGTGTGTGTTGTTCAGATTTCCAGCATCTGCAGATCTTCTCTTCACTGTATTCCATCTTCCACTTTTTTGCCTATTCTAAAGTGTCGCCCCTCAATTTTGAGGTTGTGCTCCTTAGTTCTGGATACCCCATCACAGAAAACATCATCTCCATACCCACCCTTTCAACATTCAGTAGGTTTCAATGAGATTCCCCCACATTCTTCCAGATTCCGGTGAGTACAGGCCCAAAGCTGCCAAACACTCCTCATACGTTAACCCCTTCACCCCCCGAATCATTCTCATGAACCTCCTCTGGACTCTCTCCAATGACAACACAACCTGTTTGAGGTACAGGGCTCAAAGCAGTTGACAATACTGAAATTGCCACCTGACTGGTGTCTTATAAAGCCTCAGCATTACCTTCTTGTTTTTATATTCAATTCCCCTTGAAATAAACACCAACACTGCATTGGCTTTCTTTACAACAGACTCAACTTGTACATGGACTCCTAAGTCTAATTTCCAATTTGTCCAAGTCCTGCTGCAATTACACTGCTTCCTCAGTGCCACCTACCTCTTTAGATCATCCCTAAACTTTACCACAAAGCCATCAATTCCACTATCTAAATCACTGACAAACAACGTGAAAAGCAGCGGTCCCAATACCAATCCATGAGGATGAACACTAGTCACTGTCAGCCAACCAGGAAAGACCCCCTTTATTCCCTCTTGCTGCCTCCTGCCTGTCAGCCATTCCTCTATCCATGCCAGTACAGCGGGGGAGGCAAAAGAGGTGGGGATGTGGCACTGTTGATCAGAGATAGTGTCACAGCTGCAGTAAAGGAGTAAGTCATGGAGGGGTTGTCTACTGAGCCTCTGTGGGTGGAAGTTAGAAGCAGGAAGGGGTCAATAACTCTACTGGGTGTTTTTTTTTACAGAACACCCAATATTAACAGGGACATCGAGGGGCAGATAGGGAGACAGATTCTGGAACAGTGCAAAAATAACAGGGTTGTTGTGTTGGGAGATTTTAAATTTCCCGAAGTTGATTGGAATCTCCCTAGAGTAAGGGGTTTACATGGTGTGTCATTGGTACCAGTATGTACCACAACCTCTAGCTGTTCTCCCTTCCACCGCAGGATTATCTGCAACCCTCCAGAACTTCTGTCCTCATTGATGATGCAAAAATCATTGCCAAACATAGAATAGTACAGCACATTACAGGCCCTTCGGTCCACAATGTTGTGCCGACCCTAAAACACTGCCTCCCATATAACCCTCCACCTTAAATTACTCCATATACCTGTTTAGTAGTCTCTTAAACTTCACTAGTGTATCTGCCTCCACCACTGAATCAGGCAGTGCATTCCACGCACCAACGACTCTCTGAGTGAAAACACTTCCTCTAATATCCCCCTTGAACTTCTCTCCCCTTACCTTAAAGCCATGTCCTCTTGTACTGAGCAGTGGTGCTCTGGGGAACAGTCGCTGGCTATCCACTCTATCTATTCCTCTTAATATCTTGTACACCTCTATCATGCTCCTTCTCTCCAAAAAACAAAGCACTAGCTCCCTTAATCTCTGATCATAATCCATACTCTCTAAACCAGGCAGCATGCTGGTAAATCTCCTCTGTACCCTTTCCAATGCTTCCACATCCTTCCTATAGTGAGGCGACCAGAACTGGACACAGTACTCCAAGCGTGACCTAACCAGAGTTTTATAGAGCTGCATCATTACATCGCGACTCTTAAACTCTATCCTTTGATTTATGAAAGATAACACCTCATAAGCTTTCTCAACTACCGGTACCCTATCTATCTGTGAGGCAACTTTCAGGGATCTGTGGACATGTACCCCCAGATCCCTCTGCTCCTCCACACTACCAAATATCCTGCCATTTACTTTGTACTCTGTCTTGGAGTTTGTCCTTCCAAAGTGTACCACCTCACACTTCTCCGCGTTGAACTCCATCTGCCACTGCTCAGCCCACTTCTGCATCCTATCAATGTCTTTCTGCAATCTTTGACAATCCTCTACACTAGCTACAACACCACCAACCTTTGTGTCATCTGCAAACTTGCCAACTCACCCTCCTACCCCCACATTGAGGTCGTTAATAAAAATCACAAAAAGTAGAGGTCCCAGAACAGATCCTTGTGGGACACCACTAGTCACAACCCTCCAATCTGAATGTACTCCCTCCACCACAACCCTCTGCCTTCTGCAGGCAAGCCAATTCTGAATCCACCTGACCAAACTTCCCTGAATCCCATGCCTTCTGACTTTCTGAATAAGCCTATCATGTGGAACCTTGTCAAATGCCTTACTAAAATCCATGTAGATCACATCCACTGCACTACCCTCATTTATATGCCTGGTCACCTCCTCAAAGAACTTTATCAGACTTGTTAGGCACGATCTGCCCTTCACAAAGCCATGCTGACTGTCCCTGATCAGACCATGATTTTCTAAATGCCCATAGGTCCTATCTCTAAGAATCTTTTTCAATAGCTTTCCCACCACAGATGTAAGGTTCACTGGTCTATAATTACCCAGACTAACCCTATTACCTTTTTTGAACAAGGGGACAACATTCACCTCCCTCCAATCCTCCGGTACCATTCCCGTGGACAATGAGGACATAAAGATCCTAGCCAGAGGCTCAGCAATCTCTTCCCTTGCCTCATGGAGCAGCCTGGGAAATATTCCGTCAGGCCCCGGGAACTTATCCGTCCTAATGTATCTTAACAACTCCAACACCTCCTCTTCCTTAATATCAACTTGCTCCAGAACATCAACCTCACTTATATTGTCCTCGCCATCATCAAGTTCCCTCTCATTGGTGAATACCGAAGAGAAATATTCATTGAGGACTTCGCTCACTTCCACAGCCTCCAGGTACATCTTCCCACTTTTATCTCTAATTGGTCCTACCTTCACTCCTGTCATCCTTTTGTTTTTCACATAATTGAAGAATGCCTTGGGATTTTCCCTTACACTACTCGCCAAGGCCTTCTCATGCCCCCTTCTTGCTCTTCCCAGCCCCTTCTTAAGCTCCTTTCTTGCTACCCTATATTCTTCAATAGACCTATCTGATCCTTGCTTCCTAAACCTCATGTATGCTGCCTTCTTCCACCTGACTAGATTTTCCCTTGTCACCCATGGTTCCTTTACCCTACCATTCTTTATCTTCCTCACCAGGACAAATTTATCCCTAACATCCTGCAAGAGATCCCTAAACATCGACTACATGTCCATAGTACATTTCCCTACAAAAACATCATCCCAATTCACAAGTTCTAGCCTTATAGTTTCATAATTTGCCCTTCCCCAATTAAAAATTTTCCTGTCCTCTCTGATTCTATCCTTTTCCATGATAATGCTAAAGGCCAGGGAGCAGTGATCACTGTCCCCCAGATGCTCACCGATTGAGAGATCTGTGACCTGACCCAGTTCGTTACCTAACACTAGATCTAGTATGGAATTTCCCCTAGTCAGCCTGTCAACATACTGTGATAGGAATCCATCCTGGACACACTTAACAAACTTTGCCCCATCTAAACCCTTGGAACTAATCAGGTGCCAATCAATATTAGGGAAGCTAAAGTCACCCATGACAACAACCCTGTTATTTTTGCACCTTTCCAAAATCTGCCTCCCAATCTGCTCCTCGATATCTCTGCTGCTACCAGAGGGCCTATGGAATACCCCCAGTAGAGTAACTGCTCCCTTCCTATTCCTGAAAAGAGGATCCTGCTACATCACCCACCCTTTCTGTAGCTGTAATAGTATCCCTGACCAGTAATGCCACCCCTCCTCTCCTTTCCCCCCCTCTCTATCCCTTTTAAAGCACTGAAATCCAGGAATATTGAGAATCCATTCCTGCCCTGGTGCCAGCCAAAGGCTCAGCATCTCCTCCTTTGCCTCTCACAGTAGCCTGGGTTATATCTCATCCGGTCCCAATGACTTATCTAATCTGGTGCTTTTCAAAAGCTCTAGCACATTCTCTTTCTTAATGTCTGTATGTTCAAGCTTTTCAGTCCACTATAAGTCACCCCTACAATCGCCAAGATCCTTTTCCATAGTGAATACTGAAGCAAAGCACTTAGAAGTAGGTACAGACGAGACGTCAGTGGTTGTTTTTTTACACAGAGACTGGTGGGTGCATGGAATGGGCTGCCAGCGACAGTGGTGGAGGCGGTTATGATAGATCTCTGGGTCTCCCAGGACTCTAACATTCGTCATGAAGAGCACACCATGGCCATTTAAATGGTACAGTAAGAGAGGGAAAAAATCAAAAAAGGAAACCTTTTGTCTTTTTTGAGCCAAATCCTGTCATTTCTACTTTCGCCACTGGCCTACTACTGACAATGGCCACTCTGCCTATCCCTTCTGCACTTTTATTTAGTTCGTAGAGCTTTGTTGACATGGCTGCTAGGCCCCATAGGATGGACAAATACCCGTGAAACTCTCTTTTTAAATAACTGCTGCCAACCTGCGAGGAAACACCTCTTCGTAGTGCTCTGTTGAAACCGCTGATGGGCCCGGTATGTGACTAAAGACTCTGGTAAAATTCTACAGATGTACTGTGGAGAGCTTTCTAACTGGCTGCATCACTGTCCAGTATGACTACAGACCGGTGGCATTGACCTCCCACATCATGAAGACCCTGGAGAGACTTGTTCTAGAGAAGCTCTGGCCTATGGTTGGGCCACACTTTGACCCCTCCAGTTCGCTTATCAGCCCTGACTAGGAGTTGAGGATGCCATCATCTACCTGCTTAAATGTGTCTACACCCACCTGGACAAGCCGGCGAGGACTGTGAGGGTCATGTTTTTTGACTTCTCCAGTGCGTTCAACATCCGCCCTGCTCTGCTGGGTGAGAAGCTGACAGTGATGTAGGTGGATGCTTCCCTGGTGTCATGGATTATTGATTACCTGACTGGCAGATCACAGTACGTGCGCTTGCAACACTGTGTGTCAGACAGAGTGGTCAACAGCACTGGGACTCCACAGGGGACTGTCCTGTCTCTCTTTCTCTTCACCATCTACACCTTGGACTTCAACTACTGCACAGAGCCTTGCCATCTTCAGAAGTTTCCTGATGACTCTGCCATAGTTGGATGCATCAGCAAGGGAGATGAGGTGGAATACTGGGCCACGGTGGGAAACTTTGTCACATGGTGTGAGCAGAATCATCTGCAGCTTAATGTGAAAAAGACTAAGGAGCTGGTGGTGGACCTGAGGAGGGCTAAGGCACCGGTGACCCCTGTTTCCATCCAAGGGGTCAGTGTGGACATGGTGGAGGATTACAAATACCTGGGGATACGAATGGACAATAAACTGGACTGGTCAAAGAACACTGAGGCGGTCTACAAGAAGGGGCAGAGCAGGCTGAGGGTAGCAGACACCAACAGAATCAACAAACCCATTCGTAATGTCAGTGATGTTGTGGGGGTGGAACTGGGCTCTCTGACGGTGGTGTCTGAAAAGAGGATGCTTTCCAAGTTGCTTGCCATCTTGGACAATGTCTCCCATCCACTCCATAATGTACTGGTTAGGCACAGGAGTATATTCAGCCAGAGACTCATTCCACCGAGATGTAACACTGAGTGGCATAGAAAGTCAATCCTACCTGTGGCCATCAAACTTTACAACTCTTCCCTCGGAGTGTCAGACACCCTGAGCCAACGGGCTGGTCCTGGACTTATTTCCACTTGGCATGATTAACTTATTATTATTTAATTATTTATGGTTTCATATTGCTATATTTGTTTTATATCGCTATATTGCTATATGTATGGTTTTATATTGCTATATTTCTTCACTATTCTTGGTGCGGCTGTAATGAAACCCAATTTCCCTCGGGATCAATAAAGCATGTCTGTCTGTATGGAGGTTTCACTATATACCGGTGTAGAGGGATACAATAGCGTCTTTTAAGAGACTCCTGGACAGGCACATGGAGCTTTGAAAAATAGAGGGCTATGGGTAACCGTAGGTAATTTCTAAAGTAAGTACATTATGGGCCAAAGGGCCTGTATTGTGCCGTAGGTTTTCTATGTTTCTACTCCACAGGATCAGAAAAAGCTGCAGAGTGTTGCAAACTCAGTTAGCTCCATCACAAGCACAATCCCCTCCATCAATGAGGACAGTCTTTAAAAGGCAGTGCCACAAGAAGGCAGCATCCATCATGAAGAACTATCACCATCTGGGACATACCCTCTTCTCACTGCTACAATCAGGGAGGAGGTAGAGTAACATGGTATCTTACAGGCTACTGTGACTTGTATTTTTTTTATATTACAGCACTGTAATGCTGCCAAAAAAAAACAAATTTCATGACAAATGTCAGGGATAAGAAAGCTGATTCTGATTCCAAATCTGAATGAGGAAATGTAGGAAATATCAATTCATCAAAATTAAGTGTAAAAGTTGATAAATATCAAACCAAAATATAACAGTAGGTGCTCTGGTCCTTATTTCATAGATATTCTGAAATTCTTCCTGCTTTCCTCATGTGATTTAAGGAAGGAGGGGTAAACTAGGGAATTGCCAATCCGTTGGGAGTTCTTTAAGAATCTGACCTGTAGAACAGGTGAAAGGGAAATGAGTGGATGAGTTGCATCTGTACTTGAAGAAAATGTTAAATATTGGCTGACCCAGGAGCTTAATCAATAACAAACCATCAGCTGGAGGAACGCAGCGGGTTAGCTCCACGTTGACCAACATGATTATAGCAGATGGAGTTGGGAGAATGTACAAATGGGAATTACCAATTGGTGATCAGATGGAAAGCAAATTGAGCCAGGCCACAAACAGAGGGTACCACAGGGATCAGTGTTTGGCACCTGGCTATCCACAACCTATATCTGATAGGAGAGAATCTCACACTGTTAAGATTTCAGATGATATGAAACTAAGTAGAATCATGAGAACAAAGGGGGTGGGGGCGCGTGAATGGGTTTCAGGAATACAAACCATCTGTGCAATAGGTCAGAACATGGCAGATGGATTAACAAACCCTAACACACTCATTCATAATGCCAGTGATGTTGTGGGGGTGGAACTGGACTCTCTAACGGTGGTGTCTGAAAAGAGGATGCTGTCCAAGTTGCTTGCCATCTTGGACAATGTCTCCCATCCACTGCATAATGTACTGGTTAGGCACAAGAGTACATTCAGCCAGAGACTCATTCCACTGAGATGCAACACTGAGCGTCATAGGAAGTCATCAAACTTTACAACTCCTCCCTCGGAGTGTTAGACACCCTGAGCCAATAGGCTGGTCCTGGACTTTTTTCCACTTGGCACAAGTTACTTACTTATTATTATTATTTAATTATTTATGGTTTTATATTGTCATATTTCTACACTATTCTTGGTTGCTGCGACTATAACAAAACCCAGTTTCCCTCGGGATCAATAAAATATGTCTGTCTGTTTGTCAAAGTAGGATCAACCACCTTGGTGCTCATGAACTGAAAACCAGAGTTATTTGTTAAGAACAAAGCATAGTACAGCACAGTACAGACCTTTCAGTTCACAGTATCCTGCCAACCTATATAAGCCCTCTCCGAGATCAATCTAACCACTTTATCATATAACAATTACAGAATGGAAACAGGCCATCTCGGCCTTTCTAGTCCGTGCCGAACGCTTACTCTCACCTAGTCCCACTGACCCACACTCAGCCCATGACCTTCCATTTCTTTCTTGTCCATATACCTATCCAATTTTACTTTAAATGACAATACCGAACCTGACTCTACCACTTCTACTGAAAGCTCGTTCCACACAGCTACCACTCTCTGAGTAAAGAAATTCCCCCTTATGTGACCCTTAAACTTTTGCCCCCTAACTCTCAACTCATGTCCTCTTGTTTGAATCTCCCCTACTCTCAATGGAAAAAGCCTATCCATGTCAACTCTATCTATCCCCCTCATAATTTTAAATACCTCTATCAAGCCCCCCTTAACATTCTACGCTCCACAGAATAATGACCTAACCTGTTCAGCTTTTCCGTGTAACTTAGGTGCTGAAATCCAGGTAACATTCTAGTAAATCTTCGCTGTACTCTCTCTATTTTGTTGACATCTTTCCTATAATTCAGTGACCAGAACTGTACACAATATTCCAAATTTGGCCTCACCAACGCCTTGTACAATTTTAACATTACATCCCAACTCCCATACTCAATGCTCTGATTTATAAAGGCCAACTTACCAAAAGCTTTCTTCACCACCCTATCCACATGAGGTTCCACCTTCAGGGAACTATGCACCATTATTCCTAGATCACTCTGCTCTGCTGCATTCTTCAATGCCCTACCATTTACCATGCATGTCCTATTTGGATTATTCTTACCAAAATGTAGCACCTCACACTTATCAGCATTAAACTCCATCTGCCATCGTTCAGCCCACTCTTCTAACTGGCCCAAATCTCTCTGCAAACTTTGAAAACCTACTTCATTATCCACAACACCACCTACCTTAGTATCATCTGCATAGTTACTAATCCAATTTACCACCCCATCATCCAGATCATTAATGTATATGACAAACAACACTGAACCCAGTACAGATCCCTGAGGCATACAACTAGTGTCCGGCCTCCAACCTGACAAACAGTTATCCACCACTACTCTCTGGCATCTCCCATCCAGCCACTGTTGAATCTATTTTACTATTTCAATATTAATACCTAACGACTGAACCTTCCTAACTAACCTTCAGTGCAGAACCTTGTCAAAGGCCTTACTGAAGTCCATATAGACAACATCCACTGTTTTACCCTCGTCAACTTTCCTCGGAACCTCTTCAAAAAATTCAGTAAGATTTGTCAGACATGACCTTCCACGCACAAATAAATCCATGATGACTGTTCTTAATCAGACCCTGTCTATCCAGATAAGTATATATACCATCTCTAAGAATACTTTCCATTAATTTACCCACCATTGACGTCGAACTGACAGGCCTATAATTGCTAGGTTTACTTTTAGAACCCTTTTTAAACAATGGAACCACATGAGCAATACGCCAGTCCTCCAGCACCATCCCCGTTTCTAATGACATTTGAAATATTTCTGTCAGAGCCCCTGCTATTTCTACACTAACCTCCCTCAAGGTCCTAGGGAACATCCTGTCAGGACCCGGAGATTTATCCACTTTTATATTCCTTAAAAGCGCCAGTACTTCCTCCTCTTTAATCATCATAGTTTCCATAACTTCCTTACTTGTTTCCCTTACCTTCTCCTTCAATATCCTTCCCCTTAGTGAATACTGAAAAAAAGAAATTGTTCAAAATCTCCCCTATCTCTTTTAGCTCCACACATAGCAGTCCATTCTGATTCTCTGAGGGAACAATTTTATCCCTCTTTATCCTTTTGCTATGAATATAACTGTAGAAACTCTTCAGACTTATTTTCACCTTACTTGCCAAAGCAACCACGTATCTTCTTTTAGCTTTTCTTTTCTTTTTACAATATTTTTATTCAGAAAAAAACAAGATTTGCAGAGTGCAACACATAGATACATCTCAACATAACTTGTGTACATTCATATATTGTAATAAAATTGATCAAAATGTTATAGTATAACACAAAGGTATACCACTCTGTAATCAAAAATTTAAAGATAAGTCATACATCATAAACGAAATTTTTTTATATAAAAAAAAGTCAACCCCCTACCAACTACCAAAGAAAAAAGCTGATGGATGACAATGGATACTTAAAAAAAAAGACATATTCACTTAAAAAGAGAAGATAAAAATATACATAAAAGTCTGTGCACTGTTAAACTTTATAAGGGGATTTGGGTCAAATCGGACCCTAAAAAGTTGTGAGAAGATATGAAGTACTTGCTGCCAAAACTTTTCAATTGTAGGGCAAAACCAAAACATATGAATTAAAGAGGCATCCCTTTTAGCTTTTCTAATTTCTTTCTTAAGATTCTTCTTACATTCTTTATATTTCTCGAGCACCTCATTTACTTCATGCTGCCTATATTTATTGTAGATATCTTTCTTTTTCCTAACCAAATTTCCAATATCCCTTGAAAACCATGGCTCTCTCAAACTTTTAACCTTTCCTTTCAACCTAATAAGAACAAAGATTCTGTACCCTCAAAATTTCACCTTTAAATGACCTTCATTTCTCTATTACATCCTTCCCATAAAACTAATTGTACCAACCCACTCCTTCTAAATTCTTTCGCATCTCCTCAAAGTTAGCCTTTCTCCAATCAAAAATCTCAACCCTGGGTCCAGTCCTATCCTTCTCCATAATTATATTGAAACTAATGGCATTGTGATCACTGGACCCAAAGTGCTCCCCAACATGTACCTCAGTCACCTGCCCTATTTCATTCCCTAACAGAAGATCCGACACTGCCCATTCTCTAGTTGGTACCTCTATGTATTGCTGCAAAAAACTATCCTGCACACATTTTACAAACTCCAAACCATCCACCCCTTTTACAGTATGGGCTTCCCAGTCTATGTGTGGAAAATTAAAACGTCCCACAATCACAACCTTGTGCTTACTACAAATATCTGCTATCTCCTTACAAATTTGCTCCTCCAATTCTCGATCTCCATTAGGTGATCTACTATACACCCCTATAAGTGTTACTACACCTTTCCCATTCCTCAAGTCCATCCAAATAGACTCCCTAGACGAGCCCTCTAATCTATCCTGCCAGAGTACCGCCGTAATATTTTCCCTGACAAGCAACGCAACACCTCCCCCTCTTGTCCCTCCGATTCTATCATACCTGAAGCAACAAAATCCAGGAATATTTAGTTGCCAATCACACCCCTCCTGCAACCATGGTTCAATAATAGCTACAACATCATATTTCCAGGTATCAATCCATGCTCTAAGCTCACCCACCTTTCTTACAATGCTCCTAGTATTAAAATAAATGCATTTAAGAAATTCTCCACCTCTTCCTCTCTGTTTATCTCTAACAGTACAAAGAACTTTACTGTCTTCTTTTTCCTCCTTCTCCCATATATCTGTTCCTACACTCTGGTTCCCCTCCCCCCTCATATCTAGTTTAAATCCACTGGAGCCTCTCTAGCAAACCTACCTGCAAGAATATTTGTCCCCCTCCAGTTCAGATGTAAACTGTCCCGCCGGAAGAGGTCCCACCTTCCCCCAATTATCTATAAACCTGAAGCCCTCCCTCCTGCACCATGACTTCAGCCACGTGTTGATCTGCACTATCTTACTATTTCTAAACCCACCTACACGGGGCACTGGAAGCAATCCTGAGATAACTATCCTAGAGGTCCCGTCCCTTAACTTGGCACCTTGCTCCCTAAACTCACCTTTCAGGACCTCCTCACTCTTCCTACCCACGTCATTGGTTCCTACATGGACCACGACATCTGGCTGTTCACCCTCCCTCTTGAGAATACTGAGAACTCGATCCGAGATATCGCGGACCCTGGCACCAGGGAGGCAAAAGACCATCCAGGATTCTCGATCTCTTCCACAGAACCTCCTATCTGTCCCTCTAACTATCGAATCCCCTATCACAACTGCTCTCCTCTTTTCCCTCCTTCCCTTCTGAGCTGAGGGTCCAGTCTCGGTGCCACAGACACAACCACAACTTGTCCCTGGTAGGTCGGCCCCACCAACAGTATCCAAAACAGTATACTTATTGTTGATGGTAATGGCCATAGGGATGCTCTGCTCTTCCTATCTATTTCCTTCCCTCTCCTGACAGTCACCAAACTACCTGTCTCCTGACTCCTAGGGGTGACTATCTCCCTGAAACTCCTGTCTATTTCTGCCTCTGCCTCCCGAATGATTCGAAATTGATCCAGCTCCAGCTCCAGTTCCCTAACATGGTTTGTCAGGAACTGCAGCTCGATGCACCTTTTGCAGGTGTAGTCATCAGGGACAACAGTGCTTGCCCTGACTTCCCACATACTGCAAACGGAGCACTCAACTGCCCTAACTGCTGCCTCTATTATCTACTCCTAATCTAATTAGATTAATTAAAGGAGCTTACCCGGCATTACCTCATCTGGAGTGAAGCTCGTACTCAGCCTCTGCTCGCTATTTAAATTCTCCCACTGCCTCACGGGCTGACTTTCACGCGCTTGTGCAGTCGTGCCCCGTTCAAACCTCGCCTCTGCCTGTTCTTGCCGAAACCTGATTGAGCCAAAGCCCTCCCACTCTGCCTCAGTCCACTTTGACGATGGCTGCTGTATATGGTGGTCTTTCTTCTTAAACCTTTGGCGTGCTACATCACACGCCTGCGCAGTCTAGCCTCTTTGCCCCAAACAGTTAAAAAAAAACAGCTTCTCTCCAAGCTTCTTTTACCTTCCTCTGACACAGCCCATAGCTCTTACATCTTTCTTACACCTGTCTGCCATGTTAATGTCCCTATTCATCAGCCTGGCAGTGCATTCCAGGCACCCAACACTCTGTGTAAAACATTCCTCTCCTTACAACTTTCTCCATTCATGTTCAGTGAATGTCCTTTGGTATTGGCCATTGCTGCTCTGGGAAAAAATCTCTGACTGACGACTTGATCGATACCTCTCATAATCTGACACACCTCTGTAAATTGGCTCTCATTCACTGTTACTTCAAAGAAAAAAGTCCAAGTTCACATAACTTTTCCTCATAAATTCTCTAATCCTGACAGCATCCTGGTAAATTTCCCCTGCACCCTCTCTAAAGCTTCCACTTGCTTCCTGCAATGTGACCATAACTGAACACAATACTCCAAGTGTGGTTAAACAGATTATGTAGAGTTGCAACATTACCTTGAACTCAACAAACTCAAATAAAGAAGGTTAGCAACCACTTATCTCCTTAACCACCTTATCAACTATGTGAAGGATCCTACCATTAACCCCATTCCTTCACTGTGAGGGATCCTACCATTAACCCCGTTCCTTCACTGTGAAGGATCCTGCCATTAACCCCGTTCCTTCACTGTGGATCCTACCATTAACCCCGTTCCTTCACTGTGAAGGATCCTGCCATTAACCCCGTTCCTTCACTGTGGATCCTACCATTAACCCCGTTCCTTCACTGTGAGGGATCCTACCGTTAACCCCGTTCCTTCACTGTGAGGGATCCAGCCATTAACCCCGATCCTTCACTATGAGGGATCCTACCGTTAACCCCGTTCCTTCACTGTGAAGGATCCTGCCATTAACCCCGTTCCTTCACTGTGGATCCTACCATTAACCCCGTTCCTTCACTGTGAGGGATCCAGCCATTAACCCCGATCCTTCACTGTGAGGGATCCTACCATTAACCCCGTTCCTTCACTGTGAAGGATCCTGCCATTAACCCCATTCCTTCACTGTGAGGGATCCTACCATTAACCCCATTCCTTCACTGTGAGGGATCCTACCATTAAACCCGTTCCTTCACTGTGAGGGATCCTACCGTTAATCCCGTTCCTTCACTGTGAAGGATCCTACCATTAACCCCGTTCCTTCACTGTGGATCCTACCATTAACCCCGTTCCTTCACTGTGAGGGATCCTACCGTTAACCCCGTTCCTTCACTGTGAGGGATCCAGCCATTAACCCCGATCCTTCACTGTGAGGGATCCTACCATTAACCCCGTTCCTTCACTGTGAGGGATCCAGCCATTAACCCCGATCCTTCACTGTGAGGGATCCTACCATTAACCCCGTTCCTTCACTGTGAAGGATCCTGCCATTAACCCCATTCCTTCACTGTGAGGGATCCTACCATTAACCCCATTCCTTCACTGTGAGGGATCCTACCATTAACCCCGTTCCTTCACTGTGAGGGATCCTACCGTTAATCCCGTTCCTTCACTGTGAAGGATCCTACCACTAACCCCATTCCTTCACTGTGAGGGATCCTACCGTTAATCCCGATCCTTCACTGTGAAGGATCCTACCGTTAACTCCGTTCCTTCACTGTGAAGGATCCTGCCATTAACCCAGTTCCTTCACTGTGAGGGATCCTACCGTTAATCCGGATCCTTCACTGTGAAGGATCCTACCGTTAACTCTGATCCTTCACTGTGAAGGATCCTGCCATTAACCCCGTTCCTTCACTGTGGATCCTACCATTAACCCCGTTCCTTCACTGTGAGGGATCCTACCGTTAACCCCGTTCCTTCACTGTGAGGGATCCAGCCATTAACCCCGATCCTTCACTGTGAGGGATCCTACCATTAACCCCGTTCCTTCACTGTGAAGGATCCTGCCATTAACCCCGTTCTTTCACTGTGAGGGATCCTACCATTAACCCTGTTCCTTCACTGTAAGGGATCCTACCGTTAATCCCGATCCTTCACTGTGAAGGATCCTACCGTTAATCCCGATCCTTCACTGTGAAGGATCCTACCATTAACCCCGTTCCTTCACTGTGAAGGATCCTGCCATTAACCCTGTATTCTGCTTTCAAGTTCGACTTTCCAGAGTGAATCACTTCACAAGTTTCTGTGATGAACTCCATCTGCCACTTCTCAACCCAGCTCTGCAACCTGTCAATGTCTTGCTGTAACCTACAAGGCATAGTATTCACAACTCGAGCAACCTTTGTAACACATATAAAACGTTGGAGGAACTCAATGGGATAGGTGGCATCCACAGAATTGAATAAGTAGCTGACGTTTCAAGCTAAGAGCTGTCATATGAACCAACCTCGTGTTGTAAGTGGCTGTCTGATTTACACAAAAATCGCAACAAATTTTGTGAGATTTTTGGTAGAGTCATAGAAACACAGGGCTCAGAAATGGGCTTGTTCGTACTGATTATGCTGTCTGTCTATGAATCCCATGTTCCTGGATCTGGGCCATATCTCCCTGGACCTGTCTTCATGCCTTCTAAGCATTGTAATTGTACCAATCTCTACCACTTCCATGTATCCACCACCCCATGTGTACAAGACATAACCCTTAATCTCCAAAATTCTAATACACCATTCTTCCTGATCTTTTGTTTGGTTTTGTGCTTTCAGTCAGAAGGCTAAAAACTAGGACAATGCCTTCTGTGTTGATGCTTTTTCCAGGATGAATACAAACAAACTGCTTACCATGTATCGGTGGGGTGGCTGCCAGTGCACCCACTCGTAGATCCTGGAGTTCACCTGGCGGGTGACATATCTTGCCCAGGGAGAGATGCGGTAAAGCTGCTGACCAGTACTGTCCCCAATCACCACCTTCGGAAGAAAACAGTTGCTTGGTTAGTTTAGCGTACATTAGACCCACATCGTAACAATAAATTGATGTACTCCAACAAGTTGTAAACTGTAAACATGAGGAAATCTGCAGATGCTGGAAATTCAAGCAACACACACAAAATGCTGGAGGAACGCAGCTGGCCAGGCAGCATCTGACGAAGGGTCTCGGCCCGAAACGTCAACTATACTTCTTCCTTTAGATGCTGCCTGGCCTGCTGCGTTCCACCAGCATTTTGTATGTGAAGTTGTAAACCATTCTGTAATTAGACTAGAACTAAATCAGTAAGTTGCTGGGCCGCATGACTTGGTGGGTCGGAAGGCCCCATTCCATGCTGTATCTCTAAATAAAATGAACAAAAAGCTAGTGAGGCAGTTCATTCCAAGTAATGCTGGTTCACTGATCAGAACCTCAGCACCCTCCTCTGTTTCTTTAACCTCTCTGAACTCTCTGATCATGTCATCCCTTGATTTCTGCTATGATTTCATTAACTCCATCACCAGTATCCACTCCTTCAGATACTTGGGCCCTGAAACCTCTTCATTACTCTCCCCTCCTTCCAGACAGTTCAGGCTGCTCAGGTTGTACCACCTGTTTCAATTTCCTTTCATCAGCTTTCATTTGTGCCAGCAGAGGCTTGGGACATTTCTGAAGAATCTTGGGACATTTTGATGTGCTCTAACCGCAGGGGCAAGCAGCAGCATGTCTAAGTACTGTCACGGGTCATACAGAGAAGTTAAGGGAGCTGAGCAGATCTGCCTCCCACAGGGGGCTAAGGAGGTTACTGTGGATTTTCAGAAGGAAGCGACAGAAATTTCCAGATGCAGCACAAATCAAGGAGTGTGGGAGAGTATGGAAACATGGTGTTTCTATGGCAAATCAGTCACGATTGGCATTAATGGCAAGCTGGGGCAAAGGGCTGAATGGTCTACATTATCTTAGTCATAGAATACTACAGCACAGAAAGACACCTTCAACCCATCTAGTGATGCCTGAAAAACTTCCCTTCATATTCTCAAGGGAAATTGTTAAATTTCAACTACTAAACATTTCAAAATTCGAAGTAAATTTATTATCAAACGATATATATGTCACCATATGCAGCCCTGAGATTCATTTTCTTGCTGGCATTCACAGTAAATACCAGAAACACAACAGAAACAATGAAAGACCACACCCAACAGAACAGACAACCAGCATGAAAGATGACAAACTGTGCAATTACAAAAAGAATAATAATAAATAACTAAGCAATAAATATCATAAGTATGAGATGAAGAGTCCTTGCAAATGAGTCCATAGGTTGTGGAAACAGTTCAGTGTTGGGGTGAGTGAAATTATCCCCTCTGGTTCCACAGCCTGATGGTTGAGGGGCAATAACTGTTCCTGAGCCAATGGCAGCAGTGAGAAGAGAGAATGGCCTGAGTTGTGTTTGTCTCTGATGATGGATGCTGCTTTCCTGTGATAACACTCCATGTCGATATGCTCAAAGGTGGGGAGGGCTTTACCCATGATGGACTGGGCCATATCCACTACTTATTGTAGGATTTTCCATTCAAGGGAATTGGTGTTTCCATACCAGGCTGTGATGCAACAAGTCAATATATTCTTTGCCACACATCTACAGAAGTTTCGTCAGAGTTTTAAATGATAGGCTGAATCTTCTCAAACTTCTAAGTAGAGGCTCTGCTGTGCTTTCTTTGTATGAAACTGACGTGCTGGGACAGGTCCTCTGAGGTGATAACACTGACCCTCTCCACTTCTGATCCCTTGATGAGGATTGGATCAAGGACCTCCGATTTCCTTCTCCTGAAGTCAATAATCAGCTCCTTAGTCATTGAATGAGAGATTGTTGTGGCACCACTCAGCCAGGTTTTCAGTTTCCCTCCTATATGCTAATCAACAACAAGGCTTTGTTCCCAGATAATCTCAATACCTGTTATGCTAGCTTTGACCATCAAAACATGGAAGAACCATAATGAACTCCCACAGACCCCAATTATCCTGTGATTTCAGACTCTGAGTCTGATGTGAGAGCATCCTTCAGGAGGGTGAGCCCATGGAAAGAATCCAGCCCTGATGGGGTACTGGCCGAGTACTAAAGATCAGTACTGATCAACTGGCTGGGTGCTCACTGATATCTTTAACCACTCACTTCAGGTACCCACCTATTTCACATAAGCTTCAGTTACACCAGTGTCTAAGGAGAACCTGCCTCAATGACCATCATACAGGAGCACATACATCCACAGTGACAGGTTGGTGATGAAATATATCAACTCCTGCCAGTCAAGTGACTTGGATCAGCTCCAATTTTCCTATCATCACAACAGACCAACAGCAAATGCCATTACATTGACTCTTCCCTTAACCTCACAACATCTGGACAGCAAAGATACACACATCAGAATGCCCTTTAGTGAGCATTCAATACCATCATCCCTTCAAAACTAATCAATGAGCTTCAAGACTGGGGCCTTCATACCTCCTGGTGCAACTGGATCCCTGATTTCCTCATTTGCAGACCCCAGTCAGTTTGGAATGGCAACATCTCCTCCATGTTCTCTACCAGCACAGATGCACAAGGCTGTGTGCTTAGCCCCTGCACTACTTGCTTTGCACTTATGACTGTGAGGCTAAGAACAGTACCAATGCTGTATTTAAGACTTAAAAAGACATCACACAGAAATAACTGTCAATATTGTTGGAGTGGGGCAGTGTTAGCATGGAGAGACTTTTGGCTTTGGTGAACAGGCGTGGGTGAAGTAAGTCCCTGGTAAGCTTGTTGTTGCTCATTTTTCATCTGCAAGTGCATCGTTTGGGCAGTAAGGATGGCTCCAGTGGCTGTGTTTCCATCTGTATGTGAGATGTGGGAATCCTGGGACAGCACTAGCCTCCCAGATAACCACATCTGCACCATGTTCACCGAGCTGCAGCTCCTCAGAGAATGAGTTAACGAACTGGAGCTGCAACTCAATGACCTTCAGATCATCAGGGAAATTGAGGAGGTGATAGTTAGGAGCTACAGCAAAGTAGTCACTCCTTGGTTGCAGGAGGCAGGTGAATGGGTGACTGTCAGAAGGAAAGGAAATTGGCAGCCGGTACAGATGACCCCCATGGCCATTTCCTTCAATAACAAGTATAATGTTTTGGATACTGTTGGGTGGGGGTGGAGAATGACCTACCGGAGGAGGGGGCCATAGTGACTGGGTCTCTGGCTGTGGCTCAGAAGGAAGGGGCACAGGAGGAATGCAGTGGTGATGGGAGATTCCATAGTTGGAGGAGTAGACAAGTCTGTGGATGTGATAGAGACCTTGTCTCTCAGGTGCCAGGGTCAGGGACATCTTGGATCATGTCCACAACATTCAAAAAGGGGAGGGTGAACAGCCAGATGTCTTGGTAGATATTGATATCAATGACATAGGAAGGAAAAGAGAGGGGGTCCTAAAGAGAGCTAAGCAAAAAGCTGAAAAGCAGCATCTCCAGAGTAACGATCTATGGATTATTCTCCTGTGCAGTATGCCGTTGTGGGCAAGAATTGGATGATGTGGCTGATGAATGTGTGGCTGAGAAACTGATGCAGGAGGCAGGGTTTCAGATTTATGGATCTCTTCTGGGGAAGGTATGATCTTTTCAAAAGGGACGGACTACACTTGAAAATATCTTTTCAGGCAGGTTTACTAGAGCTGATGGGGAGAATTTAATGTAATTTGGCATAGGGATGGGAACTGGAGTGATTGGACTGAGGATAGGGATAGAAACATAGAAAACCTACAGTACAATACAGGCCCTTCAACCCACAATGCTGTGCCGAACATGTCTTAGAAATTACTAGGTTTACCCATAACCTTCCATTTTTCTAAACTCCATGTACCTGTCCAAAAGGCTCTTAAAAGACTCTATCGTATCCGCCTCCACCACTGTTGTCAGCAGCCCATTCCACACACTCGCCAGTCTTTGTGTAAAAAACTTACCCCTAACATCTCCTCTGTACCTATTCCCAAGCACCTTAAACCTGTGTCCTCTTGTGGCAGCCATTTCAGCCCTGGGTAAAAGCCTCTGCTTATCCACACGATCTATGCCTCTCATCATCTTATACACCTCTATCAGGTCACCTCTCATCTTCCGTCGCTCCAAGGAGAAAAGGCTGAGTTCACTCAACCTGTTTTCATAAGGCATACTCCCCAATCTAGGCAACATCCTTGTAAATCTCCTCGGCACCCTTTCTATGGCTTCCACATCCTTCCTGTAGTGAGGCGACTAGAATTAAACACAGTACTCCAAGTGGGATCTGACCAGGGTCTTTTGTAACTGCAACAGTACCTCTTGGCTCCTAAACTCAATTCCATGATTGATGAAGGCCAATGCACTGTACGCCTTCTTAACCACAGAGTCAATCTGCGCAGCTGCTTTGAGCGTCCTATGTACTCGGAATCCAAGATCCCTCTGATCCTCTTCTTTGAGGGATGTTGCTTTACAAGTAGAGGTAGGGTATTTTGAGACTGCCAGGAAGGACAGGCAGATGATGGGGCAAAATTGTAGTCAGTGATGTAGGTTGCAGTGTAAAAGGGGGACAAAATTGAAAAGGGTGACAGATACAGGACTGAAGGTGTTATATTTGCACATGGTATACAAAATAAGACATATGATCCTGTCGTACATTAGAGACTGGCACTTATGACATTGTGGGCATCATGGAGTCATGGCTGAAAGACAATTCTAGTTGGGAGACTAATATCCAAGGATACACATTGTATTGAAAGGACAGGTAGGTAGGCAGAGGAGGAGGAGTGGCTTTGCTGGTAAAAATTGAAATTAAATCTTTAGAAAAAGGTGACATAGGATCAGAAGATGTGGAATCCTTGTGGGTAGAAACAAGAAACTGCAAGGGTAAGAAGAACCTGAAGGGAGTTATTTATAGGCCTCCAAACAGTAGCCAGGACGATAGAAAAAGCATGTCAAAAAGGGAATGTTATATTATTCTTGGGGAATTTCAATATGCAGGCAGATCAGAAGTTGATGCTGGATTCAGAGACAAAATTTGTAGAAATTGTAGAAATTCGTAGAAATCGTAGAGATTGCTTTTTGGAACAACTCGTGATTGAACCCACTAGGGGATCTGCAATTCTGGATTGGATGTTGTATAATAAACCGAATATGATTAGGGAGCTTAAGGCAATGGAACCCTTAGGAAACAGTGATCATAATATGATAGAATTCACCCTGCAACTAGAGAGGGAGAAGCTAAAGTCAGAATTATCAGTATTACTGTGGAGTAAAGGGAATTACAGAGGTGTAAAGAGACTGGAAGGGTACACTGGCAGGAAAGACAGCAGAGGAGCAATGGCTGGAGTTTCTGGGAGCAGTTTGGAAGGTCAAGGATAGATACATCTCAAAGAAGAGGAAGTACTCTAAAGGAAGGATGATTTAACTGTGCAATGCACACAAAATGCTGGAGGAACTCAGCAGGCCAGGCAGCGTCCATGGAAAACAGAACAGTTGATGATTCCGGCCAAGACCCTTCATCATGACTTAACTGTGCCTGAGTAGGGAAGTCAAACCAACATAAAAAGCAAAAGAGAAGGCATATAATGGAACAAAAATAAGTGGGAATTTAGAGGATTCAGAATTCTTAAAAACTAACAAAAAACAACTAAGAAAAACCGTGTGGGTGAAAGATTAAATAGGAAGGTAAACTAGCCAATAATATCAAAAATGATACCAAAGGTTTTTTAAAGATGTATAGCGACTAAAAGAGAGGCGAGAGTAAATAAAAGACTGCAGGAAAATGACACTGCCGAGATAGTAATGGGGGGCAAAGAAATGGCAGACGAACTGAGTAAGTATTTGGCATCTGTGTTCCCTGTGGAAGACACAAATAGTATGCTGGAATTTCGAGGGTGTCAACAGAAGAAATGAATGCATCTGCTATTGCTGGGAAAATGGTACTTTGGAAACTGAAAGGTCTGTAGGTAGTTAAGTCACTTGGACCAGCTGGACAACACCCCAGGGTTCTAAAACAGGTAGCTGACGAGATTGTGAAGGCATTAGTAATGATTTTTCAAGAGTAAATAGATTCTGGCATGGTTCCGGAGGACTGAAAAATTGCACATTTCATTCCACTCTTCGAAAATGGAGAGAGACAATAGAAAGGAAATTACAAACTAGTTAGTCTGACCTCAGTGGTTGGGAGTATGTTGAAGTCAATTGTAAAGGATGAGGTTAGGGAGTGCTTGGTGACACAAGACAAAATAGGAGAAAGTCAGCATGGTTTCTTTAAGGGAAAATCCTGCCTGACAAACCTGTTGTAATTCTTTAAGGAGATTACAAGTAGGATAGATAAAGGGGATGCAGAGGATATTGCATAGGCCACACATGAAGCTGCTTACCAAGAGCCCATGATATTACATGAAAGTTACTGGTATGGTTAGAGCATTGGCTGATCTGTAGGAGGTGGCGAGTGGGAATAAAATAATCCTTTTCTGGTTGGCTGCTAGTGACTAGTGGTGTTCCACGTGGGTCGGTGTTGGGATCGCTTCTTTTTATGCTGCATATCAATGATTTAGATGATGGAATAGATGGTGTTGTTGCCAAGTTTACAGATGATATGGAAGTTGGTGAAGGGGCAGGTAGTATTGAGGGAACAGGTAGGATGCAGAAGGACTTAGACAGATTAGGAGAATGGGCACTGTTTTCTATACGGGGAGAAAATCCAAAAATCTGAGATGCAAAGGGACTTGGGAGTCCCGAAAGGACACCCGAAAGGTTACTTGCAAGTAGAGTCAGTGATGATGAAGGCAAATGTAATGTTAGCATTCATTTCAAGAGGTCTAGAATACAAGAGCAAGGATGTAATGCTGAGGCTTTATAAGACACTGGTGAGGTCTCACCTTGAGAATTGTAACAGTTTCTGGACCTTCATCTTAGAGAAGTTTATGTACATGGCCTATCAGCGGCGTCAACAAAGCTTTACTAAGAGGGATTTCTCACAGGTCTGAGGCAGTTATTTAAAAAGGGAGCTTTGAGAGCATTTGCCCATTGTACGTGGCCTGTACGTGGCAAGGTAAGTTACCTGTGAGGAACAGAAACAGGAAGTATGTCTGTCTTCTGTGCTCAGTGTAAGATGTGGAAAGTTTGGGGTACTCCCACTCTCCCAGACGGCCACATGTGCGCCAGGTGTGTCAAGCTGCAGCTCCTTAGGGACTGTGTTAGGGAATAGGAGATGCAGTTCGATGACCTTCATCTGGTCAGGGAAAGTGAGGAGGTGATAGAGAGGAGCTATGGGCAAGTAGTCACACCGGGGCCTCGGGAGACAGAGAAGTGTGTCACAGTCAGGAGGGGGAAGGGGAAGAGTCAGATATTAGAGAATACCCCCGTGGCTGTCCCCCATAACAATAAGTACTCCTGTTTGAGTACTGTTGTGGGGGACAGCCTACCTGGGGGAAGAGGCAGTGGCTGTGCCTCTGGCACAGAGTCTGACCCTGTGGCTCAGAAGTGTAGGGAAAGAAAGAGGAAGGCAGTAGTGATAGGGGACTCTATAGTTAGGGGGTCAGAGAGGCGAATCTGTAGACACAAGAAAGCAACTCGGATGGTAGTTTGCCTCTCAGGTGCCAGGGTCCGGGATGTTTCGGATCATGTCCAATGTATCCTGAAGTGGGAAGGAGAACAGCCAGAGGTCATGGTATATATTGGTACCAACGACATAGGCAGGAAAAGGGAGGGTGTTCTGAAAACAGACTACAGGGAGTTAGGAAGGAAGTTGAGAAGCAGGACCTCAAAGGAAGTAATCTCAGGATTACTGCCTGCACCACGCAACAGTAAGAACAGGAATAGAATGAGGTGGAGGATAAATGTGTGGCTGAGGGATTGGAGCAGAGGGCAGGGATTCAGATTTCTGAATCACTGGGACCTCTTTTGGGGCAGGTGTGATCTGTACAAAAAGGACGGGTTGCACTTGAATCCCAGGGGGACCAATATCCTGGCGGGGAGGTTTGCTAAGGCTAATAGGGAGAGTTTAAACTAGAATTGCTGAGGGGTGGGAACCGAACTGAAGAGATGGAGGAGGAGGCTGTTGTCTCACAAATAGAGAAAGCTTGTAGACAGTGTGAGAGAGGGAGGATAGGCAGGTGATAGAGAAGGTATATGCTCAGACCAATGGTTTGAGATGTGTCTATTTTAAGGCAAGAAGCATCATGAACAAAGTGGATGAGCTTAGAGCGTGGATCAGTACTTGGAACTATGATGTTGTGGCCATTACAGAGACTTGGATATCTCAGGGGCAGGAATGGTTACATAGAGTGCCAGGCTTTAGATGTTTTGGAAAGGACAGGGAGGGAGGCAAAAGAGGTGGGGCGTGGCACTGTTGATCAGAGATAATGTCATGGCTGCAGAAAAGGAGGAAGTCATGGAGGGGTTGTCTACTAAGTCTCTGTGGGAAGAAGTTAGGAACAGGAAGGGGTCAATAACTCTACTGGGTGTTTTTTTATAGACCACCCAATAGTAACAGGGACATCGAAGAGCAAACAGGGAGACAGATCCTGGAAAGGTGTAATAATAACAGGGTTGTCGTGGTGGGAGATATTAATTTCCCAAATATTGATTGGTATCTTCCTAGAGCAAGGGGTTCAGATGGGGTGGAGTTTGTTAGGTGTGTTCAGGAAGCTATCCTGACTCAATATGTAGATAAACCTACAAGAAGAGAGGCTGTACTTGATCTGGTATTGGGAAATGAACCTGGTCGGGTGTCAGGTCTCTCAATGGGAGAGCATTTTGGAGATGGTGATTACAATTCTATACCATAGCATTAGAGAGGGATAGAAAAAGACAATTTAGGAAAGTGTTTCATTGGAATAAGGGGAGTTATCTGGCAGGAGTTTGGAAGCATAAATTTAGAACAGATGTTTTCAGGGAAATGTACGACAGAAATGTAGCAAATGTTCAGGGGATATTTGCATGGCGTTCTGCATAGGTACATTCCAATGAGACAGAGAAAGGATGGTTGGGTACAGGAACCATGGATTATAAAGGCTGTTGAAAATCTAGTCAAGAAAGAAAGAAAAGCTTATGAAAGGGTCAAAAAACTAGGCAATGACAGAGATTTAAAAGATTATAAGGCTAGCAGGAAGGAGCTTAAGAATGAAATTAGGAGAGCCAGCAGGGGCCATGAGAAGACCTTGGAGAACAGGATTAAGGAAAACCCCAAAGTGGATAACCTCACATTTATCCACATTAAATTGCATCTGCCATGAATTTGCCCACTCACCTAACCTATCCAAGTCACCCTGCATCCTCTTAGCATCCTCCTCACAGCTAACACTGCCGCCCAGCTTCATGTCATCCACAAACTTGGAGATGCTGCATTTAATTCCCTCGTCTAAATCATTAATATATATTGTAAACAACCGTAGTCCCAGCACCGAGCCTTGCGGTACCCCACTAGTCACTGCCTGCCATTCTGAAAAGGTCCCATTTATTCCCACTCTTTGATTCCTGTCTGCCAACCAATTCTCTATCCACATCAATATCATACCCCCAATACCATGTGCTTTAAGTTTGCACACTAATCTTCTGTGTGGGACCTTGTCAAAAGCCTTTTGAAAATCCAAATATACCACATCCACTGGTTTTCCCCTATCCACTCTACTAGTTACATCCTCAAAATTCTATAAGATTCATCAGACATGATTTTCCTTTCACAAATCCATGCTGACTTTGTCCGATGATTTCAGCTCTTTCCAAATGTGCTGTTATCATATCTTTGATAACTGACTCTAGCATTTTCACCACCACCGATGTCAGATTAACCGGTCTATAATTCCCCGGTTTCTCTCTCCCTCCTTTTTTAAAAAGTGGGGTTACATTAGCCACCCTCCAATCCTCAGGAACTAATCCAGAATCTAAAGAGTTTTGAAAAATTATCAGTAATGCATCCACTATTTCTTGGGCTGCTTCCTTAAGCACTCTGGGATGCAGACCATCTGGCCCTGGGGATTTATCTGCCTTTAATCCCTTCAATTTACCTAACACCACTTCCCTACTAACATGTATTTCCCTCAGTTCCTCCATCTCACTAGACCATCGGTCCATTATTATTTCCGTAAGATTATATATGTCCTCCTTAGTGAAGACAGAACCAAAGTAGTTATTCAATTGGTCTGCCACGTCTTTGTTCCCTATGATCATTTCACCTGTTTCTGACTGTAAAGGACCTACAGTTGTCTTGACCAACCTTTTTCTTTTCACGTATCTATAAAAGCTTTTACAGTCAGTTTTTATGTTCCCTGCCAGCTTTCTATCATAATCTTTTTTCCCTTTCCTAATTAAGCCCTTTGTCCTCCTCTGCTGGTCTCTGAATTTCTCCCAGTCCTCAGGTGTGCTGCTTTTTTTTGCTAATTTATATGTTTCTTCTTTGGACTTGATACTATCCCTAATTTCCCTTGTCAGCCACGGGTGCACTACCTTCTCTGGTTTATTCTTTTGCCAAACTGGGATGAACAATTGTTGTAGTTCATCCATGCGATCTTTAAATGCTTGCCATTGCATATCTACCGTCAACCCTTTAAGTATCATTTGCCAGTCTATCTTAGCTAATTCACATCTCATACCTTCAAAGTTACCCTTCTTTAAGTTCAGAACCTTAGTTTCTGAATTAACTATGTCACTCTCCATCTTAATGAAGAATTCCACCATATTATGGTCACTCTTACCCAAGGGGCCTCGCACGACAAGATTGCTGACTAACCATTCCTCATTGCTCAATACCCAATCTAGAATGGCCAATTAGAATATACTTGTCTAGTCGTCTCTTAAACTTCACTAGTGTGTCTGCCTCCACCACTGACTCAGGCAGTGCATTCCACACACCAACCACTCTCTGAGTGAAAAACCTTCCTCTAATATCCCCCTTGAACTTCCCTCCCCTTAACTTAAAGCCATGTCCTCTTGTACTAAGCAGTGGTGCCCTGGGGAAGAGGCGCTAGCTGTCCATTCTGTCTATTCCTCTTAATATCTTGCACACTTCTATCATGTCTCCTCTCATCCTCCTTCTCTCCAAAGAGTAAAGCCCTAGCTCCCTTAATCTCTGACCATAATCCATACTCTCTAAACCAGGCAGCATCCTGGTAAATTTCCTCTGTACCCTTTCCAATGCTTCCACATCCTTCCTATAGTGAGGCGGCCAGAACAGGACACAGTACTCCAAGTGTGGCCTAACTGGAGTTTTATAGAGCTGCATCAATACATCACGTCTCTTAAACTCTATCCCTCGATTTATGAAAGCTAACACCCCATAAGCTTTCTTAACTACCCTATCTACCTGTGAGGCAACTTTCAGGGATCTGTGGACATGAACCCCCAGATCCCTCTGCTCCTCCACACTACCAAGTATCCTGCCATTTACTTTGTACTCTGCCTTGGAGTTTGTCCTTCCAAAGTGTACCATCTCACACTTCTCCGGGTTGAACTCCATTTGCCACTGCTCAGCCCACTTCTGCATCCTATCAATGTCTTTCTGCAATCTTCAACAATCCTCTACACTATCTACAACACCACCAACCTTTGTGTCATCTGCAAACTTGCCAACCCACCCTTCTACCCCCACATCCAGGTCGTTAATAAAAATCACGAAAAGTAGAGGTCCCAGAACAGATCCTTGTGGGACACCACTAGTCACAATCCTCCAATCTGAATGTACTCCCTCCACCACAACCCTCTGCCTTCTGCAGGCAAGCCAATTCTGAATCCACCTGGCCAAACCTCCCTGGATCCCATGCCTTCTGACTTTCTGAATAAGCCTGCCATATGGAACCTTGTCAAATGCCTTACTAAAATCCATGTAGATCACATCCACTGCACTACCCTCATCTATATGCCTGGTTACCTCCACAAAGATCTCTATCAGGCTTGTTAGGCATGATCTGCCCTTCACAAAACCATGCTGACCGTCCCTGATCAGACCATGATTCTCTAAACGCCCATAGATCCTATCTCTAAGAATCTTTTCCAACAGCTTTCCCACCACAGTCGTAAGACTCACTGGTCTGTAATCACCTGGACTATCCCTACTACCTTCTTTGAACAAGGGGACAACATTCGCCTCCCTCCAATCCTCCAGTAGCATTCCTCTGGACAACGAGGACATTAAGATCCTAGCCAGAGGCTCAGCAATCTCTTCCCTCGCCTCGTGGAGCAGCCTGGGGAATATTCCGTCAGGCCCTGGGGACTTATCCCTCCTAATGTATTTTAACAACTCCAACACCTCCTCTCCCTTAATATCAACTTGCTCCAGAACATCAAACTCACTCATATTGTCCTCACCGTCATCAAGTTCCCTCTCATTGGTGAATACCGAAGAGAAGTATTCATTGAGGACCTCGCTCACTTCCACAGCCTCCAGGCACATCTTCCCACCTTTATCTCTAATCGGTCCTACCTTCACTCCTGTCAGCCTTTTGTTCTCCACATAATTGAAGAATGCCTTGGGGTTTTCCTTTACCCTACTCGCCAAGGCCTTCTCATGCCCTTTCTTGCTCTTCTGAGCCTCTTCTTAAGCTCCTTTCTTGCTACCCTATATTCCTCAATAGACCCATCTGATCCTTGTTTCCTAAACCTCATGGATGCTGCTTTCTTCCACCTGACTAGATTTTCCACTTCACTTGTCACCCATGGTTCCTTCACCCTACCATTCTTTATCTTCCTCACCGGGACAAATTTATCCCTATCATCCTGCAAGATATCCTTAAACACCGACCACATGTCCATAGTACATTTCCCTGCAAAAACATCATCCCATTTCACACCCGCAAGTTCTAGCCGTATAGCCTCATAATTTGCCCTTCCCCAATTAAAAATTTTCCTGTCCTCTCTGATTCTATCCTTTTCTATGATAACGCTAAAGGTCGGGGAGCGGTGATCACTGCCCCCAGATGCTCACCCACTGACAGATCTGTGATCTGACCCGGTTCGTTATCTAATACTAGATCTAGTATGGCATTCCCCCTCATTGGCCTGTCAACATACTGTGACAGGAATCCATCCTGGACACACTTAACAAACTCTGCCCCATCTAAACCCTTGGAACTAATCAAGTGCCAATCAATATTAGGGAAGTTAAAGTCACCCACGATAACAACCCTGTTATTTTTGCACCTTTCCAAAATCTGCCTCCCAATCTGCTCCTCAGTATCTCTGCTGCTACCAGGGGGCCTATAGAATACCCCCAGTAGAGTAACTGTTCCCTTCCTCTTCCTGACTTCCATCCATACTGACTCAAAAGAGGATCCTGCTACATTACCCACCCTTTCTGCAGCTGTAATAGTATCCCTGACCAGTAATGCCACCCCTCCTCCCCTCCCACCCCATCCTTTTTAAAGCACTGAAATCCAGGAATATTGAGAATCCATTCCTGCCCTGGTGCCAGCCAAGTCTCCGTAATGGCCACTACATCATAATTCCATGTATGTATCCAAGCTCTCAGTTCATCACCCTTTTTCCTGATGCTTCTTGCATTGAAGTACACACACTTTAGTCCTTCTACCTTACTACCTTTATACCCTTTATTCTGCTGCTCTTTCCTCAAAACCTCTCTATATGTTAGATCTGGCTTAACTCCATGCACTTCTTTCACTGCTGTATCGCTCCGGGTCCCATCCCCCTTGCAAATTAGTTTAAACCCTCCCAAACCATGCTAGGGTTGCAGATGTTGTTCCCTTATTCATGAAAGGGAGTAGAGATAGCCCAGGAAATTACAGACAGTGAGTTTTACTTCAGTGGTTGGTAAGCTGATGGAAAAGATCTTGAGAGGCAGGATTTATGAACATTTGGAGTGGCATAATGCGATCAGGAATGGACAGCATTGCTTTGTCAAAGGCAGGTCATGCCTTACGAGCCTGATTGAATTCTTTGAGGATGTGACTAAGTGCATTGATGAAGGAAGAGCAGTACATGTAGTGTGTATAGATTTCAGCAAGGCATTTGATAAGGTACCCCATGCAAGGCTTATTGAGAAAATAAGGAGGCATGAGATCCATGGGGAACTTGTTTTGTGGCTCCAGAAGGCTAAGAGTGGTTGTAGATGGGTCATATTCTGCATGGAGGTTCCAGTGGTGTGCCTCAGCGATCTGTTTTGGGACCCCTACTCTTCATGATTTTGATTAATGACCTGGATGAGGAAGTGGAGGAATGGGTTAGTAAATTTGCTGATGACACAAAGTTTGGGAGTGTTGTGGATAGTGTGGAGGGCTGTGAGAGGTTACAACAGGACATTGATAGGATGCAAAACTGGGCTAAGTGGCAGACAACAGAAGCGGTTCATTTTGGTAGGTCAAATATGATGGCAGGATACAGTATTAATGGTAAGATTCTTAGCAGTGTGGAGGATCAGAGGGAACTTGGGTTCCAAGTGTGTAGGACACTGAAAGCTGCTGCACAGGTTGATTCTGTGGTTAAGAAGGCATACGGTGCATTGGCCTTCATCATTCGTGGAATTCAGTTAAAGAGCCAAGACGTAATATTACAGCTATGTAGGACCCTGGTCAGACCCCACTCTGTGCTTATCTCTGGTCATCTCACTACAGGAGGGATGTGAAAACTGTAGAAAGGGTGCAGAGGAGATTTACAAAGATGTTGCCTGGATTGGGGAGAATGCCTTATGAGAATAAGTTGAGTGAACTCGGCCTTTTCTCCTTGGAGCAATGGAGGATGAGAGGTGATCTGATATAAGATGATGAGAGGCATTAATCGTGTGGATAGTCAGAGGCTTTTTCCCAGGGCTGAAATGGCTAACGTGAAAGGGCATAGTTTTAAGGTGCTTGGAAGTAGGTACAGAGGAGATGTCAGAGATAAGATTTTTACGCAGAGAGTGGTGAGTGCATGGAATAGGCTTCAAGCAACAGTGGTGGAGGTGGATACGATAGGGTCTTTTAAGAGACTCCTGGATAAGTGCATAGAGCTTAGAAAAATAGAGGGCTATGGGTAACCTGGGTAATTTCTAATGTTCAGCTTTGTGGGCTGAAGGGCTTGCATTGCGTTTTAGGTTTTCTATGTTCTGTGTGCTAGCATAGGAGAAGGTTCAGAGGAGATTCACAAGGATGATTCCAGCAATGAAAAGGTTATCATACGAGGAACATTTGATGGCTCTGGGTCTGTACTCGCTGGAATTCAGAAGGATGAGGGGGGATCTGATTGAAACCTTTTGAATATTAAAAGGCATGGACAGAGTAAATGTGGAAAGGATGTTTCCCAAGGTGGGGAAATTTAGGACAGGAGGTCACAGGCACCCTGTGATAGAGGGGCACCCTTTCAAAACAGAGATGCGGAGAAATTTCTTTAGCCAAAGGGTGGTGAATTTGTGCAGCTGTGAGGGCCGGGTTGTTGGGTGTTTTTAAGGCAGAGATTGATAGGTTCTTGATTGGGCATGGCATCAATGGTTACAGGAGAAGGCCAGGAACTTGGAGTGAGGAGGAGATCAAATAAACGATCAGCCATGATTGAATGGCGGAGCAGACTCAATGGGCCAGATGGCCTAATGCTGCTCCTATGTCTTATGGTCTTCTGTCTCATCCAGTCCTGATGACTCATTTAACTTAATTTTTTTCGAAAGCTCCAGCACATCCTCTTTCTTAATGTCTATATGTTCAAGTGTTTCAGTCCGCTGTAAGTCACCCCACAATTGCTAAGGTCTTTTTCCCTGGTGAATAATGAAGCAGAGTATTCATTAAGTACTTCTGCTATGTCCTCCGACTCTATGCACAAGTTTCCACTATCGCACCTGATTGATCCTATTCTCACACGGCTCATCCTCTTGCTCTTCACATAGCTGTAGAATTCCTTGGGGTTTTCTTTAATGCTGCTCACCAAGGCCTTCTCATGGCCTCTTCTGGCTCTCCTCATTCCATTCTTAAGCTCCTTCCTAGCAACTAGATCTTCTAGATCTCTAACATTACCTAGTTTCTTCAACCTTTTGTAAGCTTCTTTTCTTCTTATCTAGATTTTCTACATACTTTGTACACCATGGCTCTTTAACTCTACCATTCTTTTCCTTGCCTCAATGGAATATACCTATGCAGAATTCCATGCAAATGTTCCCTGAACTTATGCCATATTTCTGCTGCACGTTTCCCTGAGAACATCTGCTCCCAATTTATGTTCCCAAGTTACTTCCTAATAGCATCACATTTCCCCCACCCCATTTAAATGTTTTGCTAAATTGGCTGCTCTTATCCCTCTCTAGCGCTATGGTGAGAGAGAGAGAGAGAGAGAGAGAGGGGGAGAGGGAGGGGGAGAGGGAGGGGGAGAGGGAGGGGGAGAGGGAGGGGGAGGGGGAGAGGGAGAGGGAGAGGGAGAGGGAGAGGGAGAGGGAGAGGGAGAGGGAGAGGGAGGGGGAGAGAGGGAGAGAGGGAGAGAGGGAGAGAGGGAGAGAGGGAGAGAGGGAGAGAGGGAGAGAGGGAGAGAGGGAGAGAGGGAGAGAGGGAGGGAGAGAGGGAGAGAGGGAGAGAGGGAGAGAGGGAGAGAGGGAGAGAGGGAGAGAGGGAGAGAGGGAGAGAGGGAGAGAGGGAGAGAGGGAGAGAGAGAGAGAGAGAGAGAGAGAGAGAGAGAGAGAGAGAGAGATTGTGTGTGTGTGTGTGGGTTTGAGCGCGTGTGTGAGAATACAAGTTAATGAGAGAAAGCTGAAATCCTCCACAACTGTAGACCTATCCACACCAAAACATTTGCTTCTGCCTCCTGGTGATGGTTGAATGGCTCCTAGACTAATCCTAGCAAAGTGATCTCCCTGTTCGATTTCTGAACTTTACCCATTTGACAAGCTGCAGGGATGGTTTCCTTGATCAATATTACAGTACACTCCCTTTAACTACCGGCTCTACGATGTCTCAGTCTGAACACGATTAGGTAGAGGAAGAATGCTGAAGCTCGGTGAAGTGCGAACAGAACAAAATTCTGCCGCCTGCCCTTCAGCTTCTTCTGTTTGATGACAAGTGTCGATTATACAAGAAAAATGTGTAACACTGACGAAATTAGAGCCACTAACTCACAGTGCAATATTGTATAAATGCCAACACAACTTGTATCAAATTCCTCTTCCCCAGCTTGAAATAGCCAGACTGACAGCTTCTTCATAAGCTAACAGCAACTTTCACGTGAATGTGTTAGACACTGGATATTTCATCTCAAGAGACAAAAACACAAAAGTGTGTGAAGTTACAGTACTTCATCCAGAGCTTACTGGTGTCACTGATCCCACCGTCCTCTCTAGAACCATCCAATGTCCCACTGATCCCACCGTCCTCTCCAGAACCATCTAACGTGTCACTGATCCCACCGTCCTCTCTAGAACCATCCAATGTCCCACTGATCCCACCGTCCTCTCCAGAACCATCCAATGTCCCACTGATTCCATCGTCTTCTCCAGAACCATCCAACGTCCCACTGATCCCACCGTCCTCCCCAGAACCACCCAACATCGCACTGACCCCACCGTCCTCTCCTGAACCATCCAACATGTCACTGATCCCACCGTCCTCTCCAGAACCATCCAAAGTCCCACTGATCCCACCGTCCTCCCCAGAACCATCCAACGTGTCACTGATCCCACCGTCCTCCCCAGAACCATCCAAAGTCCCACTGATCCCACCGTCCTCCCCAGAACCATCCAACATGTCACTGATCTCACCGTCCTCATCAGAACCACCCAACATCGCACTGATCCCACAGTCTTCTCCAGAACCATCCAACGTGTCACTGATCCCACTGTCCTCTCTAGAACCATCCAACGTGTCACTGATCCCACCGTCCTCTCCAGAACCATCCAACGTGTCACTGATCCCACCGTCCTCTCCAGAACCATCCAACGTGTCACTGATCCCACCGTCCTCTCCAGAACCATCCACTGTGTCACTGATCCCACCGTCCTCTCCAGAACCATCCAACATGTCACTGATCCCACCGTCCTCTCCAGAACCATCCAACGTGTCACTGATCCCACCGTCCTCTCCAGAACCATCCAACATGTCACTGATCCCACCGTCCTCTCCAGAACCATCCAACGTGTCACTGATCCCACCGTCCTCTCCAGAACCATCCAACGTGTCACTGATCCCACCGTCCTCTCCAGAACCATCCAACGTGTCACTGATCCCACCGTCCTCTCCAGAACCATCCAACGTGTCACTGATCCCACCGTCCTCTCCAGAACCATCCAACGTGTCACTGATCCCACCGTCCTCTCCAGAACCATCCACTGTGTCACTGATCCCACCGTCCTCTCCAGAACCATCCAACATGTCACTGATCCCACCGTCCTCTCCAGAACCATCCAACGTGTCACTGATCCCACCGTCCTCTCCAGAACCATCCAACATGTCACTGATCCCACCGTCCTCTCCAGAACCATCCAACGTGTCACTGATCCCACCGTCCTCTCCAGAACCATCCAACATGTCACTGATCCCACCGTCCTCTCCAGAACCATCCACTGTGTCACTGATCCCACCGTCCTCTCCAGAACCATCCACTGTGTCACTGATCCCACCGTCCTCTCCAGAACCATCCAACATCGCACTGATCCCACCGTCCTCTCCAGAACCATCCAACGTGTCACTGATCCCACCGTCCTCTCCAGAACCATCCAACGTGTCACTGATCCCACCGTCCTCTCCAGAACCATCCAACGTGTCACTGATCCCACCGTCCTCTCCAGAACCATCCAACGTGTCACTGATCCCACCGTCCTCTCCAGAACCATCCAACATGTCACTGATCCCACCGTCCTCTCCAGAACCATCCACTGTGCCACTGATCCCACCGTCCTCCGCAGAACCATCCAACATGTCACTGATCCCACCGTCCTCACCAGAACCATCCACTGTGTCCTGATCCCACCGTCCTCTCCAGAACCATCCAACGTGTCACTGATCCCACCGTCCTCTCCAGAACCATCCAACGTGTCACTGATCCCACCCATCGTCCTCCCCAGAACCATTCAACATCCCACTGATCCCACCGTCCTCTCCAGAACCATCCACTGTGTCACTGATCCCACTGTCCTCTCCAGAACCATCCAATGTGTCACTGATCCCACCGTCCTCTCCAGAACCATCCACTGTGTCACTGACCCCACCGTCCTCACCAGAACCATCCAATGTGTCACTAATCCCACCGTCCTCACCAGAAACATCCACTGTGTCACTGAACCCATCGTCCTCCCCAGAACCATCCACTGTGTCACTGAACCCACCGTCCTCCCCAGAACCATCCACTGTGTCACTGACCCCACCCATCGTCCTCCCCAGAACCATTCAACATCCCACTGATCCCACCGTCCTCTCCAGAACCATCCACTGTGTCACTGATCCCACCGTCCTCTCCAGAACCATCCAACGTGTCACTGATCCCACCGTCCTCTCCAGAACCATCCAACGTGTCACTGATCCCACCGTCCTCACCAGAACCATCCAATGTGTCACTGATCCCACCGTCCTCTCCAGAACCATCCAATGTGTCACTGATCCCACCGTCCTCACCAGAACCATCCAATGTGTCACTAATCCCACCGTCCTCACCAGAAACATCCACTGTGTCACTGAACCCATCGTCCTCCCCAGAACCATCCACTGTGTCACTGATCCCACCGTCCTCTCCAGAACCATCCAACATGTCACTGATCCCACCGTCCTCTCCAGAACCATCCACTGTGCCACTGATCCCACCGTCCTCCGCAGAACCATCCAACATGTCACTGATCCCACCGTCCTCACCAGAACCATCCACTGTGTCCTGATCCCACCGTCCTCTCCAGAACCATCCAACGTGTCACTGATCCCACCCATCGTCCTCCCCAGAACCATTCAACATCCCACTGATCCCACCGTCCTCTCCAGAACCATCCACTGTGTCACTGATCCCACTGTCCTCTCCAGAACCATCCAATGTGTCACTGATCCCACCGTCCTCACCAGAAACATCCACTGTGTCACTGAACCCATCGTCCTCCCCAGAACCATCCACTGTGTCACTGAACCCACCGTCCTCCCCAGAACCATCCACTGTGTCACTGACCCCACCCATCGTCCTCCCCAGAACCATTCAACATCCCACTGATCCCACCGTCCTCTCCAGAACCATCCACTGTGTCACTGATCCCACCGTCCTCTCCAGAACCATCCAACGTGTCACTGATCCCACCGTCCTCACCAGAACCATCCAATGTGTCACTAATCCCACCGTCCTCACCAGAAACATCCACTGTGTCACTGAACCCATCGTCCTCCCCAGAACCAGTGCAATATAAAAGCAATCTGAATAAATTCTACATAAAAACAACTGTTATGTAGTATTCACATGCACAGATTGTACAAAATATTCAAACTATATATGTAAGCAATATAATAACGTAAATGAAGTCACACTAGCTGTAGGCTAGAGGGCGGGGTGGGTCAGGACAGGTTGGTGTGTAGTTGGCGGTGGGCATGAGTGGTGTGAGCGTGTGGTTCGTGCTGGGCCTGTTGTGGACCTGTGCTATGGTTAGTAGTGGGTGTGGGGTGTATGGTTAATCATGGGGTTGCTGTGTGTCATGGGTTTGCATAGTTTGTGGTGGGTTTTTGGTGTGTGGAGGTTTTGTGACGTGTGGGGGTCTGTGGCGTGTAGGGCTTGTGGGTTAGTGTCTGCGAGGTGTGGCTTAATATGTGGGTGTGAGTGTTTGTGGGTTGTGGGTTATTGTGTGGGAGTGGGTTAGTGTGCTGGAGGTGTTGATCAGCTTTACTGCTTGGGGAAAGTCACTGTTTTTGTGCCTGGTGGTTTTGGCATGGATGTTACACAGCCTTCTCCCTGGTGGGAGTTAGAGAGACAGTCCATGAGCAACACAGAACATGGTTGATGAACTCTGCAGGCCAGGCAGCATCTACAGAAAAGAGGAAAGAGTTTACATTTTGAGCCGAAACCCTTTTTCAGTCTACGAGCAGGTTGGGTGGATTTCTTCAGATTATTACTGGCCGTTTTCCATTACCTTACTATATAAACAACTTTGGTGGGGGTTAGTCTGTGCTGAACATCACAGCACACAGTGGAACAGATCTATTATATTGCATGAACAACCAGCTCAATATAAGCGTGTGCTGGGGGCAGCCCATGAGTGTTGTCAAACACTGCACCAGCAATATAGCTTGTTCAATATACAGCAGAAGAACTCCAGCAACAACTCTCTTTTTCTTTCTCTGCCCCACTCTATGTCTCCTCTCTCTCCCCATCCCCCTCTCTTCCTTTTCTTTCCCCATCCCACTCTCCCTTCATCCCCATTCTCTCTCTCCCCATCCCCCTTACTCTCTATTTCCCCATCCCCCCTACTCTCTCCCCATACCCCATCTGTCTCCCCATACCCTCCTCTCTTTCTCCCCGATACCTCTCTCTCTCCTTCTCTACCTCTCTCACCACACCCCTTCTCACCCTGTACCCTCTCTCCATCTCTCCCCATCCCCCACTCTCCATCCCTCATCTCTTCCCATTCTCTTTCTTCTAATCCCTCTCTCTCTCTATCCTCCCCATCCTCCTCCTCTCTCCCCAACTCTCTCCCTCTCCCCCATCCTCCTCTCTCTCTCTCATCGTCTTCCCCTCTCTCCTCTACCCCTCTGTCTCACCACCCCCTTGTGACAATGTTCACACTCCCAGATCTGCCTGCCAGACTCTGGGTCTCTGCATTAGTTTGGGAATGCAAGGCAAAGCAGACATGTGTGGGCCAACACAAGGAAATCTGCAGATGCTGGAAATTCAAACAACAACACACACAAAATGCTGGTGGAACACAGCAGGCCAGGCAGCATCTATAGGGAGGAGCGCTGTCGACGTTTCGGGCAGAGATGTCGACAGCGCTTCTCCCTATAGATGCTGCCTGGCCTGCTGTGTTCCACCAGCATTTTGTGTGTGGTGTTATGTGTGGGCCAGAATTGTTCGAACTGTGCAGCTTTCCCACTTCCAATAGAGGGAGCCATATCCTAGCGAGTCCCAGCAGCTAGGGACTGCTGAGCAGTCATTCCACCCCGGTTACTGAAGGTCCAGGAAAGCCCAATGGCCTGAGAGACAAGGCAGCACTGCATTTTCTTCCATTGTTAACAATTACAGTGGCATGCAAAAGTCTGGGCACCCCAGTCAGAATTTCTGTTACTGTGAATAGCTAAGAGAGTAAAAGATGACCTGATATCCAAAAGGCATAAAGTTAAAGATGACACATTTCTTTAATATTTTAAGCAAGATTACTTTTTTATTTCTATCTTTTACAGTTTCAAAATAAAAAAGGAAAAGGGCCCAAAGCAAAAGTTTGGGCACTCTGCATGGTCAGTACTTAGTAACACCCACTTTGGCAAGTATCACAGCTTGTAAACACTTTCTGTAGCCAGCTAAGAGTCTTTCAATTCTTATTTGGGGGATTTTTGCCCATTCTTCCTTGCAAAAGGCTTCCAGTTCTGTGAGATTCTTGGGCCGTCTTGCATGCACTGCTCTTTTGAGGTCTATCCATAGATTTCTGATGATGTTTAGGTTGGGGGACTGTGAGGGCCATAGCAAAACCTTCAGCTTGCACCTCTTAAGATAGTCCATTGTGGATTTTGAGGTGTGTTTAGGATCATTATCCTGTTGTAGAAGACATCCTCTTTTCATCTTCAGCATTTTTTTTTAAACAGATGGTGTGATCTTTGCTTCCAGAATTTGCTGACATTTAATTGAATTCATTCTTCCTTCTACCAGTGAAATGTTCCCCGTGTCACTGGCTGCGACACAAGCCCAAAGCATGATTGATCCACCCTTGTGCTTAACAGTTGGAGAGGTGTTCTTTTCTTGAAATTCTGCAGCCTTTTTTCTCCAAACATACCTTTGCTCATTGCGGCCAAAATGTTCTATTTTAACTTCCTCAGGCCACAGGACTTGTTTCCAAAATGCACCAGGCTTGTTTAGATGTTCCTTTGCAAACTTCTGATGCTGAATTTTGTGGGAGGATGCAGGAAAGGTTTTCTTCTGATGACTCTTCCGTGAGGTCATATTTGTGCAGGTGTCACTGCATAGTAGAACAGTCAGTACACCACCATTCCAGAGTCTGCTAAATCTTCCTGAAGGTCTTCTGCAGTCCAACAGGGGTTTTGATTTACCTTTCTAGCAATCCTACGAGCAGTTCTCTCAGAAAGTTTTCTTGGTCTTCCAGACCTCAACTTGACCTCCACCGTTCCTGTTAACTGCCATTTCTTAACTACATTATGAACTGAGGAAACTGCTACCAGAAAATGCTTTGCTTTCTGCTTATAGCCTTCTCCTGCTTTGTGGGCATCATTTATTTTAAATTTTCAGAGTGCTGGGCAGCTGCTTAGAGGAGCCTATGCCTGCTGATTGTTGGGACAAGGTTTGAGGAGTCAGGGTATTTACAAAGCTTTGAAATTTGCATCACCTGGCCTTTCCTAACAATGACTGTGAACAAGCCAAAGCCCTAACAAGCTACTTAAGGTCTGAGACCTTGGTAAAAGTTTTCTGACAGCTCAAATCTCTTGGGGTGCCCAAACTTTTGCATGGTGCTCCTTTCCTTTATTTTCCACTCTAAAATTGTACAAAACAAAAATACACTAATCTTGCTTAAAATGTTGAAAAGAATGTTTCACCTTTAACTCTATGACTTTTGGAGATCAGTTCATCTTCTACTCACTTAACTATTCACAGTAACAGAAATTTTGACCAAGGTTGCCCAAACTTTTGCATGCCACTGTACATTGGACAGCAATCTTTTTCTAAAAGTGTTGCTTCCTCAGATTTTTAGACCAGTTGAAGCTGAACATAAATATAATTTCAGTTTACTTGTATAACATAGGAATTTGGAGAAACAAGAAATTAACTGTTATCGAATATAATGAGTTTAATTGCATAACGGTGCTGACACTTTGCAATCGTTGAACTAAGCTAAAAATGTTTTGTTGATGATTTTTGTTTCTACTCAGTGACTGAGGCTTCTCACTTAAGTATCAGCATTGATGGAATCCAGTTGCCCAGACACGGTCTCTCCATGACTGCAAACCCGAGTGAAGCCTTTCAGCATGCTCGTCACTGACAGTGCTAAAACCTGCAAGGAAGAAGTCTAGATGGGAAGGCAGACAATGAATCTTTAGTGACATGTTGCACTTTATGGTTTTGTATGTATGAGGCATGTTGTCCACCAACTCTGCACTTAGTTTGGTGCTCTGCAGTTGCCAACATCCTCTAATGATTTTCACCAGCAATCCATCCTAAGTGATTTTCTCTAATCCCACTAGAGGTTCTTAGAAGTGCTTGTCATTGATGATCTGTTTGGTTTGTGGACCAACAAAAAATGCCTTCCTTAATCTTGGCATCAGTTATTCTGGGAAACTTCTATCTCAAATATCGAAATCTTTCACAAAATATTTGTGCCTAGTGACAGCAGATTCCATCCTTGCAGTCATGAACCCAGTAATTCTGCTTCTGACTTTGACAAACCCAAGTCTCTGAACGGTCATTTGGATCATAAGACATCGGAGCACAACTTGGCTGCTTGAACCATTGTCCCTGCTCCGCCATTTCATTATGGCTGATCTAATTTTTCTCTCAGCCCCTATCTCCTGCTTTCTCCACATATCCCTCCATGCCCTGACCAGTCAAGCTCTATCAACCTCAGCCTTAAATACATATAAAGACTTGGTCACTACAGCTGTCGGTGGCAAAAAATTCTAGAGTCACCACCCTGGCTGAAGAAATCTCCAATCTAAAAAGATGCCCCTCTATCCTGAGGATATGTCCTCTGATGATGTCAGGAAACATCCCCTCCACGTCCACTCTATCAAAGCCATTCACCATTTGATAGGTTTCAATGAGGTCACTCCTCATTCTTCTGAATTCAAGCGATACAGACCCAAAGCTATTAAACAATCTTCATATGACAAGTCATTCCATCCTGGAATTATTTTCCTGAACATCCTTTGAACCCTTCCCAATTTCAGCACATCCTCTCTAAGATAAAGGGCCCAATCTTGCTCACAATACTCCAAGTGAGGCCTCACCAGTGCTTTACAAAGTTTCAACATTACAACCTTGCTTTGATATTCAAGTCCTCTTGAAATGAATGCAAACATTACATTTGCCTTCCTCACTATAGACTCAAACTACACATGACCCTTTAGGGAATCCTGCACAAAGACCCAAGTCCCACTGCACCTCAGGTTTCTTGTATTTTTAGAAAATCATCAACCCTTTCATTTCTTCTACCAAAGTGCATAACCACATACTTCCCAACACTGATTTCCATCTGCCATTTCTTTGCTCATTCTCCTAATCTCCAAGTCCTTTTGTAGCCTCCCTCCTTCCTCAAAACTATTTGCCCCTTCACCTATCTTCTTATTGTCTGCAAATTTTGCAACAAAGCCATCAATCCACCATCCAAATCATTGACATATAACGTAAAAAGGATTGGTCCCAACACAGATCCCTGTGGAACACCACTAGTTACCCACAGCCAACCAGAAAAGGCTCCCTTCCTTTCCACTCTTTGTCTCCTGCCAACCAGCCACTACTTTATCCATGCTAGAATCTTTCCTGTAATACCATGGGCTCGCAGCTTGTTAAGCCACCTCATGCACCTTGTTAAAGGCCTTCTGAAAATCCAAGTACACATCAACCAATTCTCTTTTGTCTATCTTGCTTGTTATTTCTTCAAGGAATTCCAACAGATTTGTTCAGGTAAGATTTTCCCTCGAGGAAATCATGCTGCTTGTGGCCTATTTTATCCTGTGCCTCCAAGTACCCTGAGACCTCATCCTTAATAATAGACTCCAACATCTTCCCAACCACCGTGGTCAGACTAACTGGTTTATAGTTTACTTTCTTCTGCTTCTTTCCCTTCTGGAAGAGTGAAGTAACATTTACAATTTTTCTGTCTTCTGATACCATTCCAAAATCTAGTGATTCTTGAAAAATCATTACGAATGCCTCCATGATCTCTTTGGATGCTCTTTCAGAACACAGGTGTATACACTATCTTATCCAGGTGACTTATCTACTTTCAGCCCATCCGGTTTCCCAAGAACTTTCTGTCTAGTTATGGTAACTTCACACACTTCATGCTCCCCAACTCCCGGAACCCACCATACTGCCAGTGTCTTCCAGAGTGAAGATTGATTCAAAATACTTAGCCATTCGTCCACTGTTCCCAGAGTTACATATCCATGTAACATCTCCATGTTACATCTCCATGCATCCATGATGGCTTTCTTGAGCAGCATGTTAGTGAACCTTCAAGGGAAAATACTATCTTAGATCTAGTCCTGTGCAATGAGACAGGTAAGATTAACTATCTTGTAGTCAGGGATCCTCTTGGAAAGACTGATCATAGTATGATTGAATTTCGCATTCAGATGGAGAATGAAATAGTTAGAACTAAAACTAAGGTACTATGCTTGAACAAGGGAGACTACAATGGGATGAGGGAGGAGCTGGTTAATGTGGATTGGGAGCACAGGTTATTTGGTAGGACAGTTGAGGAACCGTGGAGTACTTTCAAAGAGATTCTTCACAATGCTCAACAAAAGTATATTCCAGTCAAAAGTAAGGACAGAGCAACATGACTTGACGAAGGGTCTCGGCCCGAAACGTTGACTGCTCATTTCCACGGATGCTGCCCAATCTGCTGAGTTCCTCCAGCTTGTTGTACATGTTGCCTTGATCACAGCATCTGCAGTGTACTTTGTGTTCAAAATTAAGGACAATAAGTGTGGGGACAGCTAGCCTTGGATAACTAAGGAAATAAAAGATAGTGTCAAATTAAAAGTTCATGTGTACAAAGTTGGGAAGAGTAGTGGGAGTCTGGAGGATTGGGAAAACTTTAAAAAGCAACAGAGAAGAACTAAACAAGAAATAAGGAAAGGGAAGATGGAGTATGAAAATAAATTAGCACAAAATATGAAAACAGATAGCAAAAATTTTTATAAATATATAAAGCCTAAGAGGGTGGCTAAAGTCAACGTAGATCCCTTGGAAGCCGATAAGGGGAAATTGATATTGGGTGATAAGGAAATGGCTGAGGCATTAAACGACTATTTTGTGTTAGTCTTCATGGTGGAGGACACATCTAATATGCCAAAGAAGGATCTTATAGACGAAATGGGAGGTGAGAACCTTGATAAAATCACTGTCACTAAAGAAATAGTGATGAGCAAACTAAAGGGCCTGAAGGTAGATAAGTCCCCTGATCCTGATAGGATGCAACCCAGGGTGCTGAAGGAATTGGCAGAGGTTATAGTAGACATGTTGGTACAGTAATCATTTATCAAAACTCTCTGGACTCTGGGCAGGTCCTGGCAGATTGGAACTCAGCAAATGTCATGCCACTTTTTAAAAAAGGATGTAGGCAAAAGATGGGCAACTATAGGCCAGTTAGCTTAACATCTGTAGTCGGGAAAATGCTTGAAACTGTCATCAAGGAAGAAATAGCAAAACATTTAGAAAGGAGTGGTTTCCATTAGACAGACGCAGCATGGATTCAGAAAGGGCAGGTCCTGTTTGACAAACTTACTAGAATTCTTTGAGGACATAATGAGTGCAGTGGATAGAGGGGAACAGGTGGATGTTGATTTGTATACTTGGATTTCCAGAAGGCTTTCGATAAGGTGCTGCACAAGGGACTTATAAATAAGATACCGACACATAGAGTTGGAGAAAGTGTATTGGCATGGATAGTGGACTGGTTAACCGATAGAAGGCAGAGAGTTGGTATAAATGGGTGTTTCTCTAGTTGGCAGTCAGTGGTGAGTGGGGTGCCGCAGGGGTCGGTGCTGGGCCCACAGCTGTTTACCATTTACACTGATGATCCAGAAGAAGGGACTAAGTGTAGTGAACAGGGGACTGGGTGTAGCGTAGCAAAATTTGCTGATGACCAAACTGAGTGGAAAAGCAAATTGTCCAGAGGATGTGGAGAGTCTGCAGAGGGATATTGATAGGTTAAGTGAGTGGGCCAAGGTCTGGCAGATGGAATACCACGTTGGTAAATGCGAGATCATCCACTTTGGAAGGAATAATAGAAGAGCAGATTATTATTTAAATGGTGAAAGATTGCAGCATGCTGTTGTGCAGAGGGAACTTGGGCGTGCTTGTGCATGAATTGCAAAAGGTTGGCTTCAGGTACAACTGGTTCTTAAGAAGGCAAACGGAATGTTGGTCTTCATTGCTAGAGGGATTGAATTCAAGAGCAGGGAGGTCATGTTGCAACTGTACAGGGTACTGGTGAGGCCGCACCTCGAGTACTGTATACAGTTCTGGTCTCCATACTTGAGGAAGGATATATTGGCTTTGGAGGCAGTGCAGAGGAGGTTCACCAGGTTGATTCGAGGGATGAAGGAGTTAACCTTTGAGGAGAGATTGAGTCGCCTGGGACTATACTCTCTGGAGTTCAGAAGAATGAGAGGGGATCTTATAGAAACATACAAAATTTTAAAAAGTTGGAAAGTTGTTTCCATTGGTAGGAGAGACTAGAACTAGGGGACATTGCCTCAAGATTCAGGGGAGAAGACTTAGGATGGAGATGAGGAGAAACTGTTTTTCCCAGAGAGTGGTGAATCTGTGTAATTCACTGCCCAGGCAAGCAGTTGAGGCTTCTTCACTAAATATATTTAAGAAACAGTTAGATAGGTTTTTATATAGTAAGGGAATTAAGGGTTATGGGGGAAACCATAGAACCATAGAACACTACAGCACAGTACAGACCCTTCAGCCCTCCATGTTGTGCCGACCCATATAATCCTTAAAAGTACTAAACCCACACTACCCCATAACCCTCCATTTTTCTTTCATCCATGTGCCTGTCCAAGAGGCTCTTAAATACCCCTAATGTTTTAGCCTCCACCACCATCCCTGGCAAGTCATTCCAGGCACTCACAACCCTGTGTAAAAAGCTTACCCCTGATGTCTCCTCTAAACTTCCCTCCCTTAATTTTGTACATATGCCCTCTGGTGTTTGCTATTGGTGCCCTGGGAAACAAGTACTGACTATCCACCCTATCTAAGTTTCTTATAATCCTGTAGACCTCTATCAAGTCCCCTCTCATTCTTCTACGCTCCAAAGAGAAAAGTTCCAGCTATGCTAACCTTGCTTCATATGACTTGTTCTCCAAACCAGGCAACATCCTGGTAAATCTCCTCTGCACCCTCTCCATCGCTTCCACATCCTTCCTATAATGAGGTGACCAGAATTGAACACAATACTCTAAGTGCGGTCTCACCAGAGATTTGTAGAGTTGCAACATGACCTCTCTACTCTTGAACTCAATCCCCCTGTTAATGAAGCCTAGCATCCCATAGGCCTTCTTAACTACACTGTCAACCTGCACAGCAACCTTGAGGGATGTATGGATTTGAACCCCAAGGTCCCTTTGTTCATCCACACTCTTAAGTAACTGACCATTAATCCTGTACTCAGTCTTCTGGTTTATACTTCCAAAATGCATCACCTCACACTTGTCCGGATTGAACTCCATCTGCCATTTTTCTGCCCAACTCTGCAGCCTGTCTATATCCTCTTGTAACCTTCGACAACCTACAACTCTTGCAATCTTCGTGTCATACTCCTCCAATCTTCGTGTCATGAAAAGGCAGGTAGATCGAGCTGAGCTTACAGAGAGATCAACCATGATCATATTGAATGGTGGGGCAGGCTCGATGGGCCAGATGGCCTACTCCTGCTCCTGTTTCTTCTGTTTTTATGTTCTTATGGCTTTCCATCAGTCCAATATCCACTCTTGACTTTCTTTTATACTTTCATGCTCTGCAATAATATTAGCAAGCTTACTTTTGGATTCTATCTCTAGACCATAAAACTACAAAGAGAGGAGCCCATCAAGTCTGCTCCACCATTCAATTTCAATCATGGCTGATCAATCAATCATGGCTGATCCTTTTATCGCCTCCTCAGCCCCACTCCTGGCTCTTCTCCCTGTAACCTTTAATGCCATGTCCAATCAAGTACCTACCAAGCTCTGCCTTAAATACACCCAATAATCTGCCCTCCACAGCTGCCTGTGGTAATAAATTCCACAAATTCACCATCTTCTGGCAAAGGAAATTTCTCCATATTTCAGTTTTAAATGGACACCCCTCCATCCTGAGGCTGTGCTCTCTTGTCCTGGAGTCCCTCACCATGGGAAACATGCTTTCCACATCTGCACAGACTAGGCCTTTCAAAATCTGAAAGGTTTCAATGAGATCCTCCCTCATCCTTCTGAACTCCAGCAAGTACAGACTCAAGAGATCAAACATTCCTTGTATGATAACCACTTCATTCCCAGAATCATTCTTGTGAACCTCCTCTGAACCCTGAACAATGCCAGCACATTTTTTATGAAATGAGGAGCCCAAAACTGTTCACAACACTCAAGGTGAGACCTCACCAGTACCTTGTAAAGTCTCAGAATCACATCCTTGCTCTTGTACTCTAGATTTCTTGAAATTAATACTAACATTGCATTTGCCTTCCTCACCACTGATTCAACCTGCAAGTTAACCTTCAGGGTGTTTTGCACAAGGATGCTCAAATCCCTTTGCACCTCAGATTTATTTCTTCTACGAAATTGCACAACCATGTCACAGTACACTGATTTTTGAAAGATCATTACTATTGCCTCCATGATCTCTCCTGCTGCCTTTCAAAACCTTAGGGTGCAGTTCATCTGGTCTGGGTGACTTATGTACCCTTAGGTCTTTCAGCTTTTTGAGCACTTTCTCGCTTGTAGTAGTAACTGCATTCACTTCTCTTCCTTCATACCCTTCATCAGGCACACTGCTAGTGTCCTCCACAGTGAAGACTGATGCAAAATACTCATTTCGTTCATCTACTATCTCCTTGGCCTGTTATTATTTCTTCAGCCTCAGTTTCTAGTGGTCCTATATCCACTTTCATCTCTCTTTTATTTTTTATATAGTTGAATAAGCTTTTACTACCCACTTGGATATTGCTATGCTAATTTGCTTTCATATTTCATCTTTTCCCTCCTGATGAACCCTTTGGTTGCTCTCTGTAGGGTTTAAAAAGCTTTCCAACCCTCTGTCTTCCTACTAATTTTTGCTTTGTTGTATGCCCTCTCTTTTGCTGTTTGATTAGCTTTGACTTCCTTTGTCAGCCACAGTTGTACAATTTTGCCATTTAAGTATTTCTTCAGTTTTTGAATACATCTAGCATGCATCTTCCTCATTTTCCCCAGAAACTCACGCCATTGCTGCTCTGCTGTCATCAGTTTCCTCAACAGTACCTGTCTCTCCACCAATCTTCATATCAACTGCAAACTTGGCAGCATAGCCACCTATTCCATCATCTAAATCATTTATATCCAGCATAAAAAGAAGTGGTCCGAACACTCACCCTTGCAGAACACAACTACTCACTGGCAGCCAACCAGAAAAGGATCCTTTTATTCCCACTCACTGCCTCCTACCAATCAGCCAGTGCTCTAACCATGTTAGTAACTTTCCTGTAATACCATGGGCTCTGAACTTGGTAACCAGCCTCATGTGTGGCACTTTGTCAAAGGCCTTCTGAAAGTCCAAATATACAACATCCACTATATTCCCTTTATCTATCCTACTTGTAATCTCCTCAAAGAATTACAATAGGTTCATCAGGCAAGATTTTTCCTGAAGGACACCATGCTGACTTTGTATTATCTTGTCCTGTCTCACTAAGTACTCTATCACCTCATCCTTAACAATTGACTCTAACACCTTCCCATCCATTGAGATCAGGCTAACTGATTTCCCTTCTGCTGCCTTCCTGCTTTCTTAAAGAGTGAAGTTACATTTGCAGTTTTTCAGTTCCCTGGTCCATCTTTTGAAAGATTATTTCTCATGCCACCACAATCTCCAACACTCTTTCAGAATGCTATGGTGCAGTTCCAGGTGATTTAGGTTCTTTTAGGTCTTTCAACTTTTTGAGCAGAGAGACTGGTAGGGGGCGTGGAATACACTGACATTGAAAGTGGTAGAGGTCTTTTAAGAGACTCTCAGATAGGTACATGGAGCTTAGAAAACTAGAGGGCTATTTGGTAGTGAAATTCTAGGTTACACGGTTGGCACAACATTATCGGCTGTAGATTTCTATGTTTCTATGTCACCATATAAAACACTGAGATTCATTTTCTTCTGGGTATACTCAATAAGTCCATAACAGAACAATAGCCATAACATAATGAAAGACCACCCCAACTTGGGCGTACAACTAGTGTGCAAAAGACAACAAACTGTGCAAATACAAAAAGAAATAATAATAAATAAATAAACATAAATATCAAGAACATGAGATGAAGAGTCCTTTAAAGTGAGTCCATAGGTTGTGGAAATATTATGATTGGTGGGACAAGTGAAGTTGAATGAAGTTATTCATCTCTGTTCAAGAGCCTGATGGTTGAGGGGTAATTACTATTCCTGAACCAGGTGGTGTAGGGTCCTGAGACCTGTACCTTCTTCCTGATGGCAGCGGTGAGTAGAGAGCATAGAAAATAGGTGCAGGAGTAGGCCATTCAGCCCTTCGAGCCTGCACTGCCATTCAGTATGATCATGGCTGATCATCTAACTCAGAACCCTGTACCTGCTTTCTCTCCATACCCCCGATCCCTTTAGCCACAAGGGCAATATCTAACTTCCTTTAAAATATAGCCAATGAACCGGCCTCAACTGTTTCCTGTGGCAGAGAATTCCACAGATTCATCACTCTCTGTGTGAAGAAGTTTTTCCTCATCTCGGTTTTAAAAGGCTTCCCTTTTATCCTTAAACTGTGACCCCTCGTTCTGGACTTACCCAACATCGGAATCAATATTCCTGCATCTAGCCTGTCCAATCCCTTTAGCATCTTATATGTTTCAATAAGATCCCCCCTCATGACCAAGGTGGTGAGGATCCCTGACAATGGATGCTGCTTTCCTACAATACTCCATATAGATGCTCTCACTAGTGGAGAGGGCGTTATCCGTGATGGACTGAGCCACCTCCACTACATTTTTGTGGGATTCCATTCAATGGCCTTGATGTTTCCATACCAGGCTGTAATGCATTAATTCACAGATTAATAGAAGTTTGCCAAAGTTTTAGATGTCATGCTGAATCTACACAAATTTCTAAGAAAATAGAGGAGCTGCCTTGCTTTCTTTATAATTGTACTTGCATGCTGGACCCAGGACAGGTCCTTCAAAATAATAACACTGAGGAATTTACAGTTACTGACCAATCTCCACTTCTGATCCTCCGACGAGGACTGGCTCATGGACCTCCACTTTTCTCTTCCTGAAGTCTATAATCAGCTTCTTGGTTTTGCTGACATTGAGTAAGATGTTGTGGTTGTGGCACCACTCTATCAGATTTTCAATCTCCCTCTGATATGCTGATGCGTCTCCTCCTTTGATTTGGCCGTTGACAATAGGATAATCAGGAAACAAATATGGCATTGGAGCTGTGATTAACTAAGTATAAAGCAAACAGAATCAACTAAGCACACGGCCTTGCGGTGCTTTGCTGACAGAGATTGTGGAGGAGATGCTGTTGGCAATCTGAATTGAGTGGAGTCTGCAAGTGAGGATCTAATTGCACAAAAAGGTACTGAGACCAAGGTCTTGAAGCTTGTTGAATAGTTTTGAGGAATGATATATTGAATATCGAGATATAGTCGATAAAGAGCATCCTGACGTATGCACCTTTGCTGTCTAGATGATCCAGAATTGCAGATGGTATCTGCTGTAGACCTGTTGTGATAGTAGGCAAATTGGAGTGGATCTACAAATGTTTGTAAGTTGCTTCTCAAGCAGGAGTTGATATATTTCATCACCAATCTCTCAAAACACTGCACCACTGTGGATATAAGTGCTACTGGGTGGTAGTCATTGAGGCAGGTTACCATGTTCTTCTTAGGCATTGGTATAATTGAAGCCTGCTTTAAGCAGATGGATACCTCAAAAAGCCAAAATAAGAGGCTAAAGATCTCAATGACCACTCCAGCCAGCTGATCAGCACAAATCTTTAGTACTTGGCCAGATACCGTGCCTGGGTTAGACGTTTGTTATGAGTTCACACTCTTGAAAGCTACTCATATGTCGGCCTCAGAGACTGAAATCACAGGATCATCAGGGGCTGCGGGAGTTCAGAATAGTTCCTCCATGCTTTGAAGGTCAAAGGGAACTTAGAAGGCATTGAGCTCATCCAGAAGCAAACCCTGTTGTTGCCTACGTCACTTGATTTAACTTTATAAGAGGTGATAACATTCAAGCCCTGTCACAACTGTGGAACATCCTTCATTGATTTGAGTTTGATCTGGAATTATCACTTCGCCTGCGAGATGGCTTTCTAAAGATCGTACATGGATCTTGTAACTTTCTTGTAACCACAACAAATGACTATGGCCAGAACAGGACATAGCTCCCTGCACAAACTGTAAACCTTCTACCCCAGTCTTATTGAACATCCCTTAGTGCAATAAAGTGGACTCTTTGACCTCACAATCTACCTCGATATGACCTTGCACTGCATTTTCTATCTGCACTGCACTTTCTCTGTAACAACCTACATTCTTCTCTCTGGTCTTGTTTTACTTTAGTGCACTACTGCAATAAACTGAATTGTATGGACAGTGTGCAAGGCAAGTTTTTCACTGTACCTTGATGCACATGACAATAATAAATAAGTTCACCAATTTTCAATGGGCTTTGTAAGTTTTACAAAGTTTAAGGCATATAAGAAAACACTAAATCAGATGAGCAAAGTCTTGATGGAAGAGGAAAGTTTAAAGGAGCAAGTCTGGAAAGGAAAGAAACTGAGCATTTTCCAGGAAAGAATTTTGAAGCTTAACGCTGTAGCAGTTGAAAGAGTGAATTCTGGCTTTTGGTGGATTGATGATATCAGAGGACAAGCCAGATAGAGAAGACAGACCGCTTCTTTTCACATTATATCTTAATGACTTGGATAACAGAGTTAATGGCTTTTTGGCCAAGTTTGCAGACAATATGTAGGTGGAGGGGCAGCTAGTGTTGAAGAAGGAGTCTGCACAAGGATTTACAAAGACTAGGAGAATGGGCAAAGAAGCAGCAGATGCAATGCATTGTAGGGAAGTGGATGGGCATGCACTTTGGTAGAAGAAATAAAGTATAGACTATTTTCTAATTAGGGAGAAAATTCAAAATTCAGAGGTACAAAGGGACTTCGGAGTCCTTGTGCAGGATTCCCTAAAGATTAATTTGTAGGTTGAGTTGGTGGTAAGGAAGAAAAATCCAATGTTAGAAACATAGAACATAGAAACATAGGAAATCTACAGCACAATACAGGTCCTTCGGCCCACAAAACTGTGTTGAACATGTTCCTACTATAGAACTACCTAGGCTTAATGATAGCCTGCTATTTTTCTAAACTCCATGTATCCATTTAGGAGTCTCTTAAAAGACCCTATCGTTTCTGCCACCACCACCGCTGCTAGCAGTCCATTCCACACACCCACCACTCTCTGCATAAAAATAAAACTTACCCTTGACATCTCCCCTGCACCAATTTCCAAGCACCTTAAACTGTGCCCTCTTGTGCTAGCCATTTCAGCCCTTGGGAAAAGCCTCTGACTAGACACATGATCAATGCCTCTCATCATTTTATACACCTCTATCAAGTCACCTCTCATCCTCCGTTGCTCCAAGGAGAAAAGACTGAGTTCACTCAACCTATTGTCATAAGGCATGCTCCCCAATCCAGGCAACATCCTTGTAAATCTCCTTTGCACCCTTTCTATGGTTTCCATGTCCTTCCTGTAGTGAGGCGACTAGAAATGAGCACAGTACTCCAAGAGGGGTCTGACCATGGTCCTATATAGCTGCAACATTACCTCTCGGCTCTTAAACTCAATCCCACGATTGCTGAAGGCCAATGTACTGTATGCCTTCTTTAACAACAGAGTCACTCTGTGCAGCAGCTTTGAGTGTCCTATGGACTCGAACCCCAAGATCTCTCTGATCCTCCACATTGCCATTAATAATATATTCTGCCATCATATCTGCCTACCAAAATGAACCGTCTCACACTTATCTGGGTTGAACTCCAACTGCTTCACAGCCCAGTTTTGCATCCTTCCAATGTGCCACTGCAACCTCTGACAGCCCTCCACACTATCCACAACCCCCCCAACCTTTGTATCATCAGCAAATTTACTAACCCATCCCTCCACTTCCTCATCCAAGTCATTTATAAAAATTACAAAGAGTAGGCATCCCAGAACAAGGTAATGATAGGGGTCTAGAAGATTATAAGGCTAGCAGGAAAGAGCTTAAGAATTAAATTAGGAGAGCCAGAAGGGGCCATGAGAAGGCCTTGGCGACAGGATTAAGGTAAACCCCAAGGCATTCTGCAAGTATGTGAAGAGCAAGAGGATAAGATGTGAGAGAATAACCAATCAAGTGTGGCAGTGGAAAAGTGTGTATGGAACTGGAGGAGATGGCAGAGGTACTTAATGAATACTTTGCTTTAGTATTCACTATGTAAAAGGATCTTGGCGATTGTAGGGATGACTTGTAGCGGACTGAAAAGCTTGAGCATGTAGATATTAAGGAAGAGGATGTGCTGGAGCTTTTGGAAAGCATCAAGTTGGATAAGTCACACACACAAAATGCTGGTAGAACACAGCAGGCCAGGCAGAGGAGAAGCATTGTTGACGTTTCGGGCCGAGACCCTTCGTCAGGACTAACTGAAAGGAAAGATAGTAAGAGATTTGAAAGATTTCCTCGAAGTTGGATAAGTCACCAGGACCGTATGGGATGAACCGCAGGCTACTGTGGGAGATGAGGGAGGAGACTGCTGAGCCTCTGGCGATGATCTTTGCATCATCAATAGGGTTGGGAGAGGTTCTATAGGATTGGAGGGTTGAGGATGTTGTTCCCTTATTCAAAAAAGGGAGTAACGATAGCCCAGGAAATTATAGACCAGTGAGTCTTACTTCAGAGATTGGTAAGCTGATGGAGAAAATCTTGAGAGGCAGGATTTATGAACATTTAGAAAGGAATAATATGATTAGGAATAGTCAGCAGGCTTTGTCAAAAGAAGGTCCTGCTTTACGAGCCTGATTTTATTTTTTAAGGATGTGACTAAACACATTGATGGACGTAGAGCAGTAGGTGTAGTGTATATGGATTTTAGCAAGGCACTTGATAAGGTACCCCATGCAAGGCTTATTGAAAAAGTAAGGAGGTATGTGATCCAAGGGGACATTGCTTTGTGGATTCAGAACTGGCTTGCCCACAGAAGGCAAAGAAAGTGTGGTTGTAGATAGGTCATATTCTGCATGGAGGTGTGTGACCAGTGATGTGCCTCAGGGATCTGTTCTAGGACCTCTTCTATTCATAAATTTTATAAATGACCTGGATGAAATCCCACTTGAAGTACTGTGCTCAGTTCTGGTCGCCTCACTGCAGGAAGGATGTGGAAACCATAGAAAGGGTGCAGAGTAGATTTAAAAGGATGTTTCCTGGATTGCGGAGCATGTGTGGATAGTCAGAGGCTTTTGCCCAGTGCTGAAATGGCAAGCAGAAGAGGGCACAGTTTAAGGTGCTTGGAAGAAGGTATAGAGGAGATATCAGGGTAAATTTTATTTTTTTACACTGGGAGTGGTGAGTGTGTGGAATGGACTGCCAGCGATGGTGGTGGTGGTGGATACGATGGGGTCTTTTAAAAGCTCCTGGATGGGTAAGTGGAGCTTAGAAAAATAGAGGGTTGTGGGTAACCCCAAGTAATTCTAAGGTAAGAATATATTCCGCACAGCTTTGTGGGTCGAAGGGCCTGTATTGAGCTATAGGTTTTCTATGTTTCTAAGTATCGCAAGAAAGGCAGTTGAGCTCAGGGCTTGGATCAACACCTGGAATTATGATATTGGGCCATTAGTGAGACTTGGCTGCAGGAGGGATAGGACTAGAGCTCAATATTCTGGACTTCTGTTGTTTTAGACAGGACAGAGTGCGAAGGAATTAAAGGAGGAGGAGTCGTATTACTATTCTTGGAAAATATCATGGCAGTGCTCACTCAGGACAGACTGGAGAACTTGTCTAGTGTGGCATGATGGATTGAACTGAGAAATATGAAAGGTATGAACAAGTTAATGGGGCTATATTACAAACCACCCAACAGTCCGAGGGATTTAGAGGAACAAATTTGCAGACAGAAGGCAGACTGTTGCAAGAAACATAAAGCTATTATAGTTGGTGATTTTAACTTTCCACATATGGACTGTGACTGTAAAAGTACTAGATGAAACAGAGATTGTCAAACATGTTCAGAAAGTTTTCTTTAAGCAGTATGTAGAAGTCCCAATGAGAGAATGTGTGGTCCTTGATCTGCTATTAGAGAATGAGACAGGGCAGGTGACCCAAGGTGTATAGGGGAATACTTTGCATCGAGTGATCACAATGCCATTAGCTTCAAAGTAAATATGTGTGAAGCCAAAAGAGATGGGGGAGATCTTAAATTTTTTTTTGCATCTGTATTTACTCAGGAGACAAACATAGTCTGCAGAAGTGAGGCAAAGCAGAAAATGCCAGGGTCCTAGCAGAGATAATTAAATCATTCTTAGCAACAGTTGAGGCACCAGAGTATTGGAGGATAGCCAATGTTGGTCAATTGTACAATAAAGGCTCTAAAAATAAACCAGGAAATTAAAGTCAAGAGAAAATCTGCAGATACTGGAAATCCAAGCAACACACACAAAATACTGGTGAAATTCAGCAAGTCAGGCAGCATCTATACAAAAACGTACAGTCAATGTATCAGGAAAAACCCTTTGGCAGGACTGGAGACCAAAAGCTGTGGAGTAGATTTGAAAGGTGGGGGAGGGGAGAGAGAAACGCCAGGCAATAGGTGAAACCAGGAGGGGGAGGGATGAATCAAAGAGCTGGGAAGGCAATTAATGACAGAGACAGAAGGCCATGGAAGAAAGGGAAAAGGGGAAGGAGCACCAGAGGGAGGCGATGTGCTGGCAAGGAGATGAGAGAGGGAGAGGGGGAGGGGAATGGTGAAGGTGGAGAGACAGGGGTTATTACCAGAAGTTTTAGAAATCTATGTTCATGCCATCAGGTTGGAGATTGTCCAAACGGAATACAAGGTGTTGCACCTCTAACCTAAGTGTGGCCTCATCATGACAGTAGAGGAGGCCATGGGTGGACATATTGGAATGGGAATGGGAAGTGGAATTAAGATGGGTGGCTTCTGGGGGATCCCTCTTGTTCTGACAGACGGAGTGTAGATGCTCAGCAAAGTGGTACCTTCCAGGTGAGGCAACACTTCACCTGAGAGTTTGCTGGGGGCCATTTACAGTGTCTGGTGCTCCTAGTTTGCCCTCCTGAACATCGGAGGAACCTAACATAGATTGGGAGACCGCTTTGTCGAGCATCTACGCTCCATCTGCCAGAACAAGTGGATCTCCCAGTGGCCATCCAGTTTAATTCCACTGCCCATTCCCATTTCCTTTCTGATATGTCCATCCATAGCCTCCTCCACTATCATGATGAGGCCACACTTGGGCTGGAGAGCAACACGTTTGGGTAGCCTCCAACCTGATGGCATGAACATCGATTTCTCAAACTTCCAGTAATGCCCCCCAACCTCACTCCTTCACCATTACCCATCCCCCTTTCCCTCTCACCTTATCTCACCTTGCCCTCCCATTGACCCCCCTCTGGTGCTCCTCCACCCTCTTTCTTTCTTCCATGGCCTTCTCTTTCACCAATCGACTTCCCAGGTCTTTGCTTCATTCCCCCCCTCCCCCCACCGCCTCCAGGTTTCACCTATCATCTAGTGTTTCTCTCTCTCCCCTCCCCCCAACTTTTAAATCTACTCCTCAGCTTTTTTTCTGCAGTCCTGCTGAAGGGTTTTGGCCCAATATGTCCACTGTACTTTTTTCCATAGAAGCTGCCTGGCCTGCTGAGTTCCTCCAGTATTTTGTGTGTGTTGCCAGGAAATTATAGGGTGGTAAGCCTGACATCAGTAGTGGGAAAGTTATTGGAAGGTATTCTGAGGGACTAGATATACTGTACGAGTATTTGCATAGACATGGAGTGATTAAGGAGAGTCAGCAAGGCTTCCTGTGAGGCAAATCATGTCTACCCAATCTTAAGAAGTTTTTTGAGGAAGTTACCAGGAGAAACAACAAAGATAAGGAGAATTTTTTTTAGCCAGAGGGTTGTGATTCTGTGGAATTCATTGTCACAGATGGCTATGGATGCCAAGTTATTTATTGACTAAACCGGAGGAACATCGGCCAGTCCTCATCAGGACGTCAGAGGTAGAGAGGGTCAGTAAGTTTTAATTCTTCAGCATTATCATTTCACAGGACTGAACCTGGGTTCAGCAGCAGGTGTCTTCACAAAGAAGGCACAGCAGCACCTCTACTTTCTTAAAAGTCTGCAAAAATTTGGCATGTTATCTGAAACTTCGACAAACTTCTATGGATGTGCAGAAGAGAATATACTGATTGGTTGCATCATGGCCTGGTATGGCAACACCAATTCCCTTGAACAGAAATGACTATAAAAAGTAGTGGATATAGCTCAGTCCATTCACAAACAAGAGAAAATCTGCAGATGCTGGAAATCCGAGCAACAGACACAAAATGCTGGAGGAACTCAGCAGGTCAGGCAGCATCTATGGAAATTAATCTCTTCTCCATAATCTCTAGTAAGGAGCGCTATCCCAGGAAGCAGCGTCCGTCATCAAGGACCTCTACCATCCAGACCATGCTCTCTTCTCACTGCTGCCATCAGGAAGGAGGTACAGGAGCCTTAGATTCCACAGCACCAAGTTCAGAAACAGGGATTACTCCTCAACCATCAGGCTCCTTAATCAGAATGGACAACTTCACTCACCCTAGTTATGAACTGATTTGACAACTGTTGGACTCACTTTCAAGAACTCATGTTTGATATTTGTCTATTTATTTACCTAATATTTATCTATTTATTTATATTTTGTATTTGCACAAATATCATCTTTTGCACATTGGTAGTTTGTCAGTCTTTGTGTCACACTTTTCATCGATTCTATTGTTTCTTTTAATTTACTATGAATGCCCGCAAATGAATCTCGGGGTTGTATATGGTGATATATTTACTTTAAACTTTGTACTTTGATTTACAAACAGTAGAAGAGCTTCAAGGTTATGGGGGTAAGGCAGAATGGGTTTGAGAGGGTTAATAATTCAGCCCTAATGACATGGCAGAGTGACTCAATCCACCTAATGGTCTAATCAGAATCAGATTCAATATCACTGGCATATGTTGTGAAATATATTTTGTAATGCAGAATATAACACCATAAATTACAATTTGTTCATTATCCTTTCAGGAATCTGATGGTGGAGGGGAAGAAGCTATTCCTGAAATGTTGAGTGTGTGCCTTCTGGCTCCTGTATCTTCTACTTGATCATAGCAATGAGAAGAGGGCATGTTCTGGGTGATGTGGTCCTTAATAATGGATGCTGCATTTTTGAAGCATCGCCTTCTGAAAATGCCCTCGATGCTGGGGAGGCGAGTGCCCACGACAGAGTTGACTGAGTATGCAATTTTCTGCAGCCTTTCCCTATCCCGTTCAGTGCCCCCTCCATACCAGAAGGTGATTCAAGCTGCCAGAATGCCTTCCATGGTACATTTGCAGAAATTTCAAGAGGCTTTGGTGATATATCAAGTCCTCTCAAATGCTTAATGAAATATAGCTGCTGCTGGACCCAGGATTGATCCTCAGAGAAGTTGACCACCAGGAACTTAACACTGCTCACCCTTTCCACTTCTGATCCCTAGATGAGAGCTGGTGCGTGTTCCCTCGACCTCCCCTTTCTAAAGTCCATAATCAGTTCCATTGTCTTACTGACGTTGAGTGCAAAGTTGTTGCTGCAACACCTCTCAACCAGCTGACCTACCTCACTCTTGTACACCTCCTCGTCATCTAAGATTCTGTTTTTCAACAGCTGTGTCATCAGCAAATTTATAGATTTGAATTTGAATTGACTTTATTTCTTACATCCTTCACAGACATGAGGAGTAAAAGTCTTTACATTACATCTCCATCTAAATGTTCAACGTGCAATTACAGTAATTTATAATAAATAGAACAGTCAATATAAAATAGAAATCCACTCAAATCAGTGTGAGTTAATCAGTCTGATGGCCTGGTAGAAGAAGCTGTCCCAGAGCCTGTTGGTTCTGGCTTTTATGCAGCGGTACCATTTCCCGGATGGTAGCAGCTGGAATAGATTGTGGTTGGGGTGACTCGGGTCCCCAATGATCCTTCGGGCCCTTTTCTCACACCTGTCTTTGTAGATGTCCTGAATCATAGGAAGTTCACATCTACAGATGTGCGGGCTATCTGCACCACTCTCTGCAGAAATCTATGATTAACAGAAGCACAGTTCCCATACCAGGTAGTGATACAGTCAGTCAGGATGCTCTCAATTGTGCCCCTGTAGAAAGCTCTTAGGATTTGGGGGCCCCTACCAAACTTCCTCAACTGTCTGAGGTGAGAGGAGCTGTTGTGCCTTTTTCACCACACAGCTGGTGTGTACAGACCACGAGAGGTCCTCGGTGATGTGGATGCTGAGGAGCTTAAAGCTGTTCACCCTCTCAACCCCAGATCCACTGATGTCAATTGGGGTTAACCGGTCTCCATTCTTCCCGTAATCCATAACCAGCTCCTTTGTTTTTGCAACATTGAGGGAGAGGTTGTTTTCTTGAAACCACTGTGTCAAGAGAGGTGGCTTCTTCATTGTAGGCTTCCTCATTATTATTTGAGATTAGGCCAATCAATGTAGTGTCATCAGCAAATTTAATTAGCAGATTAGAGCTCTGGGTGGTGACACAGTCATGGGTATACAGGGAGTAAAGGAGTGGACTTCATACACAGCCCTGAAGGGCTCCTGTGTTGAGAGTCTGAGAGGTGGAGGTGAGGGAGCCCACTCTTACCACCTGCTGGCGATCTGACACGAAGTCCAGGATCCAGCTGCACAAGAGAGGGACAAGGCCGAGGTCTCTGAGCTTCCTGTCGAGCTTGGATGGATTTATGGTGTTCAATGCTGAATTGTAGTTCAAGAACAGCATTCTCACATAAGCATCCTTCTTCTCCAGATGTGTAAGGACAGTTTGTGGAGCAGTGGCTATTGTGTCATCTGTCAATCGGTTGTGTTAGTAGGCGAATTGTAGGGGATCCAGAGTGGATGGTAGCAAGCTGCAGATATAATCCTTGACAAGCCTCTCAAAGCATTTGCTTTAAAAGGCTCTAAAAGTAATCCAGGAAATTACAGGCTGGTAAATGTGACGTTGGTAGTAGGTAAATTATTGGAAGTACTAAGAGATAGGATCTACAAGTATGTAGATAGTCAGGGAATTATTAGGGAGAGTCAACACAGCTTTGTGCGTGGTAGGTCATGTTTAACAAATCTATTAGAGTTTTTCGCGGAGGTTACAAGGAAAGTGGATGAAGGGAAGGCAGTGGATGTTGTCTACATGGACTTCAGTAAGGCCTTTGACAAGGTCCTGCACGGGAGGTTAGTTAGGAAGATTCAATCACCAGGTATACATGGAGAGGTAGTAAATTGGATTAGAAATTAGCTCAATTTCTAATTGAAGAAGCCAAAGAGTGGTAGTGGAGGATTGCTACTCTGAGTAGAGGCCTGTGACTAGTGATGTGCCACAGGGATCAGTGCTGGGTCCATTGTTATTTGTCATCTATATCAGTGATCTGGATGATAATGTGGCAAATTTGCTGATGATACAAAGACTGGAGGTGTAGTGTACAGTGAGGAAGGTTTTCAAAGCTTGCAGAGGGATTTGGAATGGTTGGAGGAATGGGCTGAAAAATGGTAGATGGAGTTTAATGCGGACAAGTGTGAGGTATTGCACTTCGGAAGGTCAAACCAAGGTAGAACATACAAGGTAAATGGTAGGGCACTGAGGAGTGCAGTAGAACAGAGGGATCTGGGAATACTGATATAAAATTCCTTAAAAGTAGCATCACAGGTAGATAGGGTAGTAAAGAGAGCTTTTGGTACATTGGTTTACATATCAAAGTATTGAGTATAAGAGATGGAATGTAATGGTGAGGTTGTATAAGGCATTGGTGAGGCCAAATTTGGGGCATTGTGCGCAGTTTTGGTCACCAAATTACAGGAAGGATATTAATAAGGTTTATATAAGAGTGCTGAGAAGGTTTATAAGGATGTTGCCAGGACTTGAGAAACTGAGTTACAGAGAAAGGTTGAATAGGCTAGGACTTTATTTCCTGGAGCGTAGAAGAATGAAGGGAGATTTGATAGCGGAATATAAAATTATGATGGGTATAGATAGAGTGAATGGAAGCAGGCTTTTTCCACTGAGGTTAGGGGAGAAAAGAACCAGAGGACAAGGGTTAAAGGTGAAGGGGAAAAAGTTTAAAGGGAACCGTAGGGGGTGTGGAATGAGCTGCCAAATGAAGTGGTAAATGTGGGCTCGCTTTTAACATTTAAGAAAAACTTGGGCAGGTACATGGATGAGAGGTACATGGAGGGATATGGTCCAGGTGCAGGTCAGTGGGACTAGGCAGAAAAATGGTTCGGCACAGCCAAGAAGGGCCAAAAGGCCTGTTTCTGTGCTGTAATGTTCTATGGTTCTATTGAGGTGAGTGCGACAGGATGTCAGTCGTTCAGGCCTGTTATCTTGGTCTTTTTTGGTACAGGGACAATGGTGGATAATTTAAAGCAGGAGAGCATTCTACACTGTCAGTAAACACTCCTGCCAGTTATGCTGTGCACATCCTGAGTACTCGCCCTGGGATGCCGTCTGGTCCCGCAGCCTTGTGACTGTCCACTCATTGTAAACATCTGTGTACCTCGGCCTCACAGACAACCAGGTTGCAGATTGTAGTGGTGGCTTTCCTCGGAGACTCACAGTTAGCAACGTCGAATCAGGTGTAAAAGCGATTGAGCTCATCTGGGAGAGAGGCCGCGAGGTTGGCGGCGCCACAACATTTGGCTTTGAAGTCTGTGATGGTATGCAACCCTTAACAGAAGTCACGTGTGCTATTCGTTGTGAATCTCGACTCAATATTGTTGTTTCACAGCACTGATAACTTTGTGCAGACCGTAGCTGCTTTTCTTGAACTCCAGTTGCTTGCTGGCAGCGTAAGCTCTGTGTTGCGTGGTAGGTGCTGCTTGCACAGAACTATGCCCATGGTGTTTGAGCTATGCCCAGCCACACAATGATGGATGCAGAGAGAACAGAACACGTCCTTGTGGTACGCCAGTGTCGACTGTCAGTGAGATGTTACTTCCAATCTGCACTGGCTGGGGCCTCCTGTGAGGATGTAAAGGCTTCAGTTTTGCTCCTGTCCTATGTTTCTATGGACTGAGCTTAAGAGACACTTGCTGTTGCTGGCTGCTACAGAAACCAGCCAGTTGAACCTAGATGCACAAGAGATATGGTGGAAGAACGATTTCGTCTCACACACACTGTGAGTGCTGTGAAAAGGTTCCACCGCTCCTCGGGTTTTCTCATTAGCACTTTGATAGAATGGCACCCACCTGTTCCCCACTCTTCACACCAAATATCAATAACACCATTTACCACTCAGCCTATCAGTCACAGTCAGAGAGCAGCACATCAACAAGGTTAACTGCACTCATTGGCCATTTCACACTCCACGTGAAGCCACAGTGACAATGCAATGAAGGAAACAGTGACTAAGTGCCACATCGTGGCCACAACATATTATGCTGTTTGGAGCTACGTTAGAGGTCAACATGAAGGAGTGTGGAGAATGCAAAATTAAGGAATGGCCAGTTTCTGAAAGCTTTAAATTCGATCAATATTTAATGATTTTTGTACCACTGTGACAAAGAACCATGGTTACTTTTTCCAGCAGCTTCTTCTTGAGTCACGAACAGTGAGGGTTGCTGTCGGAAAAGGCACTCTAATAGAGTCACTACCTGAGCAAGTCTGTCAGGAACAGACAGCAGAAGCGTCTTGGACTTATCTTCACAAAGAATTACACAAAACCCCATGCAATCTGTTCTTCAATAAACAGAGAGACAGGCATAGTAGGGAGGGGGCAAGAGAGATGGGGTAGAGTAGGGGGATAGTATACGGAGGGGGAGGGGGCAAGAGAGATGGGATAGAGAAGGGGATAGTGTAGGGAGGTGACAAAAGAGACGGGGCAGAGTAGGAGGTAGAGTAGGGAGGGGGCAAGAGTAGTGGTGAAGGGTTGAAGATTGAGGGTCGAATGCCAGTGGTGGAGAGTTGACAAATGAGGGTTGAATGTCAGTAGTGGAAGGTTTGGGGCCAGTGATCACAAGACAAAGGAGCAGAAGTAGGCCATTTGGCCCATCGAGTCTGCTCCACCACTCCACCATGAGCTAAACTATTCTCCCACCTAGTTCTAATTTCTGGCTTTTTTCCCATATCCCTTGATACCCTGATGAATTATATACCTATCAATATCCTCCTTAAACACCCTCAATGATCGGGCCTCCACAGCTGTATGTGGCAACGAATTCCATAAATCCACAACCCTCTGGCTAAAAAAATTTCTCATCTCCGTTTTAAATAGGTTCCCTCTAATTCTAAGACTGTGGCCTCTTGTCCTGGACTCACCCACCAAGGGAAACAGCCTTTCCACATCTACTCTGTCCAACCCTTCAACATACGAAATGATTCTATGAGATCCCCTCTCATTCTTCTATGAATGAACCCTAATGAATACAGTCCAAGAGCTGACAAATGCTCCTCATATATTAGCCTCTGCATTCCAGGAATCATCCTCATAAATCTTCTCTGAACTCTCTCCAACATCAGTACATCCCTTCTAAGATAGGGGGCCCAGAACTGCACACAGTATTCCAAATGAGGTCTCACCAGTGCCCCATAGAGCCTCATCCACACCTCCTTACTCTTATACGCTATTCCTCTTGAAATGAATGCCAACATAGCATTCGCTTTCCTTATTGCCGATCCAACCTGGTGGTTAACCTTTAGGGTATCCTGCACGAGGACCCCCAAGTCCCTTTGCACTTCCAATTTTTGAATTTTCTCCCCATCTAAATAATAATCTGCCCGATTATTTCTTCTTCCAAAACGTACAACCGTACACTTCTCAACATTGTATCTCATCTGCCATTTCTTTGCCCACTCTCCTAAACTGACTCTCTCTGCAACCTTTCCGTTCCTCAGCACTTCCTACTCCTCCATCTTGGTGTCATCCGCAAACCATTTAATCCATAATCTAAATCATCGATATACGGTGTAAAAAGAAGCAGCCCCAACATCTTCCCCTGCGGAACACCACTAGTAACTGGCAACCAACCAGAATAGGATCCGTTTATTCCCACCCTTTGCTTTCTGCCTATCAGCCAATGCTCCACTCATTCCAATATCTTTCCTGTAATTCCACGGGTCTCATCTTATTAAGCAGCCTCTTATGTGGCACCTTATTGAAGGCCTTTTGAAAATTCAAATATACAATACCCACAGACTCTCCCTTGTCATGCTTATTTGAGATTACCTCAAAAGTTCAAAAAGGTTGGTGAGGCAGGATCTTCCCTTCATGAAACCATGCTGGCTTGGGCCTATCTTGTCATGCACCTCGAGGTATTTCATAACCTCGTCCTTGAGGATCGACTCCCAATAACTTTCCAACTACCGATGTCAGACTAATAGATCTGTAATTTTCTTTTTGCTGCCTCCCTCCTTTCTTAAACAACGGAACTACATTTGCAACCTTCCAGTCCTCCGGAACCATGCCAGAGTATATTGATTCCTGGAAGATCATTTTCTTTCCTAATGACTTTCTTAGTTTCCTTCTGTAAGTTTTTAAAAGTCATCCAGTCCTCAGTTTTCCCACTAATTTTTGCTTCCTTGTATGCTGTTTCTTTTGTTTTTATTTTAGCCTTAACCTCTCTCGTCAGCCACATTTGTGTCATTTTTCCATTCATGATTTTCTTTTTTCTTGGAATATATTTTTCCTGCACTTTCCTAATTTCTTGTAGGAATTTCATCCAATTTTGCTCTACCATCCCTCTATCCAGCTTACTTTTCCATCAAATTAGGCCAGTTCCTCTCTCATACCACTGTAATTTCCTTTGTTCCACTGAAATATCAATACACCTGATATCAGCTTCTCCTTTCAAATTTAAAACTGAACTCAGTCATATTATGATCACTACTTCCAAGGGGTTCCATTACCTCTAGCTCCCTAATCACCTCAGGTTCATTACACAGCACCCAATCCAAAACAGCCGATCTCCTGGTGGGCTTATGGACAAGCTGGTCCAAAAAGCCATCCAGTGGGCATTCTACAAGCTCCCTCTCCTGAGATCCAGTATCTTCCTGACTTTCCCAATCCACTTTCATATTAAAATCCCCCATAATTATCTTGACATTATCCTTCTGACATGCTTTTTCTATTTCCAGCTGTAACTTGTAGTCTACATCCCAGCTGCTGTTTGGAGGCCTGTACATAACTGCTATTAGTGTCTTTTTACCCTTGCCATTTCTTAACTCGGCCCATAAGGATTCTACCTCTTCTGATCCTATGTCCCTTCTTTCTAGTGATTTGATATCATTGCTTACCATCAGGGCCACGCCACCCTCTTTACCTACCTTCCTATCTTTCCTATATACTGTGTATCCTTGGACATTCAGCTCCCAACCACATCCATCATTTAGCCATGACTCGGTGATGGTCATAATGTCACATCTTTTAACTTGTAGCTGTACAACAAGGCCATCCACTTTATTTCTAATGCTGCGTGCATTTAAGTATAGTACATTTAGATCAGTATCTGTTACCGATTTTGCTATATTTCTATCACACAGCAAATTATCCTGTCTATTCACCTCCCTGTCCTTCTTGCCACCTTTGCTGCACCTTCTATTTTCCTCTTCCTCGGCCTTAGCACCCTGGTTTTCTCCCCCCTGCCAACTTAGTTTAAACCTTCCCCTAACAGCTATATTAAACAATCCCACCAGGATATTAGTGCCCTTTGAGTTCAGGTGTAACCCATTGTTTTTGTATAAGTTATACCTCCCCCAAAATAGGTCCCAGTGATCTAAGAATTTGAAGCCCTGCTCCCTGCACCTGTTACTTAGCCACACATTCATCTGCTTAATTCTGCTATTCTTACCTTCATTAGCGCGTGGTTCAGGCAGTAATCCTGAGATTATTACTCTGGAGGTGTGGCTTTTCAATTTTCTTCCTTCAGGACCTCCTCTCTTTTTCTGTCTATGTCATTGGTACCAACATGTACCAAGACTTCTGGCTGCTCGCCCTCTCTCCTCAGAATACTCTGGACCCGATCTGAGAAATCCTGTATCCTGGCACCAGGGAGACAGCACACCATCCGGGTTTCCTTGCCCAGCTCGCAAAATCTCTTGTCTGTTCCCCTCACTATGGAATCCCCTATAACTACTGCATTTCTCCTTGCTCTCTTGATCATGGCATTGGGCAGAGTGCCAGTCCCGTTTGCTGTGGTCTTGCTCTGTCAGGTCAACCTCTCCAACGGTATCTAAAACGATATATCAATTTCTGAGGGGAACTGTCACAGAGGTGCTGTCCACTATCTCTCTATAGGTATTATTAATCACCTCCTCACTTTTCCTAATTAGCTGAAGGTCATCAAGTTGCAGCTCCAGATCCCTAACACGGTCCTTAAGGAGCCTCACCTCAATGCACCTGGTGCAGATGTAATCCTTGGGGAGGTTGGGAGTCTCCCAGGGTTCCCACATCTGGCACTCCAAGCACAACACTAATCCTAGATGCATACCCCTAATGCTACTGTTATTACTAAATAAATAAGCCTGTAACTTACCCCTTTACTAAAAGACTCAATGGTTGCAGGAAGCCTCTTCCCATTTCTGCCTAAGCCCGTTGAGCCAAAGCCCTATCACTCCGCTGCCCACTGGATATGGCGGTGTTCTTTTTAAGCCTTCTGCACTCTGAGGTCACACATCTGCGCAGTTGTGCTTCTTTTATCCCACATAGTTAAAAAAAAATTGAATTTTCGCCTGAAAAACAGCGACTTTCTCCGCTGCCTGCTTGCTGTGAATCGAAAAATCCGTTGAAGATTGCTTCCCTTTTTAAGCCTTCCACGCTCTGTTACGTGGCTGTGCAGTCGTGCCTCTTTTATCCCATGTAATTAAAAAAAAATCTGAATTTTCTCCCAAAAAACTGCGACTTACTCCGTTGCCTGCTTGCTGTGATGTGGTGAGAGTTGAGGGCCAGTGGTGTATATGGTGTCAATTGATATGAAAGGAGAGGGGAGTATCGAATTAAAAGTATTATATATGAATGCATGAAGTATAAGGAATAAAGTAGATGAGCTTAAGGCTCAGTTGGAAATTGGCAAGTGTGATGTTGTGGGAATAACTGAGACATGGCTTCAAGCAGAAGTGAATATGAAGTGGGAAATGAATATTCAAGGATATACATCTTATCGAAAGGACAGACTGACTGGCAGAGGGGGTGGGGTGGCTCTGTTGGTGAGGAATGATATTCAGTCCCTTGCGAGTGGGGACATAGAATCTGGGGACGTAGAGTCAGTATGGATAGAACTGAGAAATTCTAAGGGTAGAAAGACCCTAATGGGATTTATCTACAGGCCCCTAAACAGCAGTCTGGATGTAGGGTGTAAGTTGAATGAAGAGTTAAAATTGGCATGTCGCAAAGGTAATGATACAGTTGTCATGGGGGATTTCAACATACAGGTAGACTGGAAGAATCAGAATGGTACTGGACCCCAAGAAAGGGAGTTTGTGGATTCTTAGAACAGCTTGAACTGGAACCTACCAGGGAGAAGGCAATTCTAGATTTAGTGTTGTGCAATGAACCGGATTTGATCAGGGACCTCGAGGTAAAGGAACCATTAGGAGGTAGTGACCATAATATGATATGTTTTAACCTACAATTTGAGAAAGAGAAGGGAAAATCGGATGTGTCAGTATTACAGTTGAACAAAAGGAACTATGGAGCTATGAGGGAGGAACTGGCCAAAGTTCAATGGAACAATACCCTAGCAGGGAAGACAGTGGAACAAAAATGGCAGGTATTTCTGGGAATAATGCAGAAGGTGCAGGATCGGTTCATTCCAAAGAGGAAGAAAGATCCTAAGGGGAGTAAGGGGCGGCCGTGGCTGACAAGGGAAGTCAAGGGCAGTATAAAAATAAAAGAGAAGAAGTATAACATAGCAAAGATGAGCGGGAAACCGGAAGACTGGGAAGCTTTTAAAGAGCAACAGAAGATAACAAAAAAGGCAATACGCCAAGAAAAAATGAGGTACGAAGGTAAACTAGCCAAGAACATAAAGGAGGATAGTAAAAGTTTCTTTAGGTATGTGAATAGCAAAAAAATAGTTAAGACCAAAATTGGGCCATTGAAGACAGAAACGGGTGAATTTATTATGGGGAACAAGGAAATGGCAGATGAGTTGAATAAGTACCTTGGATCTGTCTTCACTAGGGAAGACATAAACAATCTCCCAGATGTAATAGTGGCCAAAGGAACTAGGGTAAAGGATGAACTGAAGGAAATTTATATTAGGCAAGAAACGGTGTTGGATAGACTGTTGAGTCTGAAGGCTGATAAGTCTCCGGGACCTGATGGTCTGCATCCCAGGGTACTTAAAGAGGTGGCTCTAGAAATCGTGGATGCATTGGTAATCATTTTCCAATGTTCTATAGATTCAGGAACAGTTCCTGCTGATTGGAGGGTGGCTAATGTTGTCCCACTTTTCAAGAAAGGAGGGAGAGAGAAAACAGGGAATTATAGACCGGTTAGCCCGGGGGTCGGCAACCCGCGGCTCCGGAGCCACATGTGGCTCTTTTACGTCTGTGCTGCGGCTCCCTGTTGCTTTGGGAAATAATTGGTTGTGGCGACCCTTTTCCTGGCACATCCGAACCGACTCACAATTAGATAGCCTACGGGGGTTTGCGAGCACAGAGCTTTGGAGCCTCTGCGCCATGGGGGGCAGGTTGAGGGAGGCTTAAAAGTGAGGCTGAAGATTTCGAATAAAGTTTTTTCCTTCGACTGCAGTTACCGACTCCGTGTCGTAATTTTAGCGCTGCGTGTAGCACACCGCTACATGGTCAGTATTTAATTAAAATGTATTTTATGTTAGTTTGTTAGTTTTTGAAATGTAAATCTAAATTTGAAGATTATGGTGATCTTGTACAATCTAAATAAGATGTTGTGGCGACCCATTTCCTGACACATCCGAACCGGCTCACAATTAGCCAGCGTTCAGGCTAAGTGAGATAGCCTACGGGGGTTTGTGAGTACGTGTCTTTTGGAGCATCCGCGCCCATGGGGGGCGGGTTGAGGGAGGCTTAAAAGCAAGGCTGTTTAGTTCGAATAAAGCTATCTTTGACTGCAGTTTACTGACTGCGTGTAGCACACCGCTACAACGTGTTTTTATCGCTGGCTGTCCAGAGGGGAGGTGCTGAAACGCTTTGTCGCGTGTCTGGAAGAAGTGAAAACTTTCTTGGGCAGCAAAGGGCTCACCTTTCCTGAGCTGGAACAGCCAGAGTGGCTGGAAAAGCTACACTTCATGGTAGACATGACAGCGCACCTGAACACGCTGAACACAGCTCTTCAACGGGGTAAGGACGTACAGCCCTGCACATGTTGGAGGATGTTTTGGCATTCGAGCGCAAGCTGACGTTGCTTGCCAGAGATTTACAGAAAGGCACATTGTCTCACTTCCCCAATTTGAGAGAGTTCAAACCAAGGTCACAACATGATAAATTCGGAGTATTTACATTCTGCAATCATCGCAATGTAAACATCGTTTGGGAAACGCTTCTGTGAGTTCAGAGAGGAAAAAAACACATTATCCTTCCCGGTCACTCCCCTAAGCATCGATCCATCCCTACTGAATACGACTGCATTGTCAGGTGTGAGTCAACCTGACCAAGTATGATAAATATTTTAATTGCCTATTATTTTACGTATATTCATATGTTTTCATTGTTCAGTGAAATAGTCCTTTTATTTTTCAGGTTGACAGCTGGCTGACGTTATTTTTGGTTTGCTGCTGGCGGCAAATTTAAGTTTGGCGTTTTTCATAAATACAAGAAGGACTCAAATAGACATTGAGTATTTTACTTAAAAGTAACCTTCAACCCAACGTCTTTTTTTCGGAGGTCAAAATGTTTTTGTTGCATGCAGAAATGTAATTTCGTTTTCTCTGCAGGAGTTCATCAATTTCATAAATGCAACACATTATAGTTTGTTTATACATAGCATAAAGGCAAAACAAAACGTTGTATGCAGTGTTATTTCATTTTAAATGTCAAACGGGTTTTGCGGCTCCCAGTGTTTTCTTTTCTGTGGGAAACGGGTCCAAGTGGCTCTTTCAGTGGTAAAGGTTGCTGACCCCTGGGTTAGCCTGACATCAGTGGTGGGAGTCAATTATAAAAGATGCAATTATGACACATTTGGATAGCAGTAGAAGGATCAGTCTGAGTCAGCATGGATTTCTGAAGGGAAAATCATGCTTGACTAATCTTCTGGAGTTTTTTGAGGATGTAACTATGAAAATGGACAAGGGAGAACCAGTGGATGTAGTGTATCTGGACTTCCAGAAAGCTTTTGATAAAGTCCCACATAGGAGGTTAGTGGGCAAAATTAGGGCACGTGGTATTGGGGGCAGAGTGCTGACATGGATTGAAAATTGGCTGGCTGACAGGAAACAAAGAGTAGTGATTAACGGGTCCCTTTCGGAATGGCAGGCTGTGACCAGTGGGGTACCGCAAGGTTCAGTGCTGGGACCACAGCTGTTTACAGTATACATTAATGATTTAGATGAAGGGATTAAAAGTAACATTAGCAAATTTGCTGATGACACAAAGCTGGGTGGCAGTGTGAAATGTCAGGAGGATGTTATGAGAATGTAGGGTGACTTGGACAGGTTGGGTGAGTGGGCAAATGTATGGCAGATGCAGCTTAATGTGGATAAATGTGAGGTTATCCATTTTGGTGGAAAGAACAAGAAGGCAGATTACTATCTAAATGGAGTCAAGTTAGGAAAAGAGGAAGTACAACGAGATCTAGGTGTTCTTGTACATCAGTCAATGAAAGCAAGCATGCAGGTACAGCAGGCAGTGAAGAAAGCTAATGGCATGCTGGCTTTTATAACAAGAGGAATTGAGTATAGGAGTAAAGAGGTCCTTCTGCAGGGGTACAGGGCCCTGGTGAGACCCTGCCTGGAGTATTGTGTGCAGTATTGGTCTCCAAATTTGAGGAAGGACATTCTTGCTATTGAGGGAGTGCAGCAAGGTTAATTCCCGGAATGGCGGGACTGTCATATGTTGAAAGATTGGAGCGACTGGGCTTGTATACACTGGAGATTAGAAGGATGAGAGGGGATCAGATTGAAACATATAAGATTATTAAGGGATTAGACATGCTGGAGGCAGGAAGCATGTTCCCGCTGATGGGTGAGTCCAGAACTAGATGCCACAGTTTAAGAATAAGGGGTAGGCCATTTAGAACCGAGATGCGGAAAAACTTTTTCACCCAGAGAGTGGTGGATATGTGGAATGCTCTGCCCCAGAAGGCAGTGGAGGCCAAGTCTCTGGATGCATTCAAGAGAGAGTTAGATAGAGCTCTTATAGATAGCGGGGTCAAGGGATATGGGGAGAGGGCAGGAACGGGGTACTGATTGTGTATGATCAGCTATGATCACAGTGAATGGCGGTGCTGGCTAGAAGGGCCGAATGGCCTACTCCTGCACCTACTGTCTATTGTCTATAATTTCCTGGGTTATCTCTACTCTCTTTCATGAACAAGGGCAACTAGGGCATAACATCCTAACATTTGCAACCCTCCAACCCTCTGGTACTTCTCCTGTCCCTATTGATGATACAAAGATCATCGTCAGAAGCTCAGCAATCTCCTCCCTCACTTCCCACAGTAGCCTGGGGTATATCTTGTCTGGTCCCGGCAACTTATCTAACAATGCTTTTCTAAAGCTCCAGCACATCCTCTTTCTTAATGTCTGTATGCTCAAACGTTTGTCTGCTGTAAGTCATCCCCACAATTGCCAAGGTCCTTTTCTCTGGTGAATACTGAAGCAAAATATTCATTAGGTACCTTTGCTACCTCATCCAATTGTATGCACACGTTTCCACACTGCTCATCCTCTTGGTCTTCACATACTTGTGGACTGCCTTGGGGTTTTCATTAATCCTGCTCACAAAGGCCTTTGCATGGCCCCTTCTAGTTCTCCTAATTTCATTCTTAAACTCCTTACTGGTGTAAAGGGGGTTTCTTCTTTTTCTTTGTTACTGTGTATGTTAATCCAAATCGCTTCTTTGTTGCGAGAGGGTGCTGGAAGCTTGTTTGGGTTAAAATTTACTGATATTCCTTTGTTAACCAGTTGGGATTAATGTTGTTCTTTCTTCTGAGTCTGTAAGCTATTGTTGGTGGGCTTTTGGGGAGATTGGCGCAAGGGGGTGAGAGAGAGAGGACGTGATGCTGTAAACTGGGCGAGGAACGGACCCCAAGCGGGGGTCTCAGGGCCAGGAGGTACCCCAAGGAGAGGAGACGACGATAGGTGTGCTTGGTTGACCACTTCCGGTGGTTCCGAGCTGCGAGTCGAGGAGTTTGGAGGGGATCGAATGGTGGCCAGAAGACTTCAGTAATTGAGCTCCAACGGTTGTGCATGAAGTGGTTTGGACTTTGATAAATTTGGCACCTTTTCTTTATTTTCTTTTCCTTCATGTATACTGTATCATTATTTCTTAGTTATAGTAATCTTTATAAACTGTAATCATTTAATTGCATATAGTATCCTGTTTGTTCTTTGGCGAGGCGGGGACATCACACAGCATCCACACAAGCTGATTACCCAGTTTGGCGGGGCCGAAGGCTGCTCCCCCTAGATGAGAACGAGCTGAGCGAGCCTGAGGTGACCTGGGGGCTACACTGGCAAACTTGTAAGTTTCTAGAGCTCTAACAGTACCTAGTTTCTTCAACCTTCTGTAAGGTTTTCTTTTCTTAACTACATTTTCTACATGCTTTGTACAAGATGGTTATTTCCCCCTGCCGCCACAATCTTTTTAGCCATCTCTGTCAGAATCCTGGGGTGTACATCATCAGGTCAAGTGACTCATCTACCTTCAAACCTTTCGTATTCCCAAGCACCTTCTCCCTAGTAACGGCAACATCACTCACTTCTGTCCCCTGACACTCTCGAACTTCTGGCACACTGCTAGTGTATTCCACAGTTAAGACTGATGCAAAATACTTATACAGTACATCCGCTATTTCCTTGTCGGCTCATTACTACCTCTCCAGCATTGTTTTCCAGCAATCTGATATCTACTTGTCTCTCATGTGCACTTTATATATCTGAAGAAACTTTTGATATCCTCTTTAATATTATTGGCTAGCTTACCTTTGTATTTCATTTTCCTACTTTATGACATTTTTATTTGCCTTCTGTGGTTTTTAAAAGCTTCCCAATTCTCTAACTTCCCACTATTTTTGATTTAATTTCTCCTCTCTCATGCCTCTGTACAGTACTGTAACACTGATACATCTGACTTCAGCTTCTCCTTTTCAAATTGCAAGGTGAATTCTATCATACTATGATCACTGGCCCTTAAGAGTTCCTTTACCTCGATTCTATTCTCATATTAACCCTCAATGTGACAGATGTCATTCAGATGTGGCTTCATTGACCCATATGTTTTGGTCATGTCCCACTTTACATAACTATTGGAAGGACATATTTGCTACCATTTCCTCAATTTGGAATATCGATTTACAACCTCATTTTATTACTGCAATTTTTGGTATACCAAATGAGGATGGTAATCAGTTTTCCCCTTCAATTAGACGAATGATTGCTTTTGTAACATTAATGGCCAGAAGGTCTATATTACAAAATTGGAAAGAAGTAAATCCTCCTACCACGTTTCAGTGGTTCTCTCAAACTATTTCTTATCTGAGCTTGGAAAAAATTAGAAGCACTATTTTTGACTCATCAATTAAATTTGAAGAAACTTGGGGACCGTTCATTCGACATTTTCATATGAATTAATTTGACCTCTTCCAGACCTTCTTGTTCAGGTATGGAGTTCCAGAGTTCTTGACACTATCATATACATATAAACTGTTATTATTGCCCATGTTAGTTTAGTTTAGTGTTTTTTTTTCTATATATTTTTTCTTGTATTTTTAATTTTTTTTCTTCTTTTGATGATTATTTTTATTTTTTTTCATATATAATTATTATAGACTTGATTATTATACTTTTTTTTGTTGTTGATATTAATAGGATATTGTTATCTTATTATTAATGTAATCTCAAGTCTATTGCACTTATAACCTATTCACTATTATGTTATGTTTTCTTTATATATGAAATTCAATAAAAAGATTGAAAAAGAAAGAAAGAGAGAGTTCCTTTACCTTAAGCTCTTTAATAGCTGATCCCCTAGTAGGCTCAGTTCCAAAAAGCCATCTCGTAGTCATTCTACAAATTCTCCCTCTTCGAATGCAGCATCAACCTGATTTTCCCAATCAATTTGCATATTGATATCCCCCATGACTATTGCAACATTGCCCTTTTGACATAACTTTCTTTCTTCCGCTGTAATTTGTAGACCACATCTTACTACTGTATACAATTCCCAACAGGATCTTTATACCCTTGCAATTTCTTAGCTCTACTCACAATTCTACGCCTTCTAATGCTATGTTACCTCTTTCTAATGATTTGATTTCAGTTTTTACCAACAGAACCATGCTACCCCCACCCCCCCCCCCACCATCTGTCCTTGCATATTAAGCTCCCAGCTATAATCTTCCTTCAGCTACTATTCAGTAATGCCTACAGTGTCACACATGCCAATCTGTAACTGTGCTACAAGTTCACCTACCTCTGCTTATGTTGCTGGGTACATCAGAAAGCACAGACATGATGGATCGAAGGGCTTACGACTACTCCTGTTGACTGTTCGATCACAACTACTTGGTACAATTAGACTTTCAATCAAAAAATATTCAACACCAGCAGGTAGTCTCAACTGATTGGATAATAAACCAGGGATCTGGGGTGATGCTCCTAAGACAGTGAGTTCTCCTGTGGGGTACCATGAAGTTCACTATTTTCCTTTCTCAAAAACCAGTTAAATAAACTCAGTCTCTGATTAACAAAAATGAAGCTATATTGCTTAGTGTTAACACTTACAAGCACCCTCTATACCATGTATTCACTACTCAGGCTGATATCAAATTATTGCTTGATTTTAGAAAGTGTCTTCTTTACAGATTACCAAATCACTCAGCTTCTTGCTGTCACTGTTTCCAACAAACAAAAAGTACACCACATCTGAAATATATGTGAGATGTCAATCAAGACAACAGAACAACAACTGCTACTGATTGCAGACTTCCTGATCAATGGGCTATGCATCTTGAGCTCCCTTGAGAAATTAATGAGACTTAAAGCTTCTCAGAGTGGTTGGGATAGTTCATAAACACAACAGGGCTTTCACAGTCTGCTAGTCACCCCGTAAACTGAACTCAGCATCAAGCCACGGCCTGAGACATACACTTCTAAAAACAAAAGCACCGCACTGAGCACATACCTCACCTCTTTTGTTTCCTACACAAAGGCACCACATTTAATAGATTAATAATGTAACGTTAACTGGTAGGGTCATCATCACAACGCTGAGTGTGCTGACGTGGGTGGTTTGATAATAATTAGGAGTTCTGCTCTCAATGTGAGACTGGTTGCAAACACAATCAGACCAACATACATGCAAATCCACGTCACTGAACCCCGAAAACAATGAGGTCACATCCCCAGAACAAGATACGATAATCTTCAGCTGTCGTGCAAATTTATACAAGTTTATCCAAAGGTTAATTAGGTGTGGGAGAAGGAGGCAGCAAGAATGCATGCGTGAGTCTTCACAGGATTTTTTTCTCTAATCCCCATCCCAGCCAAGACTGGCAGACCTCACCAACTAGCTCAGCATAAATCCAACTAGCAGGCAGCTACAAGGTGCACAGGGAGGAACGTTGATTTATTCTTTAACGGATGCGGTGTCATTTATTTATTTAGAGATACAGCACAGTAACAGGCTCTTCCAGTCCAACGAGTCCGCGCCACTCAATTACACCCATCTAACCAATTAATCTACTAACCCGCAATCAGATCTGGTCAGTTCACTACAGAAAAGATGTGGAAACTATAGAAGGGGTGCAGAAGACCTTTACAAGGACATTGTTTGGATTGGGAAAGCATACCTTATGAGAATAGGTTGAGTGAACTTGGGCTTTTCTCCTTGGAGCGACAGAGGATGAGAGGTGACCTGATAGAGGTGTACAAGATGATGAGAGGCATTGATCGTGGGGATAGTCAGAGGCTTTTTCCCAGGACTGAAATGGCTAGCATGAGGTTGCCAGGTGTTGGTTGAAACCTGCTTTTTCCAAAACAGGTTGCTAGAGGTTGATCATTTCGCATTTCCCCCTCTCCCCTCTACTTTCAAATCTCTTACTATCTTTCCTTTCAGTTATTCCTGATGAAGGGTCTCGGCCCGAAACGTCGACATCGCTTCTCCTTATAGATGCTGCTTAGCCTGCTGTGTTCTATCAGCATTTTGTGTGTGTTGTTGTTTGAATTTCCAGCATCTGCAGATTTCCTCGTGTTTGCCAGAGAACATAACTGTTTTCACTTCTGTTTTTACTGCAGTGTCCCCCCCTTTGTACCAAGTCAAATGCACGTGTACCAATACTGTACTGTAGGACCCCAGAGGCAGCAAGACATAAACATCTTCTATCACCACGGACACTCTGCAGTTATATTTCTAAACAAATAAAAGAGAAAGGAAATTCAATAGCTTTACCTTAAACCATGAGATAATCTTGCAAAAACCCCATTGCCCACATCGCATCCACTTCTGAACGCATCTCCTTCATGCCTACCACCCTCAAAACCAACATCTAGGCTGGAATTCCCACCGCTTTACAGACATGTGCCCATTCCTGCTACAGTTAAATCCATGAGCCAGGGACAAATGGTCACTCGGGGGACCCGTGGGCGGACGGTTGACCCCGTAGAAGCCACTGCACTCAAGCATGCTGTCATCTTACCGGAAGTCTATTGTTTCTTTCATGCCTGCAAGCTTGGCACATTTCTAGGAATTTGTGAATGTTTTTTATGACATACCAAACCTCCTGAAACTCCTAATGAAATATAGCCATTGTCTTGGCTTCTTTATAGCTGCATTAATATGTTACATCCAGGTTACGTCCTCAGAGATATTGACAATCAGGAACTTGGAATTGTCACTCTCTCCACTTCTAATGCCTCTATGAGGATTATTTGTGTTCCCTCATTCCTTTCTGAAGTCCATAATCAGCTCTTTGGTCTTGCTAACATCGAGTACAAATTTGTTGCTACAACACCACTCAGCTAACTAGTATATCACATTCCTGTACACCTCTTGTCACCATCTGAGATTCTGCCAATAATGGTTGTATCATCAGCAAATTTAGAGATGGCATAAGTTGGCATAACATGGTGGGCAGATTGGCCTGTTCAGTGTTGCATTTTCTACGGTTACGATATTTTCCCTGGTGAACAAGACTAGAAGCAGTGTCAAGTCTCCGATTAAGGTCAAGAACTGAGATGAGAAATACTTTCACCTACAAGACGGTGGATCTTTGGGACTCCTTCCCTCACAGGTTCAGACACTGGGTTGATTGAATTATAGGTCATTAGGAAAATCAAAGTTCAATGTATATGTATGTTGCCATTCATTTTCTTATGGACATACTCAATAAATCTATAGAATAATAACCATAATAGAACCAATGAAAGACCACACCAACTTAGACAATCAACCCAATTGCAAGACAACAAAACTTCAATACAAAAGAAGGAAGGAAAGAAATAATAATAATAAATACATGAGCAATAAGATGATGAGAGGAATTAATCGTGTGGGTAGTCAAGAGGCTTTTCCCCAGGGCTGAAATGGCTGCCACAAGAGGGCACAGGTTTCAGGTGCTTGGAAGTAGGTACAGAGGATACATCAGGGGTAAGTTTTTTTTAAAAAAAACGCAGAGAGTGCTGAGTGCGTGGAATGAGCTGCCAGCAACGGTGGTGGAGGTGGATACGATAGGGTCTTTTAAGAGACTTTTGGATAGGTACATGGAGCTTAGAAAAGTAGAGGACTATGGGTAACCCTAGTAATTTCTAAGGTAGGGACATGTTCAGCACTACTTTGTGGGCTGAAGGGCTTATATTGTGCTGTAGGTTTTCTATGCTTCTATGTTTTTTTCAATGTTTCTAATAAATATCAGAAACATGAGATGATGAGTCTGTGATAGTGAGTACATAGGTTATGGGAACATTTCAATTAAAGGGTGAGTGAAGTTACCCCTTCAGTTCATGAGGCTGTTGGTTGAGGGGTAATGACTGTTTCTGAACCTGGTGGTGAAAATCCTGAGGTTCTTGTACTACTTTCCTGAAGGCAGCAGCAAGAAGAGAGCATGTCCTGTGTGGTGGGGTCTCTGATAATTAATGCTGCTTTCTTGTGACGGAGATTCATGTAGATATGTTTAATGGTGGGGAAGGCTTTACCTGTGATGGACTAGGCTGTATCCACTACTTTTTGTAGGCTTTTCCATTCAAGAGCATTGTTGTTTCCATACCAGGCTGTGATGCAGCCAGTCAATTTGCACTCCACCACACATCTATAGAAGTTTGTCAAAGTTTTAGACGTCATGCCAAATCTTCACAAATTTAAACACAAGAAGATGTGTAGGAGAATAAAGAGGTGGATGGTTGGCCATGATCTTGATAAGTAACAGGAGAACTCCGGAGGCTAAATGATCCCTCACCCCTTCATATTTCTCATCTCATCCTTCACTGTAAAGGCAGAGTTTACACATCTATTTGTATTTTTGATGCTACTAACAGAATGGCTCAGGGAAACCGATGAAGGGACGTTGTCTGCAAATGCTGGAATAAGTTTACAATTCAAGTCAAAGCAGACCGAAGATCCTGTTTCCATGCTGTGAGCAAAGAAAATAGCGAAAAGATTTGAGGCTGATATAAGCAAAGCAGTACAATGTTGGAACAGGGCCTTCAACCATGATGCCAATTAAAACTAATCCTCTCTGTTTGCACATCAGCTGTATCCCTGCATTCCTTGCCTATTCATGTATATCTCAAACATTCCATCTGCTTCCACCACTTCCTCCAGCTGGGAACTGCACTTACCACTCTCTGTGTAAAATAAAATTTGCCTTGACTCTCCTTAAAACTTCCACCCACCCCCACCTACACCCTCTTGTATTTGATACTTCCACCTTGGGATAAAGACTCTGACTATCTACTCCATTAATGCCTCTCATTATTTAATATACTTCAGTCAGGTTGTCCTTCAGCCTCCAGTGCCCGAGAGAAAACAACTGATGTGTATGCAAACTCCCCTTGTAGCTTCTACTCTCCAATCCAGGTAACTTCCCGGTGAACCTGCTTTGCACCCTTCCTGTAAAGCAGCAAGCAGAAGTCACAGTTCAAAGTAAAGTTATTATTAAAGTATGCATACCATGTACATCTTTGAGATTCATTATCTTACAGGCAGCCACAAAACAAAGAAACACAACTGAATCCATGAAAAACCTTGCACAATAAAGACTGAAAAATGTTTAATATGCAAAAAAAGTCATGCAAACAATAAAAAAAACCCAAATAATACACAGCAACTGATTCCACAGCCACGGAGTCAGGTCAGTGCTGAGGCGAGGAGCCAGTCCAGGAGCCTGATGGCTACAGGACAACTACTCCTGAACCCGGTGGCACAAATGTGGCCCAAGCAAGGTTTTATACTGCTGCTGCTTGACTTGCTGACTTTTATACACAAGTCAGACACAGATATAATTGCTGACATCCTTCCAGAACATGAAGCAAATTGCATATCTGCCATTTTCCCGAGCTGGTCTCTCAAGTACTTGGCAGGAAAAGAGCAACAACACTTTTCTCAAGAGGTTGGTCAAATCAGCAAAACAAGTCAAGTCCTGAAGCCAACAGACTTTTCCTGCCACGAATTTCAAACGCAACAGTATCATGAGGAATTTACCTTTAGCTTGGATCCGTGCAGTATAGGGGATGAACCATCAGCTTTGGGAGGGATGTACAACTCCCATTTTCCAAATGGCAATTGTTTATAATGATGGGAAGAAACGTTCCATTCATCTGCAGGAAAAAAACAACATTAATAAAAATCTCACACTATCAGGTGGACTGTATCTAATCAGTGAGTAGGATCATAAAAGGAAACTGCCATTTCATTTAGGTACTCGGCTGAAGTTTAAAAAAAGCAGCACTTCATTGCAGTTTTTGGAGTTGAACTGCACCCAATCAGTGAATGGGATTCAATAGAAAGAACTAATGAAAATAAGGCAGGGGCAAGTGAGTGGCCATTATGTGAGGCAAGTACCTGGTAAGTTTCTCCTTCCTCTTTATTTTTCGGTCCTCGTCTGTTAAGGCACACTTAGCGCAGTAAGAATGGTTACAAGGGCCACACACAAAATGCTGGAGGAACTCAGCAAGCCAAGCAGCAACTATGGAAAGAGTACAGATGACGTTTCAGACCAAGACCTTGACTGTACTCTTTTCTATAAAAACTGATAACCACATCTGCACCAGGTGCACCGAGCTGCAGCTCGATGACCTTCGGCTCATATGGGAATCTGAGGAAGTGATAGATAGTAGTTACAGGGATCAGTCACCCTTAGGTTGCAGGAGGCAGGTAACTAGGTGACCATCAGTGCAGAATATCCCTGTGGCCAATTCCCTCAATGTGCTTCTCTGCCTCCACTCATCATTGATGTTGATGAGGCCAGCTACTGTAGTATCATCAGCAAACTTGGCGATGGGGTTGAGATGAATCTGGCAGTGCATTCATGAGTTGCAGCTTGAACAGCAATGAGGTGAGTATGAGGAAAGGTTGAGCGAGCTTTGGCTTTACTCTTCAGTGAAAAGGAAGTGTCTAAGACAGTAAGACTGTGGGGGCATGGATACTTTGCTGGTATTTACAACCTGACACATCATCAACTGCCCTATTCAACACTTCATCTCCCATCCCCAGTGAGCTCACCACCAGCCCTTTTCAATGCTTCATCTCCCATCCCCAGTGAGCTCTCAACAGCATAATGCTGTTTCTCCTGTTTAGTATCTCTATCCAAACATTCCATCTTTGACTCTATTGCCTCTCTGCAGCACTGTATCAGTCTCTTTGAACAAGATGTCCCTTTAACATTACTACCATCAAGGAGCTGGTACAGGGGCCAGAAGACACAAACTCAACATTTCAGGAAAAGCTCCTTCCCCTCCACCTTCATATTTCTGAATGTACAATGAACCCATGAACTACCTCACTATATTCTTTCTTCTCTTTTTGCACTACTTACTGAATTTTCAATATATTCTTATTGAAACTTATTGCTTTTATTATTATGTATTGCAATGTATTGCTACCAGAAAACAACAATTTTTATGACATATGCCAGCAATATTAAACCTGATTCTGATCAAACACCCTCCTTTTCTCTTTCCCTGTCCTTCTTACACCAGGAGTATTTTCTCTGTCCTATCCCTTTAAGAGCTAAGTTTCTGTTATCAGTACACTACGCTCCTGCATGGCTCTCTGCGCCTGATTTACCACACTCAGCGCATCCACACAGATGCAAAGTGAACCAGCTTAACTTGCATTTCACTGATCACAGTAAAATCTTTATGCTGACCTCATTGAGTGTGAACTGCCTTCTTCATTCCTTTTCATATTTTGCCTTTAATTTTAGCTTATTAGTTTACCTGACTGTCCCTCTGGAGAGTTGCAAACGCCGAGAACGTGCTGTTAGGGGAGAAGCTGGAAGCAAATGCGATAGCAACATTTAAGAGGTACGTTTTTTGGGCACAGATGGAGAGGGAATGCAGTTCAAGGTTCAAGTTAATTTATCAGATATACACTGTATAAGGTAGATGATCTTGCAGCACAGTTACAAATCGGTAGGTACAACATTGTAGGAAACACTGAGTCATAGCTGAAAGAAGATCATAGCTGGGAGCTTAACATCAAAGGATATACCTTGTATCGAAAGGACAGACAGGGAGGAAGAGGGGGTGGGTGGCTCTGTTGTTAAAAAAATGAAATCAAATCCTTCAAAATAGGTGACATAGGACCAGAAGGTGAAGATTCCTAGGGGTAGAGTTAAAAGACCGTAAGGGTAAAAAGACCCTGATGGGTGTTATATACAGACCTCCGAACAATAGCCAGGATGATGGGTAAGTTACAATGGGGGATAGAAAATGCATGTCAAAAGAGCAATATTACAATAGTCATAGGAAATTTCAAAATGCAGGTAGATTGGGAAAATCAGGTTGGTGCTGGATCCCAAGAGAGAGAATTTGTAGAGTGCCTACAAGATGGTTTTTTTAGAGCAGCTTATGATTGAACCCACAAGGGGAAAAGATAATCCTGGATTGGGTGTTGTCTAATAAACCAGATTAGATTAATGAGTTTAAGGTAAATTAACTTTTAGGAGGCAGAAATCATAATATGATAGAATTCACCCTGCAATTTGAGAGGAAGCTAAACTCGGATCTATCAGTATTACAGTGGAATAAAGGCAATTATAGGGGCATGAGAGAGGAGCTGGCCAAAGTTGATTGGAAGAGGACACTAGCAGGGTTGAAGCAGAACAGCAATGGTCTGAGTTTCCAGGGGAAGGAGCAAGATCCCAAAGAAGAAGTAGTATTCTAAAGGCATGATAGATGACAAGGGAAGTCAAAAACAACATAAAGGTGAAAGAGAAGGCATATAATAGAGCAAAAATTAGTGGGAAGTTAGAAGATTGGAAAGCTTTTAAAAACCAATAGAAGACAGCCAAAAAAAGTCATAAGGGAAATAATGGAATATGAAAGTAAGCTAGCAAATAATAAATACACACACACACACACACACACACACACACACACACACACACACACACACACACACAGGGGGCAAAAGTGAGCACTTGCTGTTACTAGGGAGAAGGTGCTTGGGAAACTGAAAGCTCTGAAGGTATCTAAGTCACTTGGACCAGATGGTATACACTTCAGAGTTCTGAAAGAAGTGGCTGAAAAGTGTGAAGGCATTGGTAAAGATCTTTCAAGAATCACCAGATTCTATAATGGTTCCAGAGGACTAGAAAATTGCAAATGTCACTCCACTCTTAAAAGGAAGAGAAGCAGAAGTAACAAACTATAGGACAGTTAGTCTGAACTCAGTGGTTGGGAAGATGTTGGAGTCGATTATTAAGCATAAGGTCTCAGGGTACTTGGAGACACATGATAAAATAAGTTTGGTTTCCTTTAGGGAAAATCTTGCCTGACAAATCTGTTGGAATTTTTGAAGAAATATCAAGCAGGATAGACAAAGGAGAATTGTTTAATGTTGTGTATTTGGACTTTCAGTAGACCAGTGACAAGGAGCTGAATGTGAGCCTGCTTAATAAGATAAGAGCCCATGGTACTAATGAAAATTACTAGCATGGATTAAAGATTGGCTGATTGGCAGGAGGCAAAGAGTAGGAATAAAATAAGCCTTTTTTGGTTGGCTGCTGTTGACTAGCAGTATTCTGTAGGGGTCAGTGCTTGGGATTACTTTTTAAGTTATGTCAACTATTTGGATAAAATTGATGGCTTTGTGACCAATTTTGTGGACAATATGAAGATTGTATTGCAGTGGAAGCCGGGAGTCTGCAGGCAGACAGATTAGGAGAATGGGCAAAGAATGGCAGACAGAGGTGTCGGGAAGTGGATGGTCATGCACTTCGGAGGAAGGAACAAAAACAGACTATTTTCTAAAGGGCAGAAAATTTTAAAATATGAGTTGCGAAGGGATTTGAGAGTCATCGTGCAGGATTCTCTAAAGCTTAACTTGCAGACTAAGGGGATGGTGAGGAAGGCAAATGCAAAGTTAGCATTCATTTTGAGAGGACAAGAATATAAAGGCAAGGGTGTAATGCTAAGGTTATATGAGGCGTTCGTCAGACCGCATGCTGTATTGTGAGCAGTTTTGGGCCCCTTATCTTAGAAACACAGAAACATAGAATAGTACAGCACAGTATAGGCCCTTCAGCCCACAATGTTGTGCTGATCCTTAAACCCTGCTTACCATATAACACCCCATCTTAGATTCCAAAAGAATAAAAAATTGCAATTGTCACTCCACTCTTCAAGAAATTAAAGAAAGTGCAGAGACGATTTACTAGGATGTTACCTGGGTTTCAGCACTTAAGTTACAGAGAAAGGTTGAAAAAGTTAGGTCTCTATTCATTGGAGCGTAGAAGGTTGAGGGGGGATTTGATCGAGGTGTTTAAGATTTTGAGAGGGATAGATAGAGTTGACGTGAATAGGCTGCTTCCATTGAGAGTAGGGAAGATTCAAACGAGAGGACATGATTTGAGAGTTAGGGGGCAGAAGTTTAAGGGAAACACGAGGGGGTATTTCTTTACTCAGAGAGTGATAGCTGTGTGGAATGAGCTTCCTGTAGAAGTAGTAGAGGTCAGTTCAGTTGTGTCATTTAAGGTAAAATTGGATAGGTATATGGACAGGAAAGGAGTGGAGGGTTATGGGCTGAGTGCGGGTATGTGGGACTAGGTGAGATTAAGAGTTCGGCACGGACTAGGAGGGCCGAGATGGCATGTTTCCGTGCTGTGATTGTTATATGTTATATGTTACAAGAAGGGATAGAGGCACAGGAAAGTAAACTATAGGCCAGTTAATCTGAACTCAGTGGTTGAGAAGATGTTTTTGTCAGTTATTAAGGATGAGGTCTCAGGGTACTTGGAGGCACATGATAAAATAGGCTGTAGTCAGCATGGTTTCTTCAAGAGAAAATCGTGCCTGACAAATCTTTGAAGAAATAACAAGCAGTATTGACAAAGAAGAATAGGTGGATGTTGTGTATTTGGATTTTCAGAAGGCCTTTGACAAGGTGCCACACATGAGACTGATTAACAAGCTACAAGTCCAAGGTATTACAGGAAAGATTCAGGCACGGATAAAGCAGTGGCTGATTGGCAGGAAGCAGAGATAGGGAATGAAGGGAGCCTTTCTGGCTGGCTGCGGGTGTGGTGTTCCACAGGGATCTGTTTTTGGACTGATTCATTTTATGTTAAGTCAATGGCCTGGATGAGAACTTTGTTGTAAACTTCGCAGATGATTCTGAAGATGGGGGAGGGGCAGGTAGTTTTGAGGAAATAGAGAGGCTACAGAAGGGCTTAGAGAGATTATGAGAATGGGCAAAGAAATGGCAGATGGAATACAGTGTCAGGAAGTGTATGGTCATGCACTTCGGTAGAAGAAATGAAAGGGAATAGAGAATGAATTGAAATGAAATAGAGAGAAATTACAAAAAAAAAACTGATCACAAGTTCATCTTTAATGTATCAGAAGACCAGTCAAGAGTCTTATAACTGTGAGATAGAATCTGTCCTTGAACCTGCTGGTGCAATTTTCACACTGTTGTTATCTTCTGCTCAATGGAAGAGAGGCGAAGAGAGAATGATTAGGTTTTCAATCGAAGCAGGAGGCTGAGAGTGGAAGACTAAAGGCATCGCGGAGAGGTCTTTTTTTTTCTTTAACAGCTCGGGGAAAAGAGGCTAATCTGCACAGGCGCGTGACATAGCGCGCCAATGTTTGAAAGAAAGACCACCGTATACAGTGGCCATCGTTGGAATGGACTGAGTCGGAGTGGGACGGCTTTGGCTCAATCAGGCTTCGGCAAGTAACAAGCACAGAGGCGAGGGTAGGTTCCGGTAAGTTTCATTTTTCTTCTTTTTTTTTGTTCAGACTACAGAATATGCCAGGCAGGATGTTGGAATGCTCCTCTTGCAGGATGTGGGAAATCAGGGAGACCGCCGGTGTCCCTGACGATGATACCTGCAAGAAGTGCATCCAGCTGCAGCACTTAACAGACCATGTTAGGGAACTGGAGCAGGAGCCGGATGACCTCTGGATCATTCAGGAGACTGAGCAGTTTATAGACAGTAGCTTCCGGGAGGTAGTTACACCTAAGGAACAGGGCACAGGTAACTGGGTTACTGTCAGGCGAGGGAAGAGGAAAGGGCAGGTAGTGCAAGATTCCCCTGCGGCCATTCCCCTTCAAAACAGGTATACCGATTTGGATACTGTTGTGGGGGATGGCTTACCTGGGACAAGCTGCGGCAGCCAGATCTCTGGCACGGAGTCTGGCTCTGCAGTGCAGAAGGGAGGGAGAAAGAAGAGGAGAGTGGTAGTGATAGGGGACTCAATAGTCAGGGGTACAGACAGGAGATTCTGTGGTCGTGACAGAGACTCCCAAATGGTTTGTCGCCTCCAGGGTGCCAGGGTCAGGGATGTCCCTGATCGCGTGCATAGCATTCTGAGGTGGGCGGGTGATCAGCCAGATGTCGTGGTACACATCGGTAACAATGACATAGGTAGAAAGAGTAAGGAGGTCCTGAACACTGAGTACAGAGAGCTTGGTAAGAAATTAAAACAGGACCTCAAGGGTAGTAATCTCCAGATTGCTGCCTGTGCCACGTGCCAGTGAGGGTAAGAGTAGGATGCTCTGGCAGATGAACATGTGGCTGAGAAACTGGTGTAGGGGGCAGGGTTTCAGATTTCTAGGTCATTGGGACCTCTTCTGGGGCAGGTGGAACCTGTACAAGAGAGACGGGTTACACCTGAACTACAAGGGGACCAATATACTTGCAGGGAGGTTTTCTAGTGTTATTGGGGAGAGTTTAAACTAGATTTGCATGGGGGTGGGAACCAGAGTGCCAGAGTAGATAGTGGAACGGGGTAAAAATAAATGATGTTAGTAGTTCATGCAAAGTCACAAATAGTAAGGTTGTGTGTGGTGGTAATACTCTTCTGAGGGGCGTATATTTCAATGCGAGGAGTATTGTGGGAAAGGCAGACGAGCTGAGGGCCTGGATTGACACATGGAATTATGACATCATAGCCATTTCTGAAACTTGGCTACAGGAGGGGCAGGACTGGCAGTTCAATGTTCCAGGGTTCCGTTATTTCAGACGTGATAGAGGCAGAGGGATGAAGGGTGGGGGGTGGCTTTGTCAGTCAAGGAAAATATTACAGCAGTGCTTCAGCAGGACAGATTAGAGGGCTTGTCTACTGAGGCCATATGGGTGGAGCTGAGAAACAGGAAAGGTATGACCGCATTAATGGGGTTGTATTATAGATCACCCAATAGTCAGCAAGAATTGGAGGAGCAAATCTGCAGAGAGATAACAGACAACTGCAGGAGACAGAAAGTTGTGATTGTAGGGGATTTTAATTTTCCATACATTGATTGGGACTCCCATACTGTTAAAGGTCCAGATGGGTTAGAGTTTGTAAAATGTGTTCAGGAAAGTTTTCTAAATCAATATATAGATGTACTAGCTAGGGAGGATACAATATTAGATCTCCTATTAGGAAATGAGTTAGGGCAGGTAACGGAAGCGTGTGTAGGGGAACAGTGGTTCCAGTGATTGTAACATCATTAGTTTCAACTTGATCATGGATAAAGATAGGTCTGGTCCTCGAGTTGAAGTTCTAAACATAAAAAGGCCAAATTTGAAGAAATACGAAAGGATCTAAAAAACGTAGATTGGGACAGGTTATTCTCTGGCAAGGATGTGATTGAAGTGGGAGGCCTTCAAAGGAGAAATTTTGAGAGTGCAGAGTTTGTATGTTCCTGTCAGGGTTAAAGGCAAAATGAATAAGAATGAGGAACCTTAGTTGTCGAGAGATATTGGAACACTGATTAAGAAGGAGAGAGAGAAGTATATGCTCGAGGAGTATAAAAAGAGTAAGAAAATAGTTAAGAAAGAAATCAGGAGGGCTGAAAGAAGACATGAGGTTGCTTTGGCAGTCAGGGTGAAGGATAATCCTAAGAGCTTCTACAGGTATGTTAAGAGCAAAAGAATAGTAAGGGATAAAATTGGTCCTCTTGAAGATCAGAGTGGTCGGCTATGTATGGAACCAAAAGAAATGGGAGAGATAATAAATGGGTTTTTTGCATCTGTATTTACTAAGGAAACTGGAATGGAGTCTATGGAAACAAGGCAAACAAGTAGGGAGGTCATGGAACTTATACAGATTAAAGAGGAGGACGTGCTTTCTGTCTTGAACAAATCAGAGTAGATAAATCCCCAGGACCTGACAGGGTATTCCCTCGGACCTTGAAGGAGACTAATGTTGAAATTGCAGGGTCCCTGGCAGAAATATTTAAAATGTCGATATCCATGGGTCAGGTGCCAGAGGATTGGAGGATAGCTCATGTAGATCCGTTGTTTAAAAAGGTTCAAAAAGTAAGCCAGGAAATTATAGGCTGGTTAAATTTGACATCGGTAGTAGGTAAATTATTGGAAGGAATACTAAGAGATAGGATCTACAATTATTTGGATAGATAGGGACTTATTAGAAAATGTCAGCATGGCTTTGTGCATGATGGGTCATGTTTAACCAATTTATTAGTTTTTCGAGGAAGTTACCAGGAAAGTGGATGAAGGGAAGGCAGTGGATGTTGTATACATGGACTTCAGTAAGGCCTTTGACTCCCGCATGGGAGTTAGTTAGGAAGATTCAGTCGCTAGTTATACATGGAGAGGTAGTAAATTGGATTAGACATTGGTTCAATGGGAGAAGTCAAAGAGTGGCAGTGGAGGATTGCTACTCTGAGTGGAGGCCTGTGACTATTGGTGTGCCACAGGGATCAGTGCTGGGTCCATTGTTATTTGTTATCTATATCAATGATCTGGATGATAATGTGGCAAATTGGATCAGCAAATTTGCTGATGATACAAAGATTGGAGGTGTAGTGGACAGTGAGGGAGGTTTTCAAAGCTTGCAGAGGGATTTGGAACAGTAGGAGGAATGGGCAGAAAAATGGCAGATGGAGTTTAATGCAGACAAGTGTGAGGTTCGGAAGGTCAAACCAAGGTAGAACATTCAAGGTAAATGGTAGGACACTGAGGAGTGCAATAGAACAGAGGGATCTGGGAATACAGATACAAAATTCCCTAAAAGTGGTGTCACAAGTAGATCGGGTCATAAAGAGAGCTTTTGGTACATTGGCCTTTATAAGTCAAAGTATTGAATATAAGAGTTGGAATGTAATGGTGAGGTTGTATAAGACATTGATGAGACCGAATTTGGAGTATTGTGTGCAGTTTTGGTCACCTAATTACAGGAAGGATATTAATAACATTCTAAGAGTTCAGAGAAGGTTTACAAGGATGTTGCCAGGGCTTGAGAAATTGGGTTACAGAGAAAGGTTGAATAGGTTAGGACTTTATTCCCTGGAGTGCAGGAGAATGAGGGGAGATTTGATAGAGGTATATAAAATTTTGATGGGTATAGATAGAGTGAATGCAAGCAGGCTTTTTCCACTGAGGCTAGGGGAGAAAAACACCCAGAGGCCATGCGTTAAGGGCAAAGGGGGAAAAGTTTAAAGGGAACATTGGGGGGGGGGCTTCTTCACGCAGAATGGTGGGAATGTGGAATGAGCTGCCAGATGAAGTGATGAATGCAGGCTCACTTTTGACATTTAAGGAAAGCTTGGACAGGTAATATGGATGAGAGGGGTTTGGAGGGATATGGCCCAGGTGCAGGTCAGTGGGACTAGGCAGAAAAATGGTTCAGCACAGCCAAGAAGGGCCAAAAGGCCTGTTTCCATGCTGTAATGTTTTATGGATGGGGTATTTTACTTCATTGACTGCTTTATTGAGGCAGCAAGAAACATAGACAGAGTCCATGAAGGGAAGATTGGTTTTCATGATGTGCCGAGATGTAGTTTAAACTCTCTGCAGTTTCTTGAGGTCATAGGCAGAACAGTTTTCATAAACCATAACTTTAGAGCATGGAAAATATGCTCTAAATATGGAAAATATGGAAAATAGAGGGGTTGGTGTGCTCTCTTGGTTGTAGAGCCAATCTGTTAGATCAGCACAGCCAATGGTGATATTTATACTTAGGAATCTGAAGCTCTCAGCACCACTTGCTTCCTGAAGTCAGTGACCATCACTTTGGTTCTGCTGGTAACCTGTCAGAACCCTCTCAGAAGGACAAAAGGTGGGGAGAGTGAAGAGCACAAAGTTTGTTGCTGTGTACATAATGGATGATCTAACCTGGAGCTACAACATGCCAGAAGAGACTGAGGCACACAAGGTTCTCTGCCCCCACTCTAACAACTTCCGATAGCAGCACCTTCAAGAGCATCCTGTCTGGCTACATCATTGCGTGGTACGAAAGAACAGAAGAAATAGGATCCTGTTGAGCCTGTTCTGCCATTCAATAAGATCATGGCTGATCTGGCCATGGACTTATCTCCACCTGCCTTACTTTTCTCCATAACCCTTAATTTCCCTACTATGCAAAAATACATCCAACCTTGACTTATATATAATTACTGAGGTAGCCTCCACTGCTTCATTGGGCAGAGAATTCCACAGATTCACCACCCTTTGTAAAAAAGCTGCAAGGCTTTGGTCCACAAGACAGAGGATAGTAAAAAAAAACCATTGAGGAGATCACCACTATTTGTGACATTTTCCAGGAGCGTTGCAGACCAAGGGCTCAAAGCTTTGTTGAGATTCTCCACCAACCATCCCCCAATCTCTTTGAACCTCTACCATCGTGGAGGTGGTACAGGAGCATCAGGACTAATACTACCAGACTGGATAATAGTTTCTTCCCTCAGGCTGTGAGATTAATGAATATCCTGCCACCAACAAGGTTTCATCACTGGAACGACGAGCTGCTTACGTGTGCTGTGTGTGATATATATTTTGTGGGTACACTGCAGTCTAGAGGAATGTTGTTTTGTTTTTTTGCTTATATAAGAACATAAGATATAGGAGCAGAATTAGGCCATTTAGCTTGAGACCGTTCCACCATCCAATCATTGCTCATGTACTTTCCCTCTTAATCCCATTCTCCTGCCTTCTCTCCGTAACCGTTGACGTCCTTAGCCACTCTCATTTCTTGAGCTTGTGAGGAAGAGAGAGGAGTAAGATAGACGAGGTGCCAATAGGGGAAGGATCTTGGGACAGGAAAGGAAAAGTGAATAGGCCAACAGTTACTGAATTGGCTGTGATGTTGTAACTCTAGCTGGCAACAGTGAAAACTGCAGATTGGGCTAATTCTACAAACTGCTGCTACATGAAGATCACTTACAAAGTTCAACAATCTGTCTGCTAATTCAGGATTTAAAATGACATTTACACCATCCACATCTCTCCTGCAAAGATTAGCACTCTACCTAATCGAAAATGCAAAGAATCCATCACAGCTGAAGGATCATTAAAGAGCCATTTTATTGAACTTGCTGGCTCAATGTTTTCTGCGTCCCAGCCTACTGACACCTTGGCTGTGATAGGTCAGGTACAGGGGTTAAAGGGGCTGGGTCACTGGGACTCTGTTCCAGTGGAAGCCAGGGAGGGTTACAGGTACTGTACATAGTTCCCTGATGATACCATGCTTGCATTATGATGTGCAGTTCTGTCACTTAGCCGTAGGCAGGATGTCAAAAGCAGGAGAGGATCAGAAAGGATTCGCAAGGAGTGCTTCAATTAGGAGAGATGAGATTGGCTGGGACTGGTTTCCCTGGAGCTTAGAAGGCTGACAGGTATCCTTACAGAGGTTTATAAAATCGTGAGAGACGTAGATAAGATGGACGGTCACAGACTTTTTCCCCAGGATAGAAGACTCTAAACCTTGAGGACATAGGTTTAAGGGGAGAAGTTAAAGTGTACAGAGGACATAAGGGGGCAACTTTTTCCACACAGTAGGTGGTGGATATATGGAGGAATGTACAACTACAATGTTTTGAAATATATTTGGATAAGACATGGGCCAGCTCAGAAGTATCAGTGAAGTATGTCTTCAATGGGAATTGTAAGGCAACTGACTGCAAGATTCTACAAAGGATTGTGACAAATGCTGAGAGGATCATTGGGATCTCTTTCACCCATCTGAGATTATCTAGAATGCTGCTTACGCAGGACCCTTTGCATTGTCAATGATCCTTCCCATCCGTCCCACAACCACTTTGACCCCCTACCATCAGGCAGGGGTTACTGTAACATTACAACAAGAACTGTTAGGATGAGACAACTGAGCTCCCTGCCACCACCCAGGTCTCATCACATATGAAGCACCAGTAGCATTATACTGTTTATTTTTTAACTTGTGTTATAAATGCATCTTATTATTTGTTAACTTATTTGTGGTAATATTACTCTGTGTGTGTGTGAATTATACATACTGTGTTTTGCACCTTGGTCCAGAGAAACGTTGTTTTGTTTGAAACGTCGGAACATAGGAAATCTACAGCACAATACAGGCCCTTTGGCCCACAAAGCTGTGTCGAACGTGTCCTTACCTTAGAAATCACGTAGGGTTACCCATAGACTTCTATTTTTTTGAGCTCCATGTACTTGTCCAGCAGTCTCTTAAAAGACCCTGTCGTATCTGCCTCCACCACCATCGCTGGCAGCCCATTCCACACACTCCCCACTCTCTGAGTAAAAAACCAACCCCTGTCATCTCCTCTGTACCTACTCCCCAGCACCCTAAACCTGTGTCCTCTTGTGCTAGCCATTCCAGCCCTGGGAAAAAGCCTCTGACTATCCACATGATCAAAGCCTTTCATCATCTTGTAAACTTCTATCAAGTCACCTCTCATCCTCCATCGCTCCAAGGAAAAAAGGCCAAGTTCATTCAACCTATTCTCATAAGGCATGCTTCCCAATCCAAGCAACATCTTGCAAATCTCTTCTGCACCTTTTCTATGGTTTTCACATCCTTCCTATAGTGAAGTAACCAAAACTGAGCACAGTACTCCAAGTGGGGTCTGACCAGGATCATATATAGCTGCAAAATTACCTCAGCTCTTAAACTCAATCCCACGGTTGATGGAAGGCCAATGCACAGTATACCTTCTTAACCACAGAGTCAACCTGCGCAGCAACTTTGAGTGTCCTATGGATTCGGACCCCAAGATCTCTGATCCTCCACATTGCCAAGGGTCTTACCACTAATACTATATTCTGCCATCATATTTGACCTACCAAAATGAACCACCTCACACTTATTGGCGGTATCCATGTGTACTGCTGAATGACAATAAGCATGAACTTGAAGTAAGGATGAGGCAGGCCAAAGTGCCTGCTTTGTGCTGTATGACTAAAGGCTTGAAAAAGAAAAACCCAAGTAGGGGTTGGAATGGGGCAGGGGAAGAAGGAACTGGGTGGAGGAGTCAGAGTGGTAGAAGAAGGGCAGATTACAAGGAGGAGGAAGGAGAATTTGTGGGAAGTGAGAGGGAGGAAGGTGATGCATGAGTAAGTTCAGGAGAAAGCCCATATTGCAACATTGTTCATCTGCAGAACATGGACATAGGCAGTGGCAGAAGGAGCATAATCCTGAGAAGAGTGAGGTGATGCACTTTGAAAGGACACACAATGTATGGGAGGGTACTAGGGGAGCTTGGAGGAGCAGGAAGACACTGGTGTACAACCCAGTGATCTCTAAAGGAGACAACACAGGTAGGCAAAGTGCTTAAGAAGGCACATGGGCACAGAATCCAAGCACAGTGCTCAGGCTTCATACAGTTTTACACAACATTGCTAGAATACTGTAATAAACTCAATACAAACTTGATAAATGGCACTTCAACTTCTATCTGGGCATCTAGCAGCCTTCAGCTTCCTATAGTAGGAGAATCTAGGACCAGAGGGCACAGATAGAGTGGATGTGGAGAGGATGTTTCCTATAGTGGGGGAGTGTAGGACCAGAGGGCATGGATAGAGTGGATGTGGAGAGGATGTTTCTAATAGCGGAGGAGTCTAGGACCAGAAGGCACAGATCGAGTGGATGTGGAGAGAATGGTTCCTATAGTGGTTGGGGTGTAGGACCCAAGGGCACAGATAAAGTGGATGTATAGTGGACATTTCCAATAGTTGGAGAGTCTCGAGCCAGAGGACACAGATAGGGTGGATGTGGAGAGGATGTTTCCAATAGTCAGAGATTCTAGGACACAAAGGCACATAAAGAGCAGATGTGGCGAGGATGGTTCCAATTGTAGGAGAGTCTAGGACCAGAGGGCACAGATAGAGTGGATGTGGAGAGTATGTTTCCTATAGTGGGGGAGTCTAGGTCCGAAGGGCATGGATAGAGTCGATGTGGAGAGTGTAGTTTCAATAGCAGGAGAGTCTAGGACCCAAGGGCATAGATAGAGTCGATGTGGAGAGGATGTTTCCGATAGCAGGAGAGTCTCAGACCCAAGGAAACAACCTCAAAACATGAACTTTTTCCTCAATAAGCAGCTGAGGCTTTCCAGTGTGTTCTGTATTTTGGAATCTTGTTTATTACCATTGACTTGTTATACAGCATCAGTACAATGCAAAGACATAAAAATTACTATAAATTACAAATAAATAGTGCAAAAAAAGTAAATACTGTTCATGAACTGTTCCTTAATCTGATTGCAGAGGGGAAAAAGCTGTTCCTAAATCATTGAGCGTGTGTTCAGACTCCTGTATCTCCTTCCCAAAGATATTAACACGAGGAGGGTGTGTCTTAAATGGTGAGGGTCTTTGACGATGGATGCCTGGGATTGTGCCTGCAATGGAGATGGCTGAGTCTACAACCTCCGCCACCTCTTGTGATCCTGTGCATTGGAGGCTCACCACGGAACATTTATAGAATTTTGCCAAAGTCTTTGATGACATACCAAATCTCCTCAAACTCCTAAGGAAGGAGAGCCACTGATGCGCTTTCTTCATGATTGCATCAGTAGGTTAGGCATTGGATAGATCATCTGAGATGTTTACATTCTGGAACTTGAAGCTGCCTTGCTACCACTAATCTCTCTACAAGGACCACTGTGTAAGGGAAGACTTCTCTATCCTATATTCCACAATCAATACTTTGGTCGTACTGATGTTCAGCGCAAGGTTACTGTTGCAACACCACTCCAGTAGCTAATCCATCACAATCCTGTACACCATTTGAGGCTCAGCCAACAACCGTGGTATCAATGGCAAATTTATAGATGGTGTTTGAGCCGTGTCTAGCCACACAGTCATGTGTGTAGGCAGAGTGAAGAGAGTAGAGCAGTAGGCTAAGCACACATCTTTGAGGTGCACCATTGTTGACTGTCAGCAAGGAGGAGACATTATTTCCAATTCACACTGACTGTGATTGCTCAGTGAAGTCAAGAATCAAGTTGCAAAGGGAGGAAGAGGCCCAGGTTTTGAAGCTTAGTATTGAGGGGATGATGGCCTGGCAAATTTTTGATTTCCACCATAAGCTGTTTTTATTTATTTTCATTAACTGGAGTTTGCATGCGGTTCTGGTTGCCATGCTACAGGAAGGATGTAATTGCACTGTACAGGGTTTAGCAGAAACTCACCAGGACAATGTCTAGGGTGGAATGATTCATTTATGAGGACAGCCACAAGACCATAAGATATAGGAACAGAATTAGGCATTTTTGCAGATCAAATCTGCTCCATCATTTAATCATGGCTAATCCAATTTTCCTCTCAGCTCCAATCTCCTGCCTTCTCCCTGTATCCCCTCATGCTTTGACTAATCGAAAATCTATCAAACTCCGCCTTAAATACACATAACGACTTGGTCTCCACAGCTGCCCGTGGCAAAGAATTCCATAGATTCACCACTCTCTGGCTAACAAAATACCTCCTCATTTCCGTACTATAAGGAGCCCCCTTTATTCTGAGGCTGTGTCCTCAGGTCTTAGACTCTCTCCTATCATACGAAACATCTTTTCCATATCCACTCTATCAAGGCCTTTCACCATTTGAAAGGTTTCATTGAAGTCACCCCTCATTCTTCTGAATTCCAGTGAATACAGTCAGGCCCAGAACCATCCAGTGCTCTTCATATAACAAGCCATTTAATCATGGAATCATTTTTGTGAACCTTCTTCGAACCCTCCCCAGCTTCAGCACATCCTTTCTAAGTTAAGGGGCCCAAACCTATTCACAATACTCCAAGTGAGGCCTCACCAGTGCTTATAAAGTTTCAACATTACTGGGGTTACTGGAGATGCAGGGGTTGTTTTCCTTGAGATAAAGGAAAGATAGATGAGTACAAATACTAAGGAGTATAAGAGGAGAAATGACTCCTAGAGGGCACAGGTAAGGGCTGAAACATTTAGAGGGAACCTGAGTGTGGGTGGAATCTGGTATGCTGCCTAAGAGGGCAGCAGACACACGAACTCTCACTGCATCTACATATCCAGACAAACCATTTACTCTCCCATTCACAGAGCATCCTATCACCCAGACTGAAGGTGACCCAATCCTAATTTTGAAGACCTCAGTCAGTGAATGTGGTGCTCTCCCCTGCGAGCACAAACTTAGAAGACTACAGCACAGTACAGGCTCTTTAGCACACAATGTTGTGCCAACATTTTAACCTACTGCAAGATCAATCTAACATTCCCCTCCCACACAGTCCTCCGTATTTCTATCATCCATCTGCCTATCTAAGAGTCACTTGAATGTTCCTAACGTATCTGCCTCACTCAGCCGATCCTCACAAGGCATGCTCTCTAATCCTGGCAGCATCCTAGTAAATCTCCTCTGTACCCTCTCTAAAGTTTCCACATCCTTCCTATAATGAGGCAACCAGAACTGAACACAATACTCCAAGTCATCCAAATCATTCCAAGTAATTTTTGCTTCAGAAAGTTAAGTCTCTCTGGTGTTCTGCTGGAATCCGCACTCATTTGGGAGCTGGCCCTCCCATCGGTCTGGCCCTCTGACGTTCATTCAGTAGAAGACAAACCGGATTGCATTCGTCTGTGGCTAAACTATACGATATGGTGAACGATTGCAGGCTTGTTCTTGAAGATACGTGCCTCCAGGACAACATCCATGTACCATCAATCTCCAGGCCACAAAATTCAGAGTCTTGGACTACATATATTTTTATAACTATTACAATTTTTGTAACTATGTTTATCTGCTATCATGGTTTTATGTGCTCTATAACCATATAACCATATAACAGTTACAGCACGGAAACAGGCCACCTCGGCCCTTCTAGTCTGTGCCGAACACTTACTCTCACCTAGTCCCACTGACCTGCACTCAGCTCATAACCCTCCATTCCTTTCCTATCCATATACCTATCCAATTTTGCTTTAAATGACAATACCAAACCTGCCTCTACCACTTCTACTGGAAGCTCATTCCACACAGCTACCATTCTCTGAGTAAAGAAATTCCCCCTCATGTTACCCTTAAACTTTTGCCCCCTAACTCAACTCATGTTTCTTGTTTGAATCTCCCCTACTCTCAATGGAAAAAGCCTATCCACATCAACACTATCTATCCCCCTCATAATTTTAAATACCTCTATCAAGTCCCCCCTCAACCTTCTACACTCCAAAGAATAAAGACCTAACTTGTTCAACCTTTCCCTGTAACTTAGGTGCTGAAACCCAGGTAGCATTCTAGTAAATCTTCTCTGTACTCTCTCTCTATTTTGTTGACATCTTTTCTATAATTTGGTGACCATAATTGCGCACAATACTCCAAATTCGGCCTTACCAATGCCTTGTACAATTTTAACATTACATCCCAACTCCTATACTCAATGCTCTGATTTATAAAGGCCAACATTCCAAAAGCTTTCTTCACCACCCTATCCACATGAGATTCCACCTTCAGGGAACTATGCACCATTATTCCTAGATCACTCTGTTCTACTGCATTCCTCAATACCCTACCATTTACCATGTATGTCCTATTTGGATTATTCCTACCAAAACATAGCACCTCACACTTACCAGCATTAAACTCCATCTGCCATCGTTCAGCTCACTCTTCTAACTGGCCTAAATCTCTCTGCAAACTTTGAAAACCTACTTCATTATCCACAATGCCACCAGCCTTAGTATCATCTGCATATTTACTAATCCAATTTACCACCCCATCATCCAGATCATTAATGTATATGACAAACAACATTAGACCCAGTACAGATCCCTGAGGCACACCACTAGTCACCGGCCTCCAACCTGACAAACAGTTATCCACCACTACTCTCTGGCATCTCCCATCCAGCCACTGTTGAATCCATTTTACTACTTCAATATTAATACCTAACGATTGAATCTTCCTAACTAATCTTCCGTGTGGAACCTTGTCAAAGGCCTTACTCAAGTCTATATAGACAACACCCACTGCTTCACTGTGTTGTATGTGCTGTACATGATTGTTAGTTCTGTGTTTTGCACCTTGGCCCCGGAAGAACACTCATTCATAGAAACACAGAAAACCCTCAGCACAATACAGGCCCTTCAGCCCACAAAGCTGTGGCGAGCATGTCCTCAGCTTAGAACTACCTAGGCTTACACATAGCCCATTTTTCTAAGCTCCATGTACCCATCCAAGAGTCTCTTAAAATACCCTATCGTATCCGCCTCCATCACCGTTGCCGGCAGCCCATTCCATGCACTCACCACTGAGTAAAAAAAATCATACCCCTGACATCTCCTCTGTACCTACTTCCAAGCACCTTAAAACTATGCCCTCTTGTGCTAGTCCAGCCCTGGGATAAAGCCTTTGACTATCCACATGATCAATGCCTCTCATCATCTTGTAAACCTCTATCAAGTCACTGCTCATCCTCCATCACTCCAAGGAAAAAAGGCCAAGTTCACTCAACCTATTCTTATAACGCATGCTCCCCAATCCAGGCAACATCCTTGTAAATCTCTTCTGCACCCTTTCTATGGTTTCCACATCCTTCCTGCAGTGAGGCAACCAGAACTGAGCACAGTGCTTCAAGTGGGGTCTGACCAGGGTCCTATAAAGCTGCAACATTACCTCTCAGTCCTTAAGTTCAATCTCACGGTTGATGAAGGCCCATTCACCGTAAGCCTTCTTAACCACAGAGTCAACCTGCACAGCAGCTTTGAGTGTGCTATGGACTCGGACCCCAAGATCCCTCTGATCCTCCACACTGCTAAGAGTCTTACCATTAATGATATATTCTGCCGTCACATTTCAGCTACCAAAATGAACCAACTCATACTTATCTGGGTTGAACTCCATCTGCCACTTCTCAACCCAGTTTTACATCCTATCAATATCCAGTTGTAACCTCTGACAGCCCTCCACACTATCCACAACACCCACAACCTTTCTGTCATCAGCAAATATACTAACCCATCCCTCCATTTCCTCATATCGGTCACTTATAAAGATCACAAAGAGTAGGGTTCCCAGAACAGATCCCTGAGGCACACCACTGGTGACCAACCTCCATACAGAATATGACCCGTCTACAACCACTCTTTGCCTTCTGTGGGCAAGCCAATTCTGGATTGACAATGCAATGTCCCTTTAGATCCCATGCCTCCTTACTTTCTCAATAAGCCTTGGATAGGGTACCTTATCAAATGCCTTGCTGAAATCTATATACACTACATCTATGGCTCTACCTTCATCAATGTGTTTAGTCACATACTCAGAAAATTCAATCGGGCTCATAAGGCACGACCTGCCTTTCACAAAGCCATGCTGACTATTCCTAATCATATTATGCTTCTCCAAATGTTCATAAATCATGCCTCTCAGGATCTTCTCCATCAACTCACCAACCACTGAAGTAAGACTTACTGGTCTATAATTTCCTGGGCTATCTCTACTCCCTTTCTTGAATAATGGAACAACATCTGCAACCCTCCAATCCTCCGGAACCTCTCCCATCCCCACTGATGATGCAAAGATCATCGCCAGAGGCTCAGCAATCTCCTCCCTTGCTTCCCACAGTAGCCTGGGATACATCCTGTCCAGTCCCGGCGACTTATCCAACTTGATGCTTTCCAAGAGCTCTAGCACATCCTCTTTCTTAATATCTACATGCTCAAGCATTTTGTTTGGCTGTATTCAACTGTATGGTTGAATGACAATTAATCTTAAATTTGAACTTGATTTGCTACTTCCTAGAACAGACTCACAACCTGTTCAACCTTCCCTGCCAGATATAACATCTCAGTCCAAGTATCATCATTGGAAAGACTGATTTTTACACTTTCCACAATTCCTCACAAAATCCTTCCCTGCTTAGAAACATGCTCGTCGTTAATTCACCCCACACATAAAATACTCATCAGAAAGCTGATTTCTCAGCATAGCTTTTCCAATAGTGCAAAGATAACAAATCCACCAGTACATTTATGATTCAAATTCATTTATCACATGTATGTTGAAATATACAGTGAAATGTATTGTTGCGTTAACAACCAAACAAGGGTGTGCAGGGTCAGCCTGTAAGTGTCATAACACATTCCGGTGCCAACATAGCATGCCCACAATGTTCGGCAGAACAACGCAGAACACAGCAAGCAACAAACTAACAGCAGAACACCCAAGCAGTCTCCTAACCCCAACAGGCCACCTTGTTTGGCCTCCAGCGGATGTGGATTTGGACTCAGACATTGGACTGAGTGAAAATGAGGAATAGAATTTCCAATTTAAGCAGGTGATGTGTAGAAAGAGCCAAATACACCCAGATCCACTAAATTCATACCAATTCCATTACAGCGATAGAAGATGGAGATGTAGTTAACACACCACAGCTGAAGGGGAACTGACTCAGGAATCTCCCTATATGTGCAATATAGTACAGGGGATTGGTAACAAGGCACTGCTTTATTGTCCCTAAGTTATGAATCTCCTGCACTATATTCAGCATGGAAAGTCAAGCACTATTCAGACCAATGATGACGAAAGTGGATTTCACAAAGACACAAAGGATGAAAAATGGAGAATTAATTTCAAAGTGGAGAGCACAGAGGGAACATAAAGTGTTAGCTAGTGAGTCCATCACTTGGTTAGATAGTCATTCACTGGATGGACAAATGCTATGTGATAAGGTAAGAAAAATAAAGAACTGTACTGATCAGAAGCGAAGATAAATCCACTACTATTTATCCACTGTAGCAGCTCATTAACTGTACTGTAGATAGACTTAAGTGCTACTTTGCACTTTGTAACAGAACAAGGTGCTGGAAATACACAGCCCATCAGGAAGCAAGTATGATGAGAACAGATATAGAACAACTGGTAGAGGTACAACGTTCACAGTAAATTTGTTACCAAACACATATGTCACCATTTACAACCCAGAGGTGCAACTTCTTGTGCACAGAGTAGATTCAAAGAAACACCACAGAATTAATAAAAAACTGCACACAAGGACAAACAACACATGTGCAAAAGACAACAAACTGTACAAATACATAGAACATAGAACAGTGCAACACAGGAACAGGCCATTAAGCCCACAATGTTGTGGTGAACCAGCTAAAATAGGTGCATGGAGTTTAGGAGAGGGCTAAGGGTAACCCTAAGTAATTTCCTGAAGTACGTACATATTTGCCACAGCATTGTGGGCTGAAGGGCCTGTATTGTGCTGTAGGTTTTGTACATTTCTGTGCTTTCTATGTTTCTAAAAAGTAAATCAAAAACACCCAAACACTAATCCCTCCTACCTACATCACGTCCACACCCCTCCATCTTCCTACATCCATGTGGCTATCCAAATGAGTCTTAAAAGCCTTAATATAGTTGCCTCTACCACCATACCAAGCAGCACATTCCAGGCATCCACCACTCTCTTAAGTAATGAAAACTTACCTATCATATCCCCTTTGAACCTATCCCCGCTCTCCTTCAATGCATGGTATTAAAATATTTCAACCCTGGGAAACAGATACTCTCTGTCCACTCTATCTATGCCTCTCATAACCTTGTAAACCTCTTATCGGATCTTGGTTGAGTGTACTCGGCCTTTTCTCCTTGAAGCGACGGAAGATGAGAGGTGACCTGATAGAGACGTATAAGATGTTGAGAGGCATTGATTGTGTGGAGAGTCAGAGGCTTTTTCCCAGGGCTGAAATAGTTGCCACAAGAGGACACAGATTTAAGGAGTAGGTACAGAGGAGATGTCAGGGGTAAGTTTTTTTACTCAGAGAGTGGTGGGTGTGTGGAATGGGCTGCTAGCAAAGATGGTGGAGGTGGATACGATAGGGTCTTTTAAGAGACTTTTGGATAGGTACATGGAGCTTAGAAAAATAGAGGGCTATAGGTAAGCTTAATAATTTCTAGGGTAGGGACATGTTTGGCACAACCTTGTGGGCCAAAGGGCCTGTATTGTGCTGCAGGTTTTCTATGTTTCTATCTCCCCTCAGCCTCAGGTTGTTTACTCTGGAGCGTCCAAGTTTATCCAGGCTCTTGTGATAGTACACGCCCTCTAAACCAGGCAGCACCCTAGTAAACCTCTTCTGCACTCTCCCCAAAGTCTCAACATCCTTCCTTCTAACCAGAACTGTATGCAATAGTCCAGATGTGGCCTAACCTGAGTTTTATAAAGTTGCAACGTAATCTCCTGACTTTTGAACTCAATGCCTCAACTAATAAAAACAAGTATTCCATAAGCCTTCTTAACCACCTTATCCGCCTGTATCACCGCTTTCTAGGAGCATTGAACTTTGCTCCTAAGATCTCTCTGCTCCATTTGCCATTTCTCAGCTCATATCTGTATTCTTTGCTAGCCTTACACTATCCACAACAGCACAAATCTTGGTATCACCTGCAAATTTATTAACCTACCTATTAACATTTCCATCAGGACCTTTACATACATTTCAAATAGCAGAGGTCCCAGCACAGATCCTGCAGAACTCCACTGATTACAGACTTCCAGCTTGAATAAGTCCCTTCAACCACCAACTTCTGTCTTCTTTGCGCAAGCCAGTACTGAACCCAAACAGGCCACAGATCACATGCAGGTTAATCTTCTCGATTAGCCTCCCATGAGGAACTTTGTCAAACACCTTACTAAATTAATGCAGACGATATCCACAGCCCTACCCTCAACAATCTCTTGTCACCTTGTCAAAAATCTCAGTCGCTATATGACCTGCCATGCATGCACAAAGCCAAGCTAGCTCTCCCTAATTAGGTTATAGATTTCCAAATGCTCATATATCCTATCCCTAAGAATTTTCTACAGCAATTTTCCTACGAATACTGTGAGACACCAGTCTATACTGCCCAGGATTTTCCTTTGTTCCCTTCTTAAATAGAGGTACAAAAGTATCAACCCACCAGTCCTCCAGGATCTCGCCTGTGACTACAAAGGATACAAAGATACTGGTCAAGGGCCCAGAAATCTTGTCTCTTTCTTTGCTCAATAACTTGGGGTAAATTCTAACAGACCCTAGGGGCTTATCCACCTTAATACTCATTAGGTTCAATACTTCCTCCTTCTTGACCTCTAAAATGCCTTAATGCATTTATACACTCAGCATTGATCTCATGGTCCTCTATATCCTTTTCCTTAGTAAATACTGAAGCAATGTGCTCATTAAATACCTCACTCACATTCCCTGCATCCAAGCAAATGTCTCCCCCTTTATCTCTGAGTGGTCCCACCCTCTCCCTAGTTATCCCCTCACTCTTGATGTATGCAAAAAATGCTTTGAGATTCACTGTGATCCTACTTGCCAGGAGGCTTTTCATGCCCCCTCCTGGTTTTCCTAATTCCCTTCTTTAGTTATTTTCTTGATTCCTTAACCTCCTCACATGCTTTGTTTGTTCCTGACTTACAAAGCTTTACGTACTTTTCTTTTTTCTTCTTGACTAAATTCATCAACGTCTCTAATCATCGAAGGTTCTCTTATCATTCCATCCCAGTCCTTCCTTCTAACAGGAACATACCATCCCTCTACTCTGTGTTCGTAAGGGATAGTAAGGGATAAAATTGGTCCTCTTGAAGATCAGAGTGGTCGGCTATGTATGGAACCAAAAGAAATGGGAGAGATATTAAATGGGTTTTTTGCATCTGTATTTACTAAGGAAACTGGAATGGAGTTTATGGAAACAAGGCAAACAAGTAGGGAGGTCATGGAACTTATACAGATTAAAGAGGAGGAGGTGCTTGCTGTCTTGAGGCAAATCAGAGAAGATAAATCCCCAGGACCTGACAGGGTATTCCCTCAGACCTTGAAGGAGACTAGTGTTGAAATTGCAGGGGCCCTGGCAGAAATATTTAAAATGTCGATATCCACGGGTCAGGTGCCGGAGGATTGGAGGATAGCTCATGTAGTTCCGTTGTTTAAAAAAAGCTCAAAAAGTAAGCGGGGAAATTATAGGCCGGTAAGTTTGACATCGGTAGTAGGTAAATTACTGGAAGGAATACTAAGAGATAGGATCTACAAGTATTTGGATAGACACGGACTTATTAGAAAAAGTCAGCATGGATTTGTGCGTGGTAGGTCATGTTTAACCAATCTATTAAGAGTTTTTCGAAAAAGTTACCAGGAAGGTGGATGAAGGGAAGGCAGTGGATGTTGTATACATGGACTTCAGTAAGGCCTTTTCCCGCATGGGAGGTTAGTTAGGAAGATTCTGTCGCTAGGTTTACATGGTGAGGTAGTAAATTGGATTAGACATTGGCTCAATGGAAGAAGCCAGAGAGTGGTAGTGAGTGAAGGATTGCTACTCTGAATGGAGGCCTGTGACAAGTGGTGTGCCACAGGGATCAGTGCTGGGTCCATTGTTATTTGTCATCTATATCAATGATCTGGATGATAATGAGGCAAATTGGATCAGCAAATTTGCTGATGATACAAAGACTGGAGGTGTAGTGGACAGTGAGAAGGTTTTCAAAGCTTGCAGAGGGATTTGGACCAGTTGGAGGAATGGGCAGAAAAATGGCAGATGGAGTTTAATGCAGACAAGTGTGAGGTATTGCACTTCGGAAGGTCAAACCAAGGTAGAACATACAAGGTAAATGGTAGGACACTGAAGAGTGCAGTAGAACAGAGGGATCTGGGAATACAGATACATAATTCCCTAAAAGTGGCTTCACAAGTAGATAGGGTTGTAAAGAAAGCTTTTGGTACACTGGCCTTTATAAATCAAAGTATTGAGTATAAGAGTTGGAATGTAATGGTGAGGTTGTATAAGACATTGGTGAGACCGAATTTGGAGTATCGTGTGCAGTTTTGATCACCTAATTACAGGAAGGATATCAATAACTTTCAAAGAGTGCAGAGAAGGTTTACAAGGATGTTGCCGGGACTTGAGAAACTGAGTTACAGAGAAAAGTTGAATAGGTTAGGACTTTATTCCCTGGAGCGTAGGAGAATGAGGGGTGATTTGATAGAGGTGTATAAAATTATGATGGGTATAGAAAGAGTGAATGCAAGCAGGCTTTTTCCACTGAGGCAAGGGGAGAAAAAAACCAGAGGTCATGGGTTAAGGGTGAAGGGGGAAAAATTTAAAGGGAACATTAGGAGGGGCTTCTTCACGCAGAGAGTGGTGGGAGTGTGGAATCAGCTGCCAGATGAAGTGGTGAATGCAGGCTCTCTTTTGACATTTAAGCAAAACTTGGACAGGTACATGGATGAGAGGGGTTTGGAGGGATATGGCCCAGGTACAGGTCAGTGGGACTAGGCAGAAAAATGGTTCAGCACAGCCAAGAAGGGCCAAAAGGCCTGTTTCTGTGCTGTAATGTTCTATGGTTCTGAGCAATTGATCTTTAAACACCCTCCACATGTCTGATATAGACTTGCCAGAGGGAAGGTGTTCCCAATTAATACTTTTAAGTTCCTGCCTAATGCCCTTGTAATTTGCCCTACTTCTATTTAAAACTCGCCCACAAGACCATAAAGCATAGAGCAGAATAAGGCCATTCAGCCCATCAAGTCTGTTCTGTCATTCCATCAAGGCTAATGCCAGGTCCTACTCAACCCCATACACCTGTCTTCTCGTCATATCCTTAGATGTCTTGACTAATCAGGAAACAGTCAACTTACACCTGAAATATACCCAGCCTGTGGCATAGCATTCCACAGATTCACTATCCTCTGCCAAAAAAAAAGCCCTTATTTCTGTTCTAAAAGGTTGCCCCTCAATTATAATGCTGCGCCCTCTAGTTCTAGATACCCCCACCAAAGGAAACATCTTCTCCTATCTACAACACACACAAAATGCTGGTAGAACACAGCAGGCCAGGCAGCATCGATACGGAGAAGCACTGTCGACGTTTCGGGCCGAGACCCTTCGTCAGGACTAACCGAAATGAAAGATAGTAAGAGATTTGAAAGTAGTGGGGGGAGGGGGAAATGCAAAATGATAGGAGAAGACCGGAGGGGGTGGGATGAAGCTAAGAGCTGGAAAGGTGATTGGTGAAAGTGATACAGAGCTGGAGAAGGGAAAGGAACATGGGACAGGAGGCCTCAGGAGAAAGAAAGGGGGGAGGGTAAGCACCAGAGGGAGATGGAGAACAGGCAAACAACTAAATATGTCAGGGATGGGGTAAGAAGTGGAGGAGGGGCATTAACGGAAGTGAGAGAAGTCAACATTGATAGGGGCACCTGTTCAAATTTTTTTCTTGCTTCTTTGCCCAGGATAATTGTTGCCATTTCCAGTGCACATGGCTTGATGAGATCTTCTGCAATTGTCTGGGGCTTCTTGGATTTGGCCACTTTATATGCCACTTGGTATGAAGCAAGTAGTGGTAGTTTTTCAACAGAAACGAAACCTAATTTTGGAAGAGTCCCTTGTGAATTAAAATGAGGTCTTTTGATTTTCAATGACCCAACATCATGTCCTTCAACATCAGCTCCGCCATGCTTGTACTTGAAGTGCTCTTGAAGCTTGGATGGCTTCAGATTTGAGTTGGAAAACACAACACTACAAAGAATGCACTGGGGTTTTTGCAAGCCATCATTTCCTGTTGTGCAAGTGAAACCAAAGCACACATAGTCATCATTCCACTTTCTTCTTTTTGACATGATGAAGGGTTAATGAAAGGTTAAGGGTAAAGAGAAAAATATGAGCTAATATGAGAAAAACTATCTGACTAAGTCAGGGATGACCGCTTTTCTCAACCAGACATGTCTATGGCAAAGTATCGTGAGAAGTATGCTTTCGAATATTATATTACGATATTATCTGCAGTTACGCCAAGATAAATCGTCAGGTGGAAATGCTACGGGGATGCGACACAACTTATTAGGCTACTCTCTACTGAATTTACACACCTATTTCTGATAATTACCGGAGATATGAACTCCTATCACATGATACCTCCTCAACTAACACAATTCAAAATTATCAATGATTCAAGAAAAAAACCTTTTAACAGAAAAAAATCCTTTGAAATTCAAAAACTTCTCTAATACATTGAGACAAATACAAATGAATGATTTCAGCTGCTTTTTATAAAAATGTGGCTTTTTGAAATTTTATAATTGAATAATTTACCTACTGTCTGTGGGTTTGGTTTTAACTCGAAGTCATTACTTGATGGTTGATTCGGGATGTATAAAGATTTTGGCATTATGAGATGATTTTTAACTCTGAGATGTGACCTTCTAGCTAACATTGATGAGACTCCTCAACGCTGACTTGGGCAGCAGGAGACTGGAGTGAGTTTACGTCTCTCTCGACTCGGGCAGCGGGAGACTGGAGTGTGCTTGGGACAAACGTTATTTCTACTTCTCAAGGCACACTGGCAACTGGCTGAGTGATGACTCGTGACTCTTCACTCAAGGACACAAGCCACTCTTTGTCGCACCCCCTGAAATTCCATCTCGCACCTCCTGGGGGTGCAGGCACCCCAGGTTGGGAACCCCTGGTCTAGAGAGAGTGGATATGGAGAGGATGTCTCCAAAAGTGGGACAGTATTGGTCCAAAGGAGACAGCCTCAGAATAGAGGGACATCCATTTAGAACAGAGATGAGGAGGAATTTCTTTAGCCAAAAGACAACTATGTCTTATGGTCTGTTATAGAGCATAGAAGCGGATAGTACGGTATTGGCCGACGATGATGTGCCAACATTTTAACCAACTCCAAGATCAATCTAACCCTTCCCTCTTACATAACACTCCATTTTTTCACATCCCTGTGCCTAAATTGTCTCTAATGTATCTGTCTCTACCACCACTCCAGTTGCTCATACCTACCACTTGCTATGTAAACAAACTCCACCTCCGACATCTTCCCTATACTTTCCTCCAATCACTTATAATTCTGTCCCCTCGTATAAGCCATTTCTACCCTAGGCAAAAGGCACTGGCTGTCCACTCAATCAATGCCTCTTATCATCTTGTACACAATTGTTTCGATCTGTGAGGCCATGGGAGTAGATTACAGGCTACTGCTGGAAGTACAACCAACCTCTCCTTCCCCAACATTGTTAAGTGCTCTCTCATAAGCAGCAGCACTAGAAATATTAATGCATCCATTCTACTTAAGGCATTGTATGGTCTACTGTCGATTTCTAACGATCTTTGTTCCAGCAAAAGATTTTTCTGTTAAAGATTCAGAGGTCACAAGTAAGGAGTTAAAATGGAAATCAAGGAAATAAAAACATTCAACCCCCGCCTAATAAATAGTGCACTTAGAGAACAGGTTTATAAATTGTCACAATTGTTAATGCATTGAGCATCGTTGTCGTGGCTATCCCTTGAGGTCGAGGATGATGGTCTTCGTTCTGTTGATCTATTTATGGACCCTCAAGTAAGTGGTCCACAGAGCAAAGACGCCTGTGCGTGTATTTATTTAATGTGTACTTGATATTGCACTCCAAGAAGCACACGATACGTCACAAATCAATCAACTGATTCTAATGGCATGGAAACCACGGCGATTGGAGTTGACGGATTTGTTGCAGCCTTCATCCGCCTTCATAGCCGTTGAGTTCAAAGTAACTTTGTCTGCCTGTTCCACCGTTGAGGTCTTGGTTGTACTGTTCTTTGTCAGGGACCTCACCTTCAACCTTACCGCCATGAGTGACCCTACCAGAAGCATAGCTCCAGACAGCATCGCTCTCGGGATCTCAGGACCACACAAGCTTCTCCACCACGACAACGTAACAATCCATGGAGAAGACTGAGCATATGCAGCTGGTCAAACACAATGGGAATTTACAGACTGTCCAATGCCCAAACTCTTCCCTCCAACCCACCTCCAGTCATGCACTCACAGGCCTGGAGCACTTGCTACTTATTGGAGGAAAGCTTTACACATTCTTAAGAGTGTCAGATTCAGAATCAGGTTTATTATCACCAGCATACATGGTGAATCGTTTTATTTTGAGCAGGGGTATAGTACACGGCATAATCAGAATCAGGTTTATTATCACCGACATGTGTCATGAAATTTGTTAAGATAGCAGCAGTTCAATGCTAATAAATAAATTACAGTATACGTATATCGAACAGATTAAAAATCTTGCAAAAATAATATATTAAAAAAGCTGTGGAAAGCGGTCAGTGAGTGAATGTCGAAGATTGCAGAGAGACATTGATAGGATGCAGAAGTGGGCTGAGAAGCGGCAGATGGAGTTCAACCCGGAGAAGTGTGAGGTGGTACACTTTGGAAGGACAAACTCCAAGGCAGGGTACAAAGTAAATGGCAGGATACTTGAGAGTGTGGAGGAGCAGAGGGATCTGGGGGTACATGTTCACAGATCCCTGAAAGTTGCCTCACAGGTAGATAGGGTAGTTAAGAAAGCTTATGGGGTGTTAGCTTTCATAAATCGAGGGATAGAGTTTAAGAGACGCGATGTAATGATGCAGCTCTATAAAACTCCAGTTAGGCCACACTTGGAGTACTGTGTCCAGTTCTGGTTACCTCACTATAGGAAGGATGTGGAAGCATTGGAAAGGGTACAGAGCAGATTTACCAGGATGTTGCCTGCTTAAGAGAGTATGGATTACAAACAGAGATTAAGGGAGCTAGGGCTTTACTCTTTGGAGAGAAGGAGGATGAGAGGAGACATGATAGAAGTGTACAAGATATTAAAAGGAATAGACAGAGTGGACAGCCAGCACCTCTTCCCCAGGGCACCACTACTCAGTACAAGAGGACATATCTTTAAGGTAAGGGGAGAGAAGTTCAAGGGGGATATTAGAGGACGGTTTTTCACTCAGAGTGGTTGGTGCATGGAATGCACTGCCTGAGTCAGTGGCGGAGGCAGATACACTAGTGAAGTTTAAGAGACTACTAGACAGGTATTTGGAGGAATTTAAGGTAGGGGGTTATATGGGAGGCAGGGTTTGAGGGTCGGCACAACATTGTGGGCCGAAGGGCCTGTAATGTGCTGTACTTCTCTATGTTCTATAAAAATGAGGTATGTTCACTGGTTCAATGTGCATTTAAGAATTGGATGGCAGAGGGGAAGAAGCTGTTCCTAAATCGCAATGTGTGCCTTCAAGCTTCTGTACCTCCTACCTGATGTTAACGGTGAGAAAAGGATGTGCCCTGGGTGCTGGAGGTCCTTAATAATGGACACTGCTTTTCTGAGACAACACTGCTCGAAGATACCCTGGGTATTTTGTAAGCTAGCAGCTAAGATGGGGTGGACTAGATTTATAACCCTCTGCAGTTTCTTTTGGTCCTGTGCAGTAACCCCTCCATACCAGACAGTGATGCAGCCAGTCAGAATGCTCTCTACATCTATAGAAGTTTTTGAGTGTATTTGTTGACATACCAAATTTCTTCCAAATCCTAATGAAGTATTGGCACTGTCTTGCCACCTTTATGACGACATTGATACGTTAGGACCAGGCTAGATCCTCAGGGATCTTGACACCCAGGAACTTGACACTGCTCTCTCTCTCCACTTCTGATCCCTCTATGAGGATTGATATGTGTTCCTTCATCTTACCCTTCCTGAAGTCCACAATCAGCTCTTTAGTCTTACTGCTGTTGAGTGCTAGGCTGTTGCTGTGACACCACTCCACTAGTTGACATATTTCGCTCCTGTATCCCTCAGGTCACCATCTGAGATTCTACCAACAATGGTTGTATCATCAGCAAATTTATAGATGGCACTTGATCAATGCCTAGCCACACAGTCATGTGTATAGAGAGTGCAGAGCAGTCAGCTAAGCACACACCCGAGGTGCACAGGTGTTGATTGTCAGTGAGCAGGATATGTTATCACTAATCCGCACAGATTGTGGTCTTCCAGTTAGGAAGCTGAGGAACCAATTTCAGAGTGAGGTAAAGTAATCTCTCAATCAGGATTGTGGGAATAATGGTATTAAATACTGAGCTATAGTCGATGAACAGCACCCTAACATAGGTATTTGTGTTGCCCAGTTGATCTAAAGCCGTGTGAAGAGCCATTGAGATTGCGTCTGCTGTTGACTTATTGTGGGGATAGGCAAATTGCAATGGATCCAAGTCCTTGCTGAGGCAGGAGTTCAGTCTAATCATGGCCAATCTCTCAAAGCATTTCATCACTGTAGATGAGAGTGCTACTGGGTGACAGTCATTAAGGCATAAGACTATAAGACATAGGAGCAGAATTAGGCCATCTGGCCCATCGAGTCTGTTCCACTATTAAATCATGGCTAATCCTTTTTTTCTATATCCTCCTCAACCCCACTTCCTGGCTTTCTCCATATAACCTTTGATGCCATGCCCAATCAAGAACCTATCAATCTCTGCCTTAAATAAACCCAAGAACCTGGCCTCCACAACTGCATGTGACAACAAAGTCCACAAATTCATAAAATAAATTTCTCCGCATCTCTATTTTGAAAGGGTGCCCCTCTATCCTGAAGCTGTGCCCTCTTGTCCTGGACTCTCCCACCATAGGAAACATTCTTTTCACATCTACTCTGTGAAGCCCTTTCAACACTCGAAAGGTTTCAATGAGATCCCACCCCTCATCCTTCTGAATTCCAGTGAGTATAGACCCAGAGCCATCAAACGTTCCTCATATGATAACACTTTCATTCTTGGAATCATCCTTGTGAACCTCCTCTGGACCCTCTCCAATGCCAGCATATCTTTTCTAAGATGAGGGGACCACAACTGTTCATAATACTCAAGGTGAGGCTTCACCAGTGCCTTATAAAGCCTTAGCATCACATTCTTGCTCTTACATTCTAGACCTCTTGAAATGAGTGCTAACATGGCCTTTGCCTTCCTCACCACAGACTCAACCTGCAAGTTAACCTTCAGGGTGTTCTGCACAAGGACTCCCAAGTCACTCTGCATTTCAGATTCCCGGATTTTGTCCCCATTTAGAAAATAGTCCACAGATATATTTCTTCCACCAAAGTGCATGACCATGCATTTTCCAACATTTCATTTGCCAATTTCTTGCCCATTCTCCTAATCTGTCTAAGTCCTTCTGTAACCTACCCGTTTCCTCAACACTACCTGCCTCTCCACCAATCTTCATATCTTCTGCAAACTTGGCAACAAAGCCACCTATTCCATCATCTAAATCATTTATATACAGCATAAAAAGAAGAGGTTTCAACACCGACCTCTGCAGAACACCACTAGTCACTAGTAGCAAACCAGAAAAGGATACTTTTATTCCCACTTGCCACCTCCTACCAATCAGCCAATGCTCTAACCACGTTAGTAACTTTCCTTTTATACGATGGGCTCTTAATTTGGTAAACTGCCTCGTGTGGCACCTTGTCAAAGGCCTTCTGAAGGTCCAAATCTACAACATCCACTGTGTCCCCTTCATCGATCCTTCTTGTAATCTCCTCAAAGAACTCTAACACGTGGGTCAGGCAGGATTTTCACTGAAGGAAACATTGCTGACTCTGTACAATCTTGCCCTGTGTCATCAAGTACTCCGTCACCTCATCCTTAACAATTGACTCCAACACCTTCCCAATCATTGAGTACAGGCTAACTGCTCTATAATTTCCTTCCTGCTGCTTTCCTCCTTTCTTAAAGAGTGAAGTAACATGTGCAATTTTCCAGTCCTCTGATCCAATTATTTCTGAAAGATCACTTCTAGTGCACCACGATCTCTAACGCTACCTCTTCCAAAACCCTAGGGTGCACTTCATCTGGTCCAAGCCACTTAAGTACCTTTGTCTTTCAGCTTTTTGAGAACTGTCTCTCTTGTAGCAGTAACTGCACCCACTTCTCTTCCTTCACACACTACAACAGCAGGCATACTGCTAGTGTCTTCCACAGTGAAGACTAATAAAAAAAATACTCATTTAGTTCATCAGCCATCTCCTTATCCCCATTATTATTTCTCCCATCTCATTTTCTAGCAGTCCTATATCCACTCTCATTTCTCTTTTATTTTTAACATACTTGAAAACATACTTTTACTATCCACTTTGATATTATTTGCTAGCTTGCTTTCATATTTTGTCCCTCTGTAGGTTTTTAAAAACATCCCAACATCTATCTTTCCACTAACTTTTGCTTTGTTATATGCCCTTTCTTTTGCTTTTACAATGGCTTTGACTTCCCTAGTCTGCCATGGTTGTACTATTTTGCTCTTTGAATATTTCTTCATTTTTGGAATATATATATATATATATCCCATACTCTCATTTTCCCAGAAATGCACACCATTACTGCTCTGCTGACATCCCTGCCAGTGTAATCACTTGTTCCTAAGGGTTGTTTTACCTTCACCTCCCTAATCGCCTCCAGTTCATTGCATAACACCCAATCCAGTGTAGCTGATCCCCTGAAAGGCTCAATGACAAACTGCTCTAACAGCTATATCTTAGGCATTCAACATACTCACTCTCTTGAGATCCATTACCAATCGACCTGCATGTTAAAATCTCCCATGACTACCATAACATTGCACTTTTGACTCACCTTTTCTGTTTCCCGTTTTAACTTGTGGTCCACCGTTGGGATGCCTGTATATAACTGCCTTCAGGGTCCTTTTACCCTTGCAGTTTCTTAACTCAACCCACAAGGATTCAACATCTTTGGATCCTATGTCACATCTTTCTATTGATTTGACGTCATTCTTTACCAGTAGAGCCACACCACCCCCTCTGCCTACCTTCCTATCCCTCCGATATAACGTGCAATCTTGGACATTCAGCTCCCAACTACAACCATCCTTCAGCCACAATTCAGTGATGGCCACCACTTCTTACCTGACAATCTGTAAGTTGCAACAATATCATCCATAAAAACACAATGCTGGCAGAACTCAGCAGGCCAGACAGCATCAATGGGAGGAGGTAGTGACGACATTTCAGACTGAAACCCTTCCAAGTTCTGCCAGCATTTTGTGTTTTTATTTATTTCCAGCATCTGCAGATTCACTTGTGTTGCCCAACAATATCATGCACCTTATTTCTTGTACTACGCACATTTAGATACAACACCTTGAGTACTGTAATTGCTATCTTTTCTGAGTCTGCATCCCTAATGATTTGATACTCAGCTAAGTCCCATCATCTGCCTGCCCTTCCTGACAGTCTGACTGCACGCTATCTTTTACATTTTTACTACCTATCCTATCTTGAGACCCTTCACTCCGGTTCCCACCCCACTGCCAAGTTAGTTTAAACCCTCCCCAACAGCTCTAACAAACCTGCCCCCTCAGGTTCAGAAGAAATTATTACCCGGGAGGTCCTGCTTCTCAGCTTTCTAACTAGCTCTCTAAATTCTCTTTTCAGGACCTCACTGGTTTTTCTTCCTATGTCATTGGTACCAATATGTACTAAGACATCTGGCTGCTCCCCCTCCCTCTCCAAAATGTTGTGGACACGATCTGAGACATCCCTGACCCTGGCACCTAAGAGACAACATCCACAGAATCTCCTGTCTGTTCCCTTCACTACTGAGTCCCCTATCACTACTGCTCCCTTCTTCTCCCTCTTTCCCTCCTGCACCATGGACCCATGCTCAGTGCCTGTAACCCAGTCTCCATGGCATTCTACCGGGAGATCATCCCCCACAACAGTATCCAAAGCGGTATACTTCTTTTTGAGGGGAATGGCCACAGGGGTGCTCTGCTCTACTACCCATTCCCATTTCACCTGACAGTGACCCAGTTACTCACCTCCTGCAACTTCAGGGTGACTGCCTCCCTGTAACTTTGATCAGTTATATCCTGGCTCTCCTGTACAAACCAAAGGTCATCCAGCTGCTGCTCCAGATCCCTAACACAGTCTTCAAGGAGCTGCAGCTGGATGCACTTTACATAGATGCGGTTCTCCCAAAAAATAAGGAAACCTTAACAGCTGCTCTACACAGAGACAACACCTCTTCCAAGCCAAAGCCTCCTTTTGAGCCGAAGCCTGTTGCTTCTACTCTTGCCACTGGCCTACTCCCGGCAAAGACAGTTCACATTATTTTTCTTAGGCACTGGTATAATTGTTGCCTTTTTGAAGCAAGTGGGAACTTACACCCAAGGCAGTGACAGGCTGAAAATGTCCTTGAATACTCCCATCAGTTGTTTGGCACAGGTTTTCAGAGCCTTACCAGGTACTCCATCTGGGCCTTCTGCCTTGCGAGGGTTCACCCTCTTTAAGGACAGCCTAACACTGGCCTCTGAGACAGAGATCACAGGGTCTTCAGGTGCAGCCGGGATCTTCACAGCTGTAGTTATATTCTCTCTCTCAAAGCAGGCATAGAAGGTGTTGAGTTTATCTGGTAGTGAAGCATCCCTGCCATTCATGCTATTGGGTTTTGCTTTGTAGGAAGTAATGTCTTGCAAACCCTGTCAAAGTTGCCATGCATCTGATATCGCCTCCAACCTTGTTCGAAATTGTCCCTTCACCCTTGAAATAGCCCTTCGCAACTCATACCTGATTTCCTGGTACAGGCCTGGTTTGCCAGACTTGAATGCTACAGATCTAGCCTTCAGCAGACAATGTACCTCCTGGTTCATCCACAGCTTTTGATTTGGGAATGTACAGCAAGTCTTTGTAGGCACACACTCATCCACACAGGTTTTAATGAAGTCGGTAACAACTGCAGCATACTCATCCAGGTTCGAAGATGAATCCTTGAATACAGACCAGTCCACCGATTCAAAACAGTCTCGTAGGTGCTCCTGTGCTTCCCTTGTCCAAACCCTCTTGGTCCTCACTGATGGTGTTGCAGTCGTCAATCTCTGCCTGTACTCAGGGAGTAGAATTACAACTTGGTGATCAGACTTCCCGAAGTGAGGGCATGGAATAGCACGGTAGGCATTCTTGATGGTGGTGTAACAATGGTCTGGTGTGTTGTTTCCTCTGGTATTGCAAGTGATCTGTAGATGGTAATTGCTTAGTGATTTTTTTCAGACTGGTCTGGTTAAAATCCCCCAAAACGATGGTGAAGGCGTTAAGGTGTGCTGTTTCGTACATATTGATCCCATTGCTCAGATCATCCAAAGCTTGATTGACATTGGCCTAAGGTGGAATGTATACTGCTGCCAAAATTATCCCACAAATCTTCACTGGTAGGTTTAAAAAAAAAAGGCACTTAACTGCTAGATATTCCAGATCTGGTGAGCAGAAATGGGACAGCACTGATAAATTTGTGCACCAAGAAGAGTTGATCATGAGGCATACACCTCCACCTCTGCTTTTGAGAGACTATAGATCTATCCTGACTGTGTGTGTATGTATAGTAAACCTGTCGATCAGAATCACTGCATCTTGTACATAAGGGGTCAATCAGGATTCTGTGAAACAAAGGACACACACGGCCCTAATGTCCCTCTGATTCAGCACCCTAGCTCTGAGATCATCGATTTTATTCACCAGAGACTGCACGTTTACCAGCAAGATAGTCGGAATTGGAAATTTAAAACGCGTCTCCTTAAATGCACTTGTATTCCTGACTTGCAGCCACGCTTCGTCCGTGGAATTCTATGAGGACGCATTCGTCCACAATCAGTATTGTTTCCATCTGTCTTAAGCAGCAATAGTTCATTTAAAAGCATTAAGACATCTTTGTTGACTGTATTAACCTTGGAAGCAGTTGTGTTTTTTAACTGTATCAGACTGAGGCAAGAATATTTAATCATATCCATTGAGAGCTCTGCTGCTACATGAGTTGCCCCTAGGCACCCCGGAAGTAGAAAATTACTACAAGTTAAAAAGAATAAATAAAAAGAGTCGAACGAGTGTTTCTACATGCCTTATAAACAAACAACATATGGACTCTGGTAGCCAATATCTGCACAGAAAGATCCTACAGTAGTAATTCAGTCATGAACAGATAGTATATGTCAGTTAAAAGAAAGATTAAAGAGACTAGCTTTACTTGAGCAATGTGCATCAAAACATACTAAAATGTCATTTGTGTCAAATCAATTCAGCATAAATTGTGTTGAGCAGTCCACAAGTGTCACTATGTTTCCAGTGCTAACATTGGAAACAAGGCAAACAAGTAGGGAGGTCATGGAACTTATACAGATTTAAAGAGGAGGAGGTGCTTGATGTCTTGAGGCAAATCAGAGTAGATAAATCCCCAGGACCTGACAGGGTATTCCCTCAGACCTTGAAGGAGACTAGTGTTGAAATTGCAGGGGCCCTGGCAGATATACTTAAATGTCGGTATCCACGGGTGAGGTGCTGGAGGATTGGAGGATAGCTCATGTAGTTCCGTAGTTTAAAAAAGGCTCAAAAAGTAAGCCAGAAAATTACGACATTGGATGACATTGGTAGTAGGTAAATTATTGGAAGCAATACTAAGAGATAGGATCTACAAGTATTTGGATAGACACGGACTTATTAGAAAAAGTCAGCATGGCTTTGTGCGTGGTAGGTCATGTTTAACCAATCTATTAAGAGTTTTTCGAAAAAGTTACCAGGAAGGTGGATGAAGGGAAGGCAGTGGATTTTGTATACATGGACTTCAGTAAGGCCTTTGAAAAGGTCCTGCATGGGAGGTTAGTTAGGAAGATTCAGTCGCTAGGTATACATGGAGAGGTAGTAAATTGGATTAGACATTGGCTCAATGGAAGAAGCCAGAGAGTGGTAGTGGAGGATTGCCACTCTGAGTTGAGGCCTGTGACTAGTGATGTGCCACAGGGATCAGTGCTGGGTCCATTGTTATTTGTCATCTATATCAATGATTTGGAATGATAATGTGGCAAATTTGCTGATGATACAAAGACTGGAGGTGTAGTGTACAGTGAGGAAGGTTTTCAAAGCTTGCAGAGGGATTTGGAACAGTTGGAGGAATGGGCTGAAAAATGGCAGATGGCGTTTAATGTGAACAAGTGTGAGGTATTGCACTTTGGAAGGTCAAACCAAGGTAGAACATACAAGGTAAATGGTAGGACACTGAAGAGTGCAGTAGAACAGAGGGATCTGGGAATACAGATACATAATTCCCTAAAAGTGGCGTCACAAGTAGATAGGGTTGTAAAGAAAGCTTTTAGTACATTGGCCTTTATAAATTAAAGTATTGAGTATAAGAGTTGGAATGTAATGGTGAGGTTGTATAAGACATTGATGAGACCGAATTTGAAGTATTGTGTGCAGTTTTGGTCACCTAATTACAGGAAGGATATTAATAACGTTCAAAGAGTGCAAAGAAGGTTTACAAGGATGTTGCTGGGACTTGAGAAACTGAGTTACAGAGAAAGGTTGAATAGGTAGGACTTTATTCCCTGGAGCATAAGAGAATGAGGGGGGATTTGATAGAGGTATATAAAATTATGATGGGTATAAATAGAGTGAATGCAAGCAGGCTTTTTCCATTGAGGCTAGGGGAGAAAAAAACCAGAGGTCATGGATTAAGGGCGAAGGGGTAAAAGTTTAAAGGGAACATTGGGGGGGCTTCTTCACACAGAGAGTGGTGGGAGTGTGGAATGAGCTGTCAGATGAAGTGGTGAATGCGGGCTCACTTTTGACATTTAAGAATAACTTGGAAAGGTAATATGGATGAGAGGGGCTTGGAGGGATATGGCCCAGGTGCAGGTCAGTGAGACTAGGCAGAAAAATGGTTCGGCACAGCCAAGAAGGGCCAAAAGGCCTGTTTCTGTGCTGTAATGTTTTATGGTTCTATTGCATTTCCACAACTTCCTAAACTTAACTGTAAGTCTTTGGACTGTGGGAGGAAACTGGAGCTCCCAGAGCAAACCCATGCAGTCATGGGTAGAACATACAATCTCCTTGCAGTCAGCAGTGTGAATTGAACCCCAGTTTTACGACTGATGCTGTAATGTGATTGTGCAAGTCCTATGTTGCAGAGCAAGTATTGGCTTGGATTCCCAGTTCTTCTGCTAAATAGCACAGTGGGATCTTTCACAAACCTTTAACAAAATTGCTGGAGTCCTGACAGAGATCTTTGTCAGCATCTCAGGAAGCCTACATTGTTCCTTCGTGCAAGGGCCACAGGGATAGTACAGAAAAATACAGGCTAGCAGAACCAACATAAATATTACTGGCAAACACAAGGAAATCTGCAGATGCTGGAAATTCAAACAACACACACAAAATGCTTGAATTGCTTGAAAATGCTTGAAGGGTCTTGGTCTGAAATGTTGACAGTGCTTCTCCCTATAGATGCTGCCTGGCCTGCTGTGTTCCACCAGCATTTGTGTTGTTTAAATATTACTGGAATAGATTTTTAGGAAAAGTATGGATGAACATGGCCCTGATAAAGTGGATGTGGAGAGGATGTTTCCTATGATGGGTGAGTTGAAGACCAGAGGTCACAGCCGCAGAGCAGAGGAGCATCCTTTTAGAATGGAGAAAAGGAGGAATTTCTTCAGCCAAAGAGTGGTGAATCTGTGGAATTTGTTGCCACAGGGAGCTCTAGAGGCCAAGTCTGTATGTATATTTAAGGCAGAGGTTGATAGATTCTTGATCAAAGCATGAAAGGACACAGGGAGAAGGCAAGAGATTGGGGCTGAGAGGAAAATTGGACCAGCCATGATGAAATAAAGGAGCAGACTCAATGGACCAAATGGCCTGATTCTGCTCTTGTGGTCTTATGGTCCTATGGAACAGTGTGAGAAACACTGCTCCACCATTTCTTTCTGTCATCCACGACAAAGCCAATTCTGTTCCTTTCTACTTACCACTCTGGACCAACTGCCATAAGGAACCTTCTCAACTGTTCTAGTCATTTTTTTTATAAAAGGAAGGTAACAGAGGGCTGATGAGGGCAATGCAGTGGATACCATATACATGGATTTTCAGAAAGTGCTTGACAAAATCCTATATAAACAAATACACTGAGTATCATAAATTTGAAGATTTAGTGGAAACCTGGATAAAAAAATTCCAAGACAGAACACAGAGGGATGTGGTGAACAGTGCCACATTGTTCAGCAATACTACTGCAACATTAAAGAAATTAACTGCATGTTGCATTTACCTGTTAGAGCCATGTCCCATCAATGGTGAAGCCCTGTTTCATTGCTGGCTGCTGAACTTGGTCAGAATACCAAGGCACTTTAAAAGGCAGGACTTCTTTTCAGAGCGGGCAGCGGAGTCCGTGGAAGCAGAGTCCTGGGCTTTGGCTAAGTGGGCTTCGGCGTAAGGGGACTTCGGTAAGCCTGTGTGATTGCTCGCTGAGGGGAAGAAGGTAAGGTCGCTAGGTTCTTTTTAGACTTATTCTATTAATCCAGTTCAGGTATGGGGGAGACAGTCAGAGCAGTGGTGTGCTCCATATGCAGTATGTGGGAGGTCAGGGTCAACACAGTTGTCCCTGATGACCACACCTGCAAACGGTGCGTCCAGCTGCAGCTCCTATCAGACCGAGTTAGGGAGTTGGAGCAGGAGCTGGATGAACTACGGATCATTCGGGAGGTGGAGGCAGAGATAGATAGGAGTTATCAGGAGGTAGTCACACCAAAAAACCAAGAAGTAGGCAGATGGGTGACGGTCCAGAGAGGCAGGGGGAGCAGGCAGAGAGAGCAGAGCAGCCCTGCGGCCATTCCCATTAACAATAAGTATACCGTACTGGATACTGTTGTTGGGGATGACCTACCAGGAATGAGTTGTAGTGGTCCTGCCTCTGGCACAGAGGTTGAACCCTCAACTAGAAAGGGGAGGAGGGAAGAGAAGAGAGCGATAGTTTTAGGGGACTCTATAGTTAGGGGGGCAGATAGGAGATTTTGTGGGGCAGATCGGGAGTCTCGGATGGTATGTTGCCTCCCTGGTGCCAGGGTCCGGGACATCTCAGATTGGGTGCAGGCTATTCTTGAGAGTGAGGGCATGAACCCAGATGTAGTGGTCCATGTAGGGACCAATGATGTAGGTAAGGTGAGTGAGGGGGTCCTGCTTAGAGAGTTCAGGAAGTTAGGAGTGAAGCTGAAAGGCAGGACCTCCAGGGTGACAATCTTGGGATTGCTACCTGTGCCACGTGCGAGTGAGGCGAAGAATAGAATGATTATGCACATTAATACGAGGCTGAGAGCATGGTGCAGGAAGGAAGGGTTCAGGTTTTTGGATAATTGGTCTTTGTTCCAGGGACATTGGGATCTGTTTCGAAGGGATGGTCTACATCTGAACCAGAGGGGTACTAACATTCTTGCAGGAGTATTTGACAGTGCTGCTCGGGGGGGTTTAAACTAGATGTGCAGGGGGCAGGGATCCAGATCCAGAGGGTTGGTCAGAAGGTGCATGGGGTTAAATGTGTACAAGGTTTGGGTGATCTTGAGAAGGTCATCAAAATTCAGGGTGCAATTTGCCCGATGGAAGTTCAGGAGCTGGGTTAGGTACAGTAGACAGTGTTTTAAGCAAAGAGAGGAGGAATGGGTTAAGAATTCTATACTTGAATGTGCGTAGTGTCAGAAATAAGACAGATGAGCTTGAAGCTCAGATGAAAATGGGGAACTACGATATTGTTGGGATAACGGAGACATGGCTGCAAGGGGATCAGGCCTGGGAATTGAGTGTACCAGGGTATACGTGCTATCGTAGAGACAGAAATATGGGAAGGGGGGTGGGGTGGCCCTGTTGGTGAGGAATGAGATTCAGTCCTTAGCAAGAGGTGACTTGGGGACAGGGGAAGTAGAGTCTGTGTGGATTGAGCTGAGGAACAGCAAGGGTAAAAAGACCCTAATAGGTGTTGTGTACAGGCCCCCAAACAGTAGCGTGGATATTGGGTACAAGTTGATTCGGGAGTTAACACTGGCATGTGCTAAAGGTAATGCAGTCGTTATGGGAGATTTCAACATGCAGGTGGACTGGGAGAATCAGGTAGGTGCTGGACCCCAGGATAGGGAGTTTGTGGAGTGTCTAAGGGAGGTATTTTTGGAACAGCTTGTGCTTGAGCCAACCAGGAACAAGGCTATTTTGGACCTGGTGATGTGTAATGAACAGGAATGGATAAGTGATCTTGAAGTAAAGGAGCCATTAGGAAGTAGTGATCATAACATGATAAGTTTTTATCTACAATTTGAGAGGGATAGGGGCAGATCAGAGGTGTCAGTGTTGCAATTAAATAAAGGAGACTACGGAGCCATGAGGGAAGAGCTGGCCAAAGTTAAATGGGCAGATGCCCTGGCAGGAAAGACAGTGAATCAGCAGTGGCAGATATTCTTGGGCATAATACAAAAGATGCAAAAGCAGTTCATTCCAATGAGAAGGAAGGATTCAAAGAGGGGGAAGGGGCCACAGTGGTTGACAAAGGAAGTCAGAGATTGTATAGCATTAAAGAAAAAGAAGTATGACAGCGCTAAGATGAGTGGGAATACAGGTGATTGGGAAAGTTTTAAGGAACAGCAGATCTTAACTAAAAAAGCAATACGGAGAGAAAAAATCAGGTATGAGCTCAGTCTAGCCAGGAATATAAAAGGGGATAGCAAAAGCTTTTTTAGCTATGTGAAGAGAAAGAAGATAGTTAAGAACAATGTTGGCCCCTTGAAGAATGAATTGGGAGAAATTGTTATGGGAAACAGAGAAATGGCAACAGAATTTAATGCATACTTTAGATCTGTCTTCACTCAGGGAGGACACAAGCAATCTCCCAGATGTATGGATGGGCCAGGGTCATAAGATATCAGAGGAATTGAGACAGATTGACATTAGGAAAGAAACTGTGATGAGTAGACTGGTAGGACTGAAGGCTAATAAATCCCCGGGTCCAGATGGTCTGCATCCGAGGGTTCTAAAAGAGGTGGCTCAGGAAATTGCGGATGCATTGGTAATCATTTTCCAATGTTCCTTAGATTCAGGATCAGTTCCTGAAGATTGGAGAGTGGCTAATGTTGTCCCACTTTTCAAGAAGGGAGGGAAGGAGAAAACGGAGAACTATCGCCCTGTTAGCCTAACGTCAGTCGTGGGGAAGATGCTTGAGTCCATTATTAAGGACGAAATAGTGGCACATCTAGATGGCAGAAATAGGATTAGGCCGAGCCAGCATGGATTTACCAAGGGCAAATCATGCTTGACTAATCTGTTGGAGTTTTTTGAGGGTGTAACAAGGATTTTAAATGAGGGTAAGCCAGTAGATGTTGTGTACCTAGATTTTCAGAAGGCATTTGATAAGGTGCCACATAGGAGATTGGTGAGTAAACTCAGAGCTCATGGCATTGGGGGCAGGGTTTCAACATGGATAGAAAACTGGTTGGCAGATAGAAAGCAAAGGGTAGCAGTGAATGGGTGTTTCTCAGACTGGCTGGAGGTGACTAGTGGGGTACCACAGGGCTCTGTATTGGAACCACAGCTCTTTACGATTTATGTCAATGATTTAGATGAGGGCATTGAAAACTATATCAGCAAGTTTGCTGACGATACTAAACTGGGTGGCAGTGTGACATGCGAAGAGGACGTTAGGAGAATACAGGGAGACTTGGATAGGCTGAGTGAGTGGGCAGATACTTGGCAGATGTCATTCAATGTGAATAAATGTGAAGTTACCCACTTTGGAAGCTGGAACAAGAGGGCAGAGTATTGTCTGAACGGTGTCGAGTTAGGTAAGGGAGAAATGCAAAGAGACCTAGGAGTCCTAGTTCACCAGTCAATGAAGGTGAATGAGCAAGTGCAACAGGCAGTGAAGAGGGCAAATGGAATGTTGGCCTTTGTTACAAGGGGAATTGAATACAAGAGCAAGGATGTTCTTTTGCATTTGTACAGGGCCCTGGTGAGACCACACCTGGAATATTATGTACAGTTTTGGTCTCCAGGTTTAAGGAAGGACATTCTGGCAATTGAGGAAGTGCAGCGTAGATTCACTAGGTTGATTCCTGGGATGGCAGGGCTGTCTTACGCAGAGAGATTGGAGAGATTGGGCTTGTACACACTGGAATTGAGGAGATTGAGAGGGGATCTGATTGAAACGTTTAAGATAATTAAAGGATTTGATAGGATTGAGGCAGGAAATATGTTCCAGATGTTGGGAGAGTCCAGTACCAGAGGGCATGGATTGAGAATAAGAGGTCAGTTATTTAAAACAGAGTTGAGGAAGAGCTTCTTCTCCCAGAGAGTTGTGGAGGTGTGGAATGCACTGCCTCGGAAGACGGTGGAGGCCAATTCTCTGGATGCTTTCAAGAAGGAGCTGGATAGGTATCTGATGGATAGGGGAATCAAGGGATATGGGGACAAGGCAGGGACTGGGTATTGATAGTGAATGATCAGCCATGATCTCAGAATGGCGGTGCAGACTCGAGGGGCCGAATGGTCTACTTCTGCACCTATTGTTTATTGTCTAATACCTAATGATGTGAACCCATACAAGAGTAATTGATAAACAGTAATTCTCACATCCCTGGAATGGGTGTCCTGCTAAATGCTTCCATGTCCTTCAGCCCTACCCCAGGCCCTTCTGCCCAACCGGTCTGTGACAACCAAGATGCCCTACCTCAGGCAGGCCCTTCTGCCCAACCGGTCCGTGACAACCAGGATGCCTCTTTCCAGCTGGCCCCATTGGGTTGAATCTCTCTTCACCAAGAAGAGAGCCTGTGATCTACTGAAACTGGACTTTATTCCCCTCTTACCACCGCTTTAATTGTTTGTACTCCCTGTACTTCTGGCCAAGATCATTCCCCATTACCACCCTAACATCATCCCTTACAATCAGGGCTACTGTCCGTAAATCCCCACACCACTTTTCCACTGATCCACTCTTTCTCCATATCCTTGTAATTCTGTCTCCTTTCAGGGAAATACTAAATTTCCTTCTGAATGGCACCTGCTCATTAGCCAGTTCTTTCCAAACCTGTCGGACCCATTGCAGAAGAACATTTTCCTCGTTAGCTCATTTTCTGTTGCCAATCACAAGAATTCTGAACCTTCTGAGCACACATCTCCCAGTCTCCAGAAGCAGTGGCTTTTTATTGAATCAAACTAAACTCTTCGTAACATTAAACCTGTTTACAGTAGCAATTACCAACCCTCTCAGCACAAAGGACAATCTCTGCTCCTTATTTTTTATTCAGTATAATTCAGCCTGAGCAAACTGGCCAGTTGGCACATTGCACATCCTTGACTCATTTGTCTCGTCCTCTCCAGCCGCTGTGTTTTGTGTGGTGTTCAGACTGGTCCCTGAAGCATTGCTGATGGGTCACATACTGGAAACTCAGTTATTACATTGTCCAGATAATGATGCAAAATGCAAGGACTAACACAGGGTCAGCCATAGACATTATCAATCACATAACTCACACAAAATGTGAGAGGAACTCAGCAGGAAATCTGGAGGTTGTTGTATATGTTGCTCTGGATTTCCAGCATCTGCAGAAACTCAGTCACATAACAGCATGAAGCTCGGCCTGGTCAGGCCCATCATTAAAGATTAGCTTCACTTGAGACATGTATATCGAAGCATACAATGAAATTTGCCATTTGCATCAATGACCAACATATTCTGAGGAATGTGCTGGGAACAGCCAGCAGGTGTCAGTGTGCTTCCAGTGGCAATATAGCACATCCACAACAAACTACCCAAATCAGTACATCTTTGGGATGTGAGAGGAAACTAGAGGAAATCCACATGGTCAAAGGGAGAACGTACCAACTCCTTACTTACAGTGGTGGGAATTAAGCCCGATCGCTGGCACTATAAAGCAGTACACTGACCGCTGGGCAACCCTGCTGCCCATAACATAAAGGCAGAGGATCTGCACAAAACAGACCAATGGAAACTGCCCACACATACCATCACTTATGTTGACATTTTCTGAGTGTGGTTCAGCATTAAGACCTCACCCCTGGGGGTGGTTGTGGGATTCTGCTTACTACTCAGGCCTAGTCACTACGCATCTCCTTCACTGCAAGTGGCATATGTTATAAGTCACTAAATATGATGATTTCTGCTAAAAAAAAATTCTGAGCAGAGTGCAACAATGAAATGACTAAGCTTTATCGCATTGACTATCAACAAGGTTGCTCACAGGTGCCCCCACTTAAACACACTGATCATTTCACATCAACCCAGTCTCACATATATTACAACCAGCCAACCCAACCAAAGTTTCATTCCTAAATAAATTGAGGAATATTTTTTTTAAATTGAAAATATTCAATTATGTTGTATTACGCTGCCTGATGGCATTGGTTGATGGACGATGTTACATATGATTATAATCAACTGTCTGAGCAGAAACTCTATCTGTAACCTGATCTGCAAGCACAATATGGTAATGAAGGGGAAATGCAATGAAGGATGACTCAATGTTTAGAGACATTGTTTACAGCAGAAAACCAGGTCCTTGGTCCACTTATAGACAATAGACAATAGGTGCAGAAGTAGACCATTCGGCCCTTTGAGCCTGCACCGCCATTTTGAGATCATGGCTGATCATCTACTATCAATACCCGGTTCCTGCCTTGTCCCCATATCCCTTGATTCCCCTATCCATAAGATACCTATCTAGCTCCTTCTTGAAAGCATCCAGAGAATTGGCCTCCACTGCCTTCCGAGGCAGTGCATTCCAGACCCCCACAACTCTCTGAGAGAAGAAGTTTTTCCTTAACTCTGTCCTAAATGACCTACCCTTTATTCTCAAACCATGCCCTCTGGTACTGGACTCTCCCAGCATCTGGAACATATTTCCTGCCTCTATCTTGTCCAATCCCTTAATAATCTTTTATGTTGCAATCAGATCCCCTCTCAATCTCCTTAATTCCAGCATGTACAAGCCCAGTCTTTCTAACCTCTCTGCGAAAGACAGTCTGGACATCCCAGGAATTAACCTTGTGAATCTACGCTGCACTTCCTCTACAGCCAGGATGTCCTTTCTTAACCCTGGAGATCAAAACTGTACACAATACTCCAGGTGTGGTCTCACCAGGGCCCTGTACAAATGCAAGAGGATTTCCTTGCTCTTGTACTCAATTCCCTTTGTAATAAAGGCCAACATTTCATTAGCCTTCTTCACTGCCTGCTGCACTTGCTCATTCACCTTCAGTGACTGATGAACAAGGACTCCTAGATCTCTTTGTATTTCTCCCTCACCTAACTTTACACCGTTCAGATAATAATCTGCCTTCCTGTTCTTACTTCCAAAGTGGATAACCTCACACTTATTCACATTAAACGTCATCTGCCAAGTATCTGCCCACTCACCCAGCCTATCCAAGTCACCCTGAATTCTCCTAACATCCTCATCACATGTCACACTGCCACCCAGCTTAGTATCATCAGCAAACAGCAAACTATTCTCAATGCCTTCATCTAAATCATTGACGTAAATCGTAAACAGCTGTGGTCCCAATACCGAGCCCTGTGGCACCCCACTAGTCACCACCTGCCATTCCAAGAAACACCCATTCACCTCTACCCTTTGCTTTCTATCTGCCAACCAGTTTTCTATCCATGTCAATGTCTTCCCCCCAATGCCATGAACTTTGATTTTACCCACCAATCTCCTATGCGGGACCTTATCAAATGCCTTCTGAAAATCAAGATACACTACATCCACTGGATCTCCCTTGTCTAACTTCCTGGTTACATCCTTGAAAAACTCCAACAGATTAGTCGAGCATGACTTACCCTTGGTAAATCCATGCTGGCTCGGCCCAATCCTAACACTGCTATCTAGATATGCCACTATTTCATCTTTAATAATGGACTCTAGCATCTTCTCCACTACCATTTATTCTATACTGAACCATTAATCAGCCTAGTCCAGGGGTCGGCAATGTTTACCACTGAAAGAGCTATATGGACCCATTTCCCACAGAAAAGAAAACACTGGGAGCCACAAAACCCGTTTGACATTTAAAATGAAATAACACTGCATACAACGTTTTTTTTTGCCTTTATGCTATGTATAAACAAACTATAATGTGTTGCAGTTATGAAATTTCCTGCAGAGAAAACGAAATTACATTTCTGCATGCAACAAAAACATTTTGAACTCCGAAAAAAAGATGTTGGGTTGAAGGTTACTCCATAGTTAGCCTACCTTGGATCGAAGAATTAAAAGAAAGCGCGCACTGGCGGGTGTCAGGCATTGGCAGTGGTGATGTATATTAATAGCGATAAAAAACACGTTGTAGTGGTGTGCTACACGCAGTGCTAAAATAACGACACTGCAGTCAAAGATAACTTTATTCGAACTAAACAGCCTTGCTTTAAAGCCTCCCTCAACCCGCCCCCCGTGGGCTCGGATGCTCCAAAAGACACATACTCACAAACCCCCGTAGGCTATCTCCCTTAGCTGGAATGGTGGCTAATTGTGAGCCGGTTCGGATGTGCCAGGAAATGGGGTCGCCACAACGTTTTATTTAGATTGCACAAGATCACCATAATCTTCAAATTTTGAATTACATTTCAAAAACTAACAAACCACGGGGAGCCGCAGCACAGAGATGAAAGAGACACTTGCGGCTCTGGAGCCGCGGGTTGCTGACCCCTGGCCTAGTCAAATTGACCTGCAGCCGAACCATAGTCCACTATAGCCCTCCTATCCATGTACCTATTCAAAATTCTCTTAAATGTTGAATTGACCCTGTGTCCACCAGTTGTGCTGGTAGCTGATTCCACATGCTTGTCAGCCCCTGATTAAATTTCCCATTGTGAGGGGTGCCCTTTCAAAACAGATGCTGAGAAATTCCTTCAGCCAAAGGATGATGAATTTGTGAAAGGTGCTCAAAAAGCTGAAAGACCTAAAGGCACATAAGTCAACCAGACCAGAGGAACTGCACCCAAAGGTCTGAAAGAGGTAATGTTAGAGATTGTGGTGGCATCAGAAATGACCTTTCAAAAATCATGGGCTGGAATATTGCAAATCTTTAAGAAAGGAGGAAGGCAGTAGAAAGGAAATTATAGACCAGTTAAAAACCTACAGAGGGCAACTGAAAAAATAATTAGCAGGGAAAAGATGAAATATGAAAGCAAGCTAGCAAATAATATCAAAGTGGATTGTAAAAGTTCAATAATGGAGATGGCTGATGAATTAAATGAGTATTTTAGTTAGTCTTCACTGTGGAAGACACTAGCAGTATGCCTGACATTATAGTGTGTGAAGGAAGAGAAGTGGGTGCAGTTACTGTTACAAGGGAGAAGGTGCTCAAAAAGCTGAAAGACCTAAGACATAAGTGACCTAGACCAGAGGAACTGCACCCTACAGGCCTGAAAGAGGCAGCTGTAGATGAGGTGATGGAGTACTTGGTGACACAGAACAAGAGAGTACAAAGTCAGCATGGTTTCCCTCAGGGAAAATCCTGCCTGACAAACCTGTTGGAATTCTTTGAAGAGATTACAAATAGGATAGATAAAGGGGATGCAGAGGATGTTGTATATTTGGACTTTCAGAAGGCCTTTGACAAGGTGCCACACATAAGGCTGCTTTCCAAGTTAAGAGCCCATGTTATTACAGACAAGTTACTAACCTGGTTAGAGCATTGCCTGATTGGTAGGAGGCAGTATGCTCTGTCCAATCAAGAACCTATCAATCTCCACCTTAAATACGCCCAATGACCTGACCTCCACAGTGTACCATCCTATTACGCCCAGCAGGTCCCCCATTACGCAGACAAGGCACGCCCCCTGGTCAAGTCTACCACTTTTCCCCTCTCTGCTGAGGCCCGCGCGGCCTTCAGCTGCATTAAAGAGGACATTGCCAAAGCTACGATGCATGCGGTGGACGAGACCGTTCCCTTCCAAATGGAGTGTGACGCCTCCGATTTCGCTCTGGCTACTACCCTCAATCAGGAAAGCAGGCCAGTAGCATTCTTTTCTCTCACCCTCCAAGGCTCTGAAATTCGGCACTCCGCGGTGGAGAAAGAAGCCCAGGCCATAGTGGAGGCTGTTAGGCACTGGAGGCACTATCTTGCTGGCAAAAGGTTCACCTTGCTGACCGACCAGCGCTCGGTTGCATTCCTGTTCAGCAACCAACAGCGGGGCAAAATCAAAAATGATAAGATTTTGCAGTGGAGAATAGAACTCTCCACCTACAACTATGATATCCTGTACCGGCCTGGCAGACTCAATGATCCCCCTCATGCCCTATCCCGGGGAACATGTGCTAGCACACAGCTCGACCAGCTCTACGCCCTTCATGCACAACTTTGCCATCCGGGGGTCACCCGATCTTACCATTTTGTGAAAGCTCGGAACCTGCCGTACTCCCTGGAGGACATCAGGACGATGACCAGGGACTGCCAAATTTGCGCTGAGTGCAAACCGCACTTCTACCGTCCTGACACGGCGCAACTTGTCAAGGCCACCCGCCCTTTTGAGCGACTGAGTGTTGACTTTAAGGGCCCCCTTCCCTCCACTGACCGCAATGTCTATTTTCTCAGTGTTATCGACGAGTACTCACGGTTCCCCTTTGCCATCCCCTGCCCCGACACCACTGCCACGTCCGTCATAAAGGCCATGCGCCAGCTCTTCACTCTTTTCAGTTATCCCTGCTATATCCACAGCGATAGAGGGTCCTCCTTTATGAGTGACGAGCTGCGCCAGTACCTGCTAGCTAGGGGCATTGCTACTAGTCGGACCACGAGTTATAATCCCCGGGGTAATGGACAGGTGGAGCGGGAGAATGCCACAGTGTGGAAGGCCACACTTTTAGCCCTTAAGTCAAAAGGGTTGCCGGTCTCTCGATGGCAGGAGGTCCTCCCTGAGGCACTCCACTCTATCCGCTCTCTGTTATGTACGTCCACCAATGCCACCCCTCACGAACGCCTATTCTCTTTTCCCAGGAAGTCTGTCACTGGGACCACCCTACCAGTTTGGCTGACGTCCCCGGGGCTAGTGCTGCTCTGGAAACATGTGAGGAGTACTAAATACTCCCCGCTGGTCGAGAGGGTTCACCTTCTACATGCGAACCCCCAGTATGCCTACGTGGTCTTACCTGATGGGCGGGAGGACACGGTCTCCATCCGCGACCTGGCACCCGCAGGTGCAGCAGACCACTACCCTGAAGACTCTCCGGTAACTATGAACCCTGCACCTGAGGTGACACCGTGCTCACCAGGCCCTACACAGACTCCTCACGACACTTATATACCGGGCGTTTCGTACGCATTTATACCAGGCGCCTCGCACATGCGTGAGGGATCACTGGCGCCTAGTGGGCTGGAACAAGCACAACCTCCGTCTCCTGTGCAATCACCAATGTCGCCGGCATCCGTGCAATCACAGCCGGTGCTACGTAGATCGCAGCGACAGATTCGACCACCTGATAGACTTGACTTGTAAGAAACTTCGCCACATGGGGACTCTTTTAAACAAAGGGGGGGTGAATGTGGTGAACTATGTGTGCCTGTCTGGACACGCCCCCTGCTGACTGCTCCTGTGGCTCCTCCCACAGGCCCCTGTATAAAGGCGATCTGAGGCCTATGCTCGGCCTCAGTCTCCAGGACGTAGTATGATGGTCACTCACTCCTGGTTCCTTCTTCCAGTCAATAAAAGCCGATATCTCGCATTACGTCTCAGAGTGAGTTATTGATGGTGCATCAATCTGCAAGTTAGGGTGATCTGCACAAGGACTGCCAAGTAATTTTGCAAGTCAGTTTTTTTTTTATTTTCTCCCCGTTTAGAAATTAGTCTACAGTTTTATTTCTCAAGTCAAGTTTATTGTCCTTTCGACCATAAACTGCTAGTACAGTACACAGTAAAAATGAAACAACATTCCTTCAGGACCCTGGTGCTACATGAAACAAAACAAAACTACACTAGACTATGTGAGACAGCACAAGGCTACACTAGACTATGTAAAATAACATAAAAACTGCACTAGACTACAGACCTGCACAGGGCTACATAAAGTGCACAAAACAGTGCAGGGCAGTACAATAATTAATAAACAAGACAATAGGCACAGTAGAGGATAAATTACAATATAATAATAAATGATGTAGATGTCAGTCCAGACTCTGAGTATTGAGGAGTCTAATGGCTTGGGGGAAGAAACTGTTGCACAGTCTGGTCGTGAGAGCCCAAATGCTTTGGTACCTTTTGCCAAATGGCAGGAAGGAGAAGAGTTTGTATGAGGGGTGCGTGGGGTCCTTCACAATGCTGTTAGCTTTGAGGGTGCAGCGTGTGGTGTAAATGTCCGTAATAGTGGAAAGAGAGACCCCGATGATCCTCTCAGCTGACCTCACTATCCACTGCAGGGTCTTGCGATTGGAGATAGTGCAATTCCCGAACAAAGCAGTGATGCAGCTTCTCCGGATGCTCTCAATACAACCCCTGTAGAAAGTGGTGAGGATGGGGGGTGGGAGATGGACTTTTCTCGGCCTTCGCAGAAAGTAGAGACGCTGCTGGGCTTTCTTTGCTATGGAGCTGGTGTTGAGGGACCAGGTGAGATTCTCCATTAGGTGAACACCAAGAAATTTGGTGCTCTTAACAATCTCAACAGAGGAGCCATCAATGTTCAACGGAGAGTGGTCACTCCATGCTCTCTTGAAGGCAACAACCATTTCTTTTGTTTCATTCTCTCAGAGACAGGTTGTTGGCTCTGCACCAGTCCGTTAGCCATTGCACATTCTCTCTGTAAGCTGACTCGTCGTTCTTGCTGATGAGACCCACCACGTTCGTGTCATCAGCGAACTCAATGATGTGGTTCGTGCTGTGTGTTGCTGCACAGTCATGGGTCAGCAGAGTGAACAGCAGTGGACTGAACACACAGCCCTGGGGGGCCCCGTGCTCAGTGTGATGGTGTTGGAGATGCTGCCTCTGATCCGGACTGACTGAGGTCTCCCAGACAGGAAGTCTAGTATCCAGTTGCAGAGGGAGGTGTTCAGGCCCAGTAGGCTCAGCTTCCCAATCAGGTGCTGAGGAATGATTGTTTTGAATGCTGAACTGAAGTCTATGAACAGCATTCAAATGTATGTGTCTTTTTTGTCCAGGTGGGTGAGGGCCAGGTGGAGGGAGGTGGCAATGGCATCATCTGTTGAGCTGTTTCCTACCAAAGTGCATGACCATGCATTTTCCAACATTGTATTTTATTTGCCACTTTCTCGCCCATTCTCCTGATCAGTCTAAGTCCTTCTGCAGCCTACCTGCTTCATATACAACATCCACTGCATCCCCTTTATCGATCCAACTTTCAACCTAGATTGCAGGGAGGTAGGAACCGAAGTGAAGAGGCAGAGGATGAGGAGGTTGGAGCACAAGTAGAGTCAACTTGTAGGGAGTTTGTGAAGAAGAACAGTCAGATGTAAGAGCAAAGATGTACTCAGCCTGATGGTTTGAGATCTGTCTATTTTAATGCAAGGAGTATCATAAACAAGTTGGATTAACTCAGAGTGTGGATCAATACGTAGAACTGTGATGTTGGTTTGAGATCTGTCTATTTTAATGCAAGGAGTATCTTAAACAAGTTGGATTAACTCAGAGTGTGGATCAATACGTAGAACTGTGATGTTGTGGCCATTTCAAAGACTTGGATGTCTCAGAGCAGGAATGGCTGCCGAGTGTGCCAGGCTTTAGATATTTCAAAAAGAGCAGAGAGTCAAGAGAGGTGGGGAGTGGCATTGCTAATTAGGGATAGTGTCACGGCT